>NW_024097176.1:35000-635000 GCF_016545835.1 Crotalus tigris | reverse complement strand
ATCTGCCAGACAGGAATCCCATTTGGTGTTCATGTGCATATATATACGTGTATGTTTGTTTGTGTATGTGTATGAGATTATAATAGGAAAAGCACATGTGAAATGGGGGGAAAGGGAGAGAAGAGGACCTTTACCTGATTTGCTAGGGAAATTGGCTTGATTCCTTATGAATAATAAATTGTAATAAAAGTTTGGAATAAGAAATTAAGGCTGGAGTCTGCCGCTGTGCTATGCCACCTTGTCAGGAGTTTCAGATGCTTGCAGGGGGAGGGGGAGGGGAAGGAGGATAGGAAATCCACCTATCAGAGTCAGGCGCTAAAGTGGGTGAGGACACCTGACTGGTCTTGTTGGGCAGGTGTCCTAAACATTGGCTCTGGTGGCAGCATAATTTACATCAATATACTTTCCTCCTGATTCAAGGATGAGAAAAAGCATGTTGCCATGGCTGTAAGGAGGAGCCCAAAAATTGTATTGATTTTTTTTCCTTATGTGATTGATTTTTTCCCAATATAAATCCTGTTCAGGAAACTCATGAGTAGAAAGAAACATTTTGTCCCTCCTCGGTGTTTTCAACACAATCACCAAATGGAATCTTTATTTAAATCAGTGGTTCTTAACCTTTTTGAACAAATCGCCCCCTTGAGCCAATGAGAAAGTTGTCATCGCCCCCCTCCCGCAACATAACCTCTCAATCACAACATAGGAAATAATTCTTTATGCAAACACTTTTTTTGATTTCTTTAAAATTGTCATCAGGACATATCGATGCAAATAATTTATTTCCAGTCTTTTTCCCATATCTCCCATATTCTGGCCAATGGCGCACCACTGTATGGGTAGAGACTGCTGCACAACACGCATGAAGATAAGCGATGTGTATTCACATATGTATGGCGTTCTGTACTGAAGCTAGCTGGAGGAACATTTGAAAACACAATTCAATCCACTAATAGCGATCATCTGATGTTTTTGTATGACAAATATACAGCTAGTCACTGTACGAAAAAATCTCAAAAGTGTCCCCAAAACCTCTCACTCCCTTGCCCCCATATCGCCCCCTTTTCGTTCCATCGCCCCCTTGAAAAATGAAATCGCCCCCTGGGGGGCAATATCGCCCAGGTTAAGAACCACTGATTTAAATGATTTGATAGAGAAATAGAAAGCAGATCTATCACTGACTATGAAAGATCCTGTAAAATTTGGCCAGAAGTTGTTTGTCTCTGGTGTCTGAAGCAAATACTCAGGGATATTTTCATTGTCAAACCATGGATATTTTTCTCTGATTCAGTATTCGTATATTTTTTATACACTTTATTGCCTTTCTTAAAAATATTGTTTTCTGTTTGTTGGTAGAGAGAACTTTCACACAAAACCATAAATTAAATCACAACAGTCTGGTAGCTAATGGAAAACATAACCTGCAGGTTCTCCAATATAGTTCTAAGACTTATGGAGGTAATCTCTTACTTGTAAAAATATATCACATATCACCTAATCATTTCTATCTTTGCTATGTACCTGGTACTATTATGTGTATTGAACTTTTGGAAAGTAATTAGTTAGCAAGTGTTTGGCTTTAAAATAAGCCGAAACAGTATTGCTTCATTAAAATTTATAGAGAGTAATTCCTTTTTTCAACTCTTCAATCTTTTTTTCAGTCTTGGGCAATATAGCTATGTTTTTGTAGTTTTTAAAATCAGTTTTATTTGTGCTTTCTCTTGTAAGCAAAAATGTTTAAAATTCCAGCCATTAAAAGAAAAATCCAAAAACTGAACTCATCAAAGCGTTCAAGAACTACATTTCATAGCTATCTGAATATAAGCTTCTGTCAGATATAACAAATATTATGAAAGGTTTTAATTTTCAAAAATCATTTTCTTCTTGGAAGAAGAGATAAATGCAGTATGGTGTATAATTTAAAATCTAACGTTCTAAGGCTGTTAGACAATATTGATATTGATGTTTTCCTGATCAAGAAAATATATTTTGGCCAATGTGAATGTCTCTCACGGATATTTTCTAACCTCCCTGAAATTTGAAATTGTAAGCCAAAATTTAAAAAGTTAAATTAAACAAAAGTGTGAATTTTTGTCATTGATTCTGAAACTTTTGAATACCAGGAAGCAGCAACTGCTTTTTTAGATACATAGATTTCATCAGTAAAATAAATCCTTAGCTTTTTACTGTTCTATGATTATTTTATGGATCCAATATATCTTGTCTTAAGCAGGGGTATATTACAGGTTGAATGATATACGATATAGGATGTATTGAGTGATATATGGAAATTCTAGACCTTGTTATAGAAAATTATAGAGGGGATAAAGGCAGTGTAGGAAATTTGAATGGGATGAATTAAGAGATTGATTGAGTGGAACTTTATTTCAACAACGGCTGTTTTCCATTGAACAGCAGATCCCTGTATGTTCTCAGAGCTTCTTTTGAAGGCTACAATGCTACAAAATGGCATATAAAGATGCATTCTTGGCTGTAGCAAGACAGGAAACAAATTAAATACCAATCACTTAAAACAAAATAGTTCCGTTTCTCTACTTTAACATAGAGCTAAGATTTCTGGTCCTCCTAGACAGAGATAATAAAATCTTATATTAAACTGACTTAACATCTGTACTTTGTTGGTTGCAAGTCCATTAATGCTTGTTTACTATCTTTTTTCACTTAAGTCTTCAGATTTCCCAAATAATTTTTATATGAAATTAAACCGGTTAACTTGTTTGCAGCTTCATTGTTTGCTTCCTTTTTCCTACTCTAACAATATATTTCATTTATTATTTTCAATATTAAACTTTAACTAATTTTATTATAAATTGTCTCAAGATGCAGACTCATCAAATTTGCAGATGACACCAAGCTGGCAGGAATAGCCAACACTCCAGAAGACAGGCTTCAGATACAGAAGGATCTGGACAGACTTGAACACTGGGCACTAACTAACAAAATGAAATTCAATGGTGAAAAAAGCAAGGTTCTACATTTAGGCAAGAAAAACCAAATGCACAAGTACAGCACAGGTGGCACCATGCTCAATAGTAGTAACTGTGAGAGGGACCTCGGAGTCCTAGTAGACAATCACCTAAATATGAGCCAGCAGTGTGCTGCAGCTGCCAAAAAGGCCAACACAGTGCTAGGCTGCATTAACAGAGGGATAGAATCAAGATCACGTGAAGTATTAATACCACTCTTCAATGCCGTGGTAAGGCCACACTTGGAATACTGCATCCAGTTTTGGTCACCACGATGTAAAAAAGATGTTGAGACTCTAGAAAGAGTACAGAGAAGAGCAACAAAGATGATTAGGGGACTGGAGGCTAAAACATATAAGGAACGGTTGCGAGAATTGGGTATGTCTAGTTTAACGAAGAGAAGGACAAGGGGGACATGATAGCAGTATTCCAATATCTCAGGGGCTGCCATAAAGAAGAGGGAATTAAGCTATTTTCCAAAGCACTGAAGGCAGGACAAGAAGCAACGGGTGGAAACTAATCAAGGAGAGAAGCAACCTAGAACTAAGGAGAAACTTCCTGACAGTGAGAACAATTAATCAGTGTAACAGCTTGCCTACAGAAGCAGTAAATGCTCCAACACTGGAAGTTTTTAAGAAGAGACTGGACAGCCATTTGTCCGAAATAGCGTAGGGTTTCCTGCCCGAGCAGGGGGTTGGACTAGATGACCTCCAAGGTCCCTTCCAACTTTACTACTATTACTATTACTATATTAAATGAGAAGATTGCTCAGATAGAAATTATTAAAAAAAACTACTTCGGGGAAGAAGGACAGAAGACACCATTATGTGGTGGAGGCATGCTTTTCATGTAGCAACTTGCAAAATTAATCTCTAACTCTCCATTAAGGTTGGAAAAGTTTCCATTCAGCAAAGAAGCTACCAGTTGGAAGATACTTTAATAATCTGATTTAGCATAAAGCAACTTCACATGTTCAGAAACCACCTCTCAGCCTTAATGATAGCAAAAATCAGGTATTTTATTTAGATCTAACTCTATGCAAGATAATTGCTGGATCTCACATTTTCCCCAATTCAAAGAGGGAAGAACAAGCTCATATTACAGTGAGTGAGGAATATATAATACTTCAAAATACTGATGGGAAATAAAGAGGTCTAACCAACTGTTTTACTTCAAAGGGACCTCAATATGTATTATCTTCTTTGTTCTAATTACCTATCACACCATAATTAGATAATTCAGAGATACATTCAAGTAAATTCAATCCCATTTATATTGGATTGTCTGAATTTTTTCAAATCATTTTCATAAACTCTTCTCTTTCCATGTAATCCTGTAAGCAGCAGGTTGCAATATGCTGTTAGGGGTCCATATTCAGATTTATGTTTCAAAATGTCATGCAGATTTGAGCTACCAGTCCTTTTTGTGTCTGTGTTGTCACAAATATTAACAGGTCACTTTGTTCTCATATGCAAGTTTTTATTGTACCATCAAAGCTTTCTCTAAAAGCTTCCTTTAGCTTTTGTTCCCCATGCTACATCAAAAGAAAAAAAGCTTTGAAGATTGTCTTATATAAAAGGAACCTCCAAAACAATGATACACTTTCATTTCGATTGTTGATTGGCCTCAGAAAGAATGATGTGAATTTCATATAAAGTAAGGTGGAGGGAAGGCCAATGAGAACATCCACTATCCCCACAAATATGATAGTACATCTCCCAGTTAGTACACTGTCAGCTGTACTTGCCTTTTATCAATATTGCTAAGAAAGTAAATTTGTCACCGTACAACTGGAAATCTCTTCAAGATCTGCTTTAATGTTTCACGCTACGTTTGCAAAACAAGAGTAATAAAAATAATGACACCATTATTACTCTTCTTACTTTGTTTTCAGTTCATCACTTGCATATTTGAATAATGAATTATATTCACATTATCTCTACATTCTTGCTCATGAGTTCCTCTGCTGGCTGAAAGTAAAGCTATTATCCAGTTGTCAGTTCTGAAGAGCCATTTGACATAGCAAGCAGTGTTTCTGACATGCAGATATACTACTAGGCAAAATTATCTCGTATACAATTTCAAACTCTAAATGCAAAAATTACTATCTGCTCTTGAACAGTGCCAGAATATTTTAAAAATGCATTTTGTATACATTTTGGGACATAAGAAACAATTGTAAATGATAAAAGGCTAATTAATACAGCTGACCACTGTGTTATGAAATCATATTCATATCTACCCAGACATAAATCCTGTTCAATAGAACTTACTATAGGGAAGTATGTATAGAATAACAGCCCTGAACTATTAGATCCTTGTCTGTTCTTTTAGCATACAGACCTTCAAACAAATAAAATCCCAGCCATATTCTATTTCACAGGATCCCTCATTCTTAGAATTTAATAGCATGATATTGCTCATTTTATTAATGTACCTCCAATTCAACTCTATTCATTACTTCATCTTGTTTATGAAACCATTGTCAAGCTATTACAATTCCATAAAAACCTTCTTGACTAATCAAAACTAAGTTGTTGAAGTCTCCAAGTATATGGAATAGAAATAATTGGATAATTTAACATAATTGTACAAAGGTGCCAGGTTTTTTTTTCATTTCATGACGTACTGGGCTTAAAACATAGGATGTTTCCTACGTCAACTTTAAGATAAGGGCAGATGGAGGTGGGTGAATGAATTTATAATATTAATACATACTATTCATTTTACTATACTATTTATTATCTAATGTTAAGATAAGGTAACATTATTATCTATTGTTAAGATAAGGTAATAAAAGCAAAGGTTGTCTCCTGCTTGTACTTCATACTATTCAGTGTTGAAAGATGTGCAGCTTCATGGTTAGTTGTACTTTCCTTCCCTAAAGCTATCAGTTCACTGGTCACCATTACAGCTTGTGCTTGTATAAAGCAGTTTTTTCTTTAACTTGAATATCTCCCTCATTCAGCATCCTTCTTTTCTAGTGTTCCCCAATCTCTACCTCTACCAAGTCACAAAACATTTCATAAGCAAAACAACTCATTCAAACATTTTATTTTTCAGCGGTTTTATTAGAAAATTAAGTATTATGTTCCCAAATCAATTTGTCCTGGGTTTAAATTTGATGTATAAAATGGCTAAATTGGCTTGTCAGCCATTCATGCCAGCAGAAATCCACATACTAAAGCAGGAGTCTTCAAACTCGGCCCTTTTATGACTCATGGACTTCAACTCCCAGAATTCCTCAGCTAGGCACTCTGGCTGAGGAATTCTGGGAATTGAGGTCCATGAGTCATAAAAGGGCCGAGTTTGAAGATCCCTGTACTAAAGCAAATAAATCCTTCTCACCATCTTTATGCCTACTTTGGAGCTAGGGAAAAAAAGGTGAGTTGCTGGTTGTGATTTTATTCATAAAAGATCAGAGAGTTGATCTATGTTGGTACAATATAAGGATGGGTAGATGGAAGAAGATAGAGACGTAGCAGAGAGTGGATAGGAATTGCTTATGCTCACTGTGCCTAATTCCCATGTTTTACAACTTCAGTTTTGAAGATTTAGAAGATTCCAAGATGGATATAAGAGAGTCAGTTTGGTGTATTGGCTAAGGTACCATGCTAAAAATCAGAAATTCTAGTCCTGCTTTAGGCACAAAGCCAGCTGGGTAACTTGGGCCAGTCACTCTCTCTCAGCCCTAGAAAGGAGTCAATGACAAACCACTTCTGAAATCTTTCCAAGAATATAACCTCAAGGCAGCCCTTCAAAAAAGGATATAATTAAGACACTGTTGAGTCATGTTATTAATTGTGCAAAGGTGAAGTTTTGGATAAACTGTATAAAAATGTGAAGCTTCCTATGTATTTTCTGAAACTGATCTTTCATTAATATCAAAGCTGTAAGCAAGCCTTTGAGGAAGGACTAATTAGCCTTGCTTTTAAGGAAGCAGTAGAAAATCATACGCTAAAGTAAAGTTCATTCTCTTTTTAGGAAAAGTTGGTGATCTTGCAGCCTTGACTCAATAGTATGTATGTGTATGTATGTGTGTGTGTGTCAAATTGGAAGTGTCTTGGCGACGTTTCGACGAAGTCTCATTCGTCATCTTCAGGCTGGTGTTTTCGGCATCGTGCTCCTAGAAGCACGAAGCTGAAAACACCAGCATGAAGATGATGAATGAGACTTCGTCAAAATGGGAGAAAACCCGAATAACCAAAGACCTACATACAAACACCCGCGAAAACCTCAGAAAACACACACACACACACACACACACACACACACACACACACACACACGTATATATATATATGCATATATGTATATGTATATATATGTATATTGGCATAGTGATTTTGATTGATTCCATACTGGCTTTAGACCTAATTTAAGGATTGATGGAATACATTTCCATGCTTGTGGATGTTTGTTTCTAGGCTGACTCAAGAGTTCATCTTGGCTCTTATACCTTTTAAACTGTTTCCTGTGAGACAACATTGGAGCTTTATGTAATGATTTCATGAAGATGTGGATTCCTTCTTTTCTATTTCTCTTTATAGGCTTGAAATAAGTCACAGAAGTCTTGAATAAATATTTGGAGGTGATCTGGGAATACCTGTCTCTTGTGAAAGTTATGGTATATCTTCATATGTTCTACGTTTTTGAGAATATAAGGTGGAGATCAATGAATTTCATTTCCTTTTATTTTTTTATTCCTGCTAAAACAACCCTTTGTTTTTGTATCAGGCAATGATCTCTCTCTCTCTCTCTCTCTCTTTCCCTCCCTTCCTCCCTCCCTCCCCCCTCTCACACACACATACACATTTGAGTCCTTATTTGCGCACCAACAAATGGGAAAAATAAAAAGTCAGATGAGAAGATCATAATTATAAGGTAGTCTTTTAGGACAAAATAATTCACCTAATCTTCATTTCTTAATCAGTTTTGAATTATTTTTTTATGGCTTTTAAATATTGAGAACCTCTGGACCAGCACATTTCATGATATTCACTGGATGATTTTTCTTTAATCCTTAATGAAACAAGTTTTAAGCATGAGTTTAAGGATTTAATTCTTTTTATTCTTCAGAATTAACAGCAAAAGGGTAATTAGAGGGTTGATTTTAAAAAGTTATAAACAGACTAAGATTCCAGGTAGATTTAATAAAATTTTGAAATTAAGTATAAGTATCCTTTCAATGGAAAATTATTCATGTTTTTTTTTAATTCAGAAATAAAACGACAGGATAAAATGGAACTTTGAAGGTTGGATACCAGAAGGAATAAAGATTATAATTAAAGGGGAAGAATACTGGATCTAATAATGGGATGGAGGAATATCTTTTAACAATAAGTGTATTGAGAGATATTTGTGGACAATGGACTCAGATTTTTAGTTTTAAAGATTTCTGTCATTATTGATAGACTAAATGATGTTATAGAAGAGGAACAGGTTTAAGTGGATAAGACTAAAACTGATGCACATTCAAATGACAGGCTACAAAAATGATACAAAACAAGGTAAAATATTGAATGTACAAATGAAACTGGTTTGATATTTTAATAGTTAAAAATTGTGGATGTTTATAGAGACAGTGGCAAGGTAAAAGATGAAGAAATTACTGTATTTTAAGAGCTGATAATAAGTTGTTAAAGTTGTTTATACTTGCTAGGACAAAAGTTACTTCTTTTCTTTCTTTCTTTTTTAAAAATTCTTTTTCTTTGCACTTTTTATTTTTTTTTATTTTTATACTTTGTATAAAAGTATATTTAATAACATTATTATTAAAAGAGGGATTTTTCTGGCACATACGACATCAAAATACAAAATCTATTTTTTGAAGTTCTAACCTCCATCTTCTGCTAATTAACTTTGTTAAAAGAAAGCCATATTTGGAGATAGGGAGTTCCAATTGAGTCAGAAGGAATATGTTTATTTTTCTACTTAACCACTATCATTTTCAGATGTCTATGATATAGTTTTCTTTTCTTTTTTGAATACTACTTGCATCCATCCATTCAAGATCCCCATAGCCCATTCAAAATCGCTGTCGAATTGTAGTAGCGTGGAACAATTCTATAGTAATTTAACAACTTTTTTTTGAAGAACTCACAGCAGGGAGCTCTTCTGTGTGTGAATGGGTCAAAAATATATCACCAAAGTGAGCATACCCTGTATGCTCCAGGTCTGAACTCCACGCCATGTCACTTTTGCTTTGCCAATCAGCAATATTTCCAATCTTCTCCATGTGTTCATAGGAGCCAGAGCATTTCCCTGTTGCAATGGGGTTGGCAAGTAGAAGATGAAACAACTGAGCCTTAATATCCACACACAGCCCAAGAGAAGGTGAACATTGCACAAGCAATAATAAGGTTGACAGAGAGAAATGAATGGGGAAGTGCCCTTCCATTGCCCAGAAAATATGCCCATATGGCATTGTTTTGCTTTCAAATTATGGTGTTGGAGAAGACTCTTGAGAGACCCTTGGACTGTAAGGAGTTCAAATTAGTCAATCTTAAAGAAATTCTGACTGTTCTGTGGAAGGACAGATAAGGCCATAAGTCTTCTAGAGAAGACCTCTTGGAAAAGACCCTGATGTTGGGAAAGACTGAAGGCAAAAGGAGAAGGGGACAGCAGAGGATGAGATGGTTAGATAGCATCATTAGCACAACGAACATGAATCTGGGCAAACTCCAGAGACAATGGAGGACAGGGAGGCCTGGCATGCTATGGTCCATGGGGTCATAAAGAGTCAGACATGACTTAGCAACTGAACAACAGTGGCATCATTTGCTATAGGTGACTACTTACTTACTATCACATTGTCAAAGTTATGTCCCTCGTCAATTCAGTTCCTAAAGAAGAAGAACAACAAGAACAACAAATCAATTTAAAAGCTTGGCTTCATAATGCTCATGCTATTTTCCATTGGATACAGATTCGTAGGCTTTTCCTTTACCTTCCGTATTGAATGAACAATAGGATCTATAATAAAGCCGTAAAAAAAGAGTTTGCCTCTTCCCCTTTCAATATGTTTCTTCATTGTGTTTTTCATCTTGTTGTCTTAGTGCAATGCTCAAAGGGAGTGGGTGGCAAGTTGAAGATGAAATATTGTAGCCATGTGCAGACAACACTAATGACATATAAATCTGAAATTATAAACAATAGAGGGCTAGTCTGTGCAGAATAATGGAACTGATGCTGTTCTTATTTAAAATTAAACAAAGAGCTTTTGTGATCTTACCTATGTCGCTTAGGACTAGCATGCATAAGTAAGGAAAGCGACATTTTGAACACAAAAGCAAAGAAACTACATCTAGCCATGCATGTATATTTTCACACATCTCTCGGTTCTAAGCCACAAATTATTGCAACAAATTAGAAGAGAGTCCACTCTGAATTGGTGCTATTTGAATTGAATTAGTGTCAGGCCTGCTCTATATCACTCCTATTAACTATAAAATTTATGAAGGAACACTGAGAATTAATCTGCAAATATATACTAATTCACGCTGACCTTTTTTCCAAGCCGAAGCCCTTTTTAGCACTCATGATAGGTTTAACATTGCCCTACTGAGTGTTGTTATAATGCGCTGAATGGTTGTCCGTAATTATATAATGCAAATGACATTTGCTTTTTTTGTTTGAGCATATTCCCTCAGATGTTTCCTTCTTTTTATCACACGCCTCACACATCTGTGTCCCTAAAATGGCAGCGTAACCCCTCCTCTTTTGGTCCCCAAGTTCCTCTTTCTGTCTTTGCCGCCTGTCACAAACCAGCACCAAACAGTTTGGGATGAGCTGAGCTATGACATATCCTTCTGACATAGGTTGGGCTGCCAGCTGGCTGGAACAGGTGTAGACTGATTCTCACCATCAAATGGCGACATAGATTTGGCACTCCCCCAGTGCACAGGCGTGAAAAACCTGTTCTCTTCCAAAATTGGGAGAGGTGGAAAGTGGGCAGTTTGAGATAGATGAACTGCACTTCAATAAAACTTCCAGGGATTCATCTGCCCTCCTCCCCTTTGTCACTTGGTTTAAGATTTTTCATCGGGACTTTCTGTAATCCAAACAAATGATTTGCCCCTTTGTCCCTTGTTCGATCAGATGGACTTTTCTGTCAGGGAGCTCATTAGAGGTACTGCTTTATAATCCATCTTTGGAAGATCTACTTTATTCCCTAGAAGATAGCCTGGGCTGTACATAAAAAAAGGTGGGTTTTTTGGTTTTTTTTGCGTAATAGAGGAAACACAAATCACCAGCATATGGCATCTGTATTGCTCTGTAACTTCTGCCTCCACAGTGCAATATAATTTTCTAAAGAAGTCACCTACAATCACTGCTGTTTTTTTTTTTTTTTACTAATGCAATAAATTCTGTAGGAGGATTAAGGAGTTTGTGGGCTATCAGACTACTAGATGGATGGGGGACACAGAGATCTAATCAATATAGAAGAATCATTGTGGAGAAGGCAGGAACATAGGCGAATTTCAGTTGATCTGTATATTTAAGAAAACTGACCTGAGCCACGTTTCACAGAATAATATGCACACTGGAATGCCATTAGATAGCAAATGTCTCCAAATTTTTTATTCTCAAAAATAATGAGGATGAAAATAGGTAGGGCGTTTGGGGAAATGTACACACAATTTAAACAGAAATTCTTATAGTGGTTGTTGTTTAAATGGCTAAGATGACAGAAGAGGCTCAAGTTGAATACAAACTAAAATTGCCATGAATTAGAGATGGACTGATTCTGTCATCCTCATAGTAAAGACTTTTTTTTTTTTTTTTTTTTGCACCCTGGTCTGTTTGAGCATTTTTTTTGTGTGTGTTTCCTTTTTTCTCCTCCACTTTCAAAACACAGACAGCCACCTCACAGGCTGTATTTGTGCTGCTCCTGGATTGGCTCCATGCCCCTGGTGGGCAGCTAAGCTGATTTATTTCTGGCTCAGCTGCAGCTGTATCAGAAATCTCTCTCTGTGTCTGTGTGTTTATGCTTACAAGGCTACAGCTCTGCAAAGCTTGGGCTGGGGCATTTTCCCATCAGCAGGAATGCCCAGCTGTTGGGCCCTCCCTACTCCCTGGGTTCAGACCCAGTGGCATCAGGCCAAGTTGCTACCCTTTCACAATTCTTTTGCACTGTGAACAGCGAGATGGAGCCATTCTGGCTTCTTGCCATCCTAGGGAACAAAGGCAGGGTGCAGGGTGTTGATAGGGTACCCCTTTTATGTGATCCCACTGGGAAGGTAGAAGGAGCGTCTGGGGTTCCTAGAAGTTGGAGAGTGGCTTTAAATAATTTCTGGCATGAAGGTTTGAAAGTAGGATGAAAATGTACCAGGAAAGATAGTAAACAAATAAATACAGGAAATAAAACAAAATAATCACAATGCACCTAGAAAAAGCCAAATAAATTATTGCAAATTATTGCAGCCAAATAATTGTTTTGTACAACTTGTCCAGCCTTTCCTGCTGACTGCAATGTGGAAGCAATGAAATAGTCTGCTGGAAGCCTATTGGCCTCCCCAGCATGGGAAGTTTTCAAGTCGAAGCTGGATGGCCAACTATCATGAAACGGTTTAATGGTTTCCTACACAGGGTAGTGGATGTACAAGATTGCCTCTAAGTCTCCTTTGGTGCTCTCTGAACTTGGTTGTTTTCTTGCAGACATTTCATTACTCAAACTAGGTAACATCATTGGTGCTAGTGACTAGTGCTGAAGATGTTACCTAGTTGGGTAATGAAACGTCTGCAAAGAAATAACCAAGGTCAGAGAATATCAAAGACCCTTCATTTCAGCCCTGAGCTACAAATATTCACCTTTATTGATCCTTCAATGCATAATATCTATAACTCCTATGAGATTCAATCAGCAGGCAAAACATCAGGAAAAAGGACATAGCCTAAAACAACCCGAACAGAAAGCTCCAGGTTTGTTTGGCACTACAATTCTAAGAATTCCAGCAACTAGGTCAGGCTGGCTGAGATGTGGAACCCACCACGTTTGAGGATACCACGTTGTCCAATTGAACTGGCATGGGACATCTAATGCAAGACTATGATCAAGAGCAGCCATGAAATTCTGCATCAAAATACAAAGGGCGGGGGAGCCCTTCCCATAATTTGTTCTTTTGCAGTTGGCATTCAAAGTTACACTATTTTTGAATGCTGAAGTTAAGCCACAATTAATAGGGGGGGGATACATCTCTATTCCATTAATTCCTGTCCTTTTTAAAAGTAATTAAATCATTACTTTAGCTTGTGATGGAAAATTCCATATGTCAATATTTTTTTAAAATGTGGTCTTTATGCCTAGGATCCTTCTTAAATAATGGAGAAAGATAACTGGCAAGGGTGCAATCTACAGTCAGCTTCATCTGGGCTCTTATCCTACCTTGATCATCTGTCAAGTGGCCAGGTAAATCCTTGCCACACTTGGAAATCGGGATGCTATCATAATTCACATATATTTCTTATTATTACTCAGGAAGACATGTGTCTTAAATGAGGATGATAGCTTCATTTCCCTCTTCTCTCCAAAGTTTGCGTTTCCTGGGGTAAACGCAATGATGTCTACAAATGATGGTCATATACTATCTTCAGATTTTGTACTGAATAATAGCTACTTCTTGTGTTGTTGCCTGTGTATATTGCTTTTGGATGTCCCAAAGGTACTTTTTCAAAAGGCAACTGAACTTTGTTTTTCCTTGAAGATGTTTTACTTCTCATCCAAGAAGCTTCTTCAGTTCTGAGGAACAATAGAACTGAAGAAGCTTCCTGGATGAGAAGTGAAATGCCTTCAAGTAAAAACATAGTCCAGTTACCTTTTAAAAAAGCACCTTTGGGACAACCACACCTGAATGACTGAGATTCTCCATAGACATTGCTTCTGGACAGTAGTTCCATTCTATCTTAGTTCATTTTATGTTCCTGAATAAGTATTCCCAGTCTTAACATTGAAGACTGTTTCATACCAACATGCCTAGATGTTATCAATAAATCAGAGGGAGTCTTACTGAAGGGGTATCTACCACTTTATGCATATCATTCCTCTTGATGCTGGGAAATGATTGGGAAGTTATTCATGTATTTCTTGGCCATTATACTTGAAAAGCCAGCTTGATATAAGATTGAAGACATCCAGAGGGCTAGAAACTGAGAGATTGTGAGTTCTAGTGCCATCTTTCTAGTGCCATGAAAGTCAGCTGAGCGACCTTGGACCAGTCACTTTCCCTCAGCCCTTGGAAAGAGGCAATGGCAAACCAATTCTGAAAATCTTTCTGTGAAAACCATAGGAACTGTATGGAACTGTTCAGGCAGTCATCAGTTGTCAACACACACACACACACACACACACACACACACACACAGACAGAGAGAGAGAGAGAGGGAGGGAGGGAGAGAGAGAGAGAGAGAGAGAGAGAGAGAGAACTATTTCTTAGAGTTTCTTAAACTATGAGGCAAATGGGAAACACTTTAAAAGCAGGAATATACTACATGGTGTTTGGTGGTGGCAGACATTTCCTTTAAGCCTCTATTTGGGTTTTGTTATGTTTATTTAAATAAATAAAGTGCCAACCATCTCTGAGCATCTCTGCTCAGAAAATAATATGGTTGGTGGGCACAGCCCCGAGCATTTTGTCTGAAAGTGCCCAACTTCAAGGGAAGTAGATGAGTTCAGATGATGGTCAGAGATTAAAAAACACAGATTTGCTTTCAAATCAACAGACCCTTTGTGACTTATCCCTCTTAGCATATTAGCTGTCTGTGATTAGACAAAGCCATAGCAGTCATTTTGTGTGTATATGTGTGTGTGTGTGTGTGTGTGTGTGTGTGTGTGTGTGTGTATATATATATATATATATATATATATATATATATATATATATATATATAGGTCTTTGGTTGTTCGGGTTTTCTCCCGCGTAAAATTGGAAGAGTCTTGGCGACGTTTCGACGAAGTCCCATTCGTCATCTTCAGGCCAGTGTTTTCAGCTTCGTGCTTCGAGCAGCAATGTGTGGTCTTAGCTGTTTCTTCCTTTTAACTGCCAGTGGGGATATGAACTGATTGGGTGGGAGCTTGGCTGTGTTCTGATTGGGTGGAGGTGTGTTCTGATTGGTTAGGGGCTTGGCTGTGCTTTGATTGGCTGGGGGGTTGGCTGTGCTCTGATTGGCTGGGGGGTTGGCTGTGCTCTGATTGGCTGGGGGAGTGTTCTGTTTGGTTGTGCTCAGGTTAGTCTGAGTTGCAGGGGGGTTTAAGATTTTGGGCTGTCTTGCTATTTTTTGGCTTCGCATTCGTGGTCGTGCCTCATCTTCATGGAGGGTGTCAGTTTGCTTATAATAAGTGCACGCATTGAAGAACATAAGAACTCAGTCAAAAAAGAGGAACCAACATCTTCCCTAGTCCAACACCTTAAAGCCACAGGACATGAAATTGACTTTAAAAATACCAGAACCATTGCCAAAAGTGAACATTTTAATAACAGAATAATCAGAGAAGCCATCGAGATAGAAAAACGCCCACACAGCATGAAGAAGCAAGATGATACCTCCCGCCTACCAGCCATTTGGAAACCTTATTGACAAACAACTCCCTAACACAAAAAATGATACCAGACCCACACTCACAAAAACCACACAGGATGTCACCACCACACATCCACGCAAAAAGCAAACCCAAAGCCACACCGATGATGAGGCACGACCACAAACCAGAAGCCAGACCACAGCTGCATCATTAGCCACTTTAAACCCCTCCAATCCATACATGAAGCAAACTGACACCCTCCATGAAGATGAGGCACGACCACGAACCATGAAACGTCGCCAAGACACTTCCAATTTTACGCGGGAGAAAACCCGAACAACCAAAGACCTACATATATATATATGTATATATACATACATATACATATACATATACATATACATATACATATACATGTATGTATATGTCAATAATATCAGTAAAGACACGATTTCTGGGTATATCCACACAAGCCTGTGGCTCAGCTACTTGTATCTGACATCAGAATGCTTGTTTTGTCATTTTTTTTCATCCTTCATCGAAAAACTATCGACATCGTCAGGGTTCAATGCTAGTCAATATGAGAAACTTATATAGGATTAATCAGCGCCTGCATCTGGCTCCTGGACTGGTGGCCCCCTGTGATGGAGAATCCGGGACATCTGTATGGACACCGCGTCTCTGAGATGCAGAGATGGGAACAGTGCCAAGGAGAGATCGCTCGGACATAGACCTAGAGGCTCTATGATGACACCCCGTTTGGCGCGCATGCGCAGGACCACGGGCGAAAGGGGTTTGCGCTTGCATGCACAATATGATGATCCCCTTGTGGAGAGCAAACATGGTCGTCTAATGTTAAGTGAGAGTTATAGGCACCAACGGGGTGGTGCCGAGGAGGATGACATGGGTGTAGGGAACGATAGGAAAGGAGAGAAGGGGATAGAAATCGGGGAGACAATACGTACATAGATGTTGTTGGTGTAAAGGGTGAGAGGAGAACGGGAGACACAGAACAGGGAGAAGTGTCCAATTTACAGCTGAATGGGGCGGGAGGAGCTGATCTGAGTCAGAATGAGATACGCAATAGGAGAAAAGGAGGAATGAGCAAGTGGCATTCAGGAATTCCTGGTGAGAAGAACAACGTACGGGGAGATACAGAGGTAACGATCACCCAAAAAAGGGGGGGAAATGTTCTGCTTAGCTTAGGAACTTGTGATGAGGGGACGGGCGGTGATGCATATATAAGAAGGGGAAGTAGGAAGAGGGTGGATATTGGTGCTGAGGGTACATCCAGAATGTAGCCCAATCAGCTAGGACCGATAACGAGGTCCAGGAGCCAGATGCAGGCGCTGATTAATCCTATATAAGTTTCTCAGATTGACTAGCATTGAACCCTGACGATGTCGATAGTTTTTCGGCGAAGGATGAAAAAAAAATGACAAAACAAGCATTCTGGTGTCAGATACAAGTATCTGAGCCACAGGCTTGTGTCACAAATCAAGATGAGTGTTTTGTCATTTGCACCTACACATGTTGATGCCTATGATGGGCAAACAAAGCTAATGAACCCAGTCTACCAGATTTGAGCTGAGACATACAGTACATATAGGTTGCCATGTACTGAACGTCCAGATTGTTACAGCCCTGATCTTGTATCCATAATGCACTAAAATAGGCAGTGTATTGTTTCTTCTTTTCTTAAGATCTGTAGAGGACCTAGGCTAGTCTGGTATAATGATTAAAGTGCTGGCCTAGAAACAAGGAGACTGGGAGTTCTGGTCTCGCCTTAGGCATGAAAGTAGGCTGTGTGACTATGAGCCAGTCACTCTCTCTCTCAGCCTAACTCATCTCACAAGGTTGTTGTTGTGGAGAAAATAAGAAAAAGAAGGAGTATTAGGTAACTTTGTTGCATTGCATTACATATAAAGTAATAAAGTAAATCCAACAAATAAATTCATAAAATAAATTACCGCTTTCAATTAATCAATCTAGAACAGTGCTGGAAGGGACCTTGGAGGTCTTCTAGTCCAGCCCCCTGCTCAACCAGCAGGACCTATACCATTTCAGACAAGTGACTGTCTAGTGAGACTTCTTAAAAATCTCCAGTGTTGGAGCGCCCACGATTTCTGGGGGCAAGCTGTTCCACTGGTTAATTATCCTCACTGTCAGGAACTTTCTCCTTAATTCGAGGTTGCTTCTCTCTTTGATCAGTTTCCAGCCATTGTTTCTTGTCCTGCCTTCTTATGCTTTCTTCAGGACTTCTTCAGGCCCAGGCAACTGCCATAATGATCCCGTTACAGTCATATTCAAGACTGATGTTGTAATTAAACTGGATGATAAACTGGGGCGGGAGGAATGGGGGTGAAACATCTGGGCTAAATTTCTCCTGGAAACTTAAATTTTTCATGGAGAATGAAATAATAACGCTGATCCTAAACTGAATTAATCTCAGGCTGGATGTACATGCTTTTGTTCTTATTTGCAAGTTATTGTTTCGAACTGCATGTTCATTAGCTGACCAAGCTCAAGTATACTGGAAAAAAAAAGTACAGATAGTCCTCGACCTACGACCACAATTGAGCCCAAAATTTCTCTTGCTAAATGAGGCAGTTGTTAAATGAATTTTGCCCCATTTTACGAACTTTTTTTGCCACATTTCTTAAGTGAATCACTGCAGTTGTTAAATTATGTTAAATAACTCTTTGTCTTTGCTTGTCAGAAGGTCGCAAATGGTGATCACATGACCCTGGGACACTGCAACCGTCGTAAATATGAACCAGTTGCCAAGCATCCAAATTTTGTTCACATGACCATGGGGTTAATTGTGAAAAATTCATAACTCATTTTATTCAGTGCCACTGTAACTTTAAACATTCACTAAATGAATTATTGTTAAGTCGAGGACTGCCTGTATTACAAAAGGAAACATATATACACACACATCACACACCAGCCAACTGTAATTGTTCTATATCTTTTGTTTGTTTATCTTTAAGAAGTCCAGAGTTGGTTTCGATAGTAAGATAAGAAGCATATAAATTTAATAAATAAATAATAATCTTTCTAAACTTTCAATGGCTTTATAATACAAGTTTTCCCAGGCTGTTTATGCAGCTGCTGATCTCCCAGTTAAAATCTGCAATCATCCATGCCTTGAAACATACATACCTAACATACATACATACCTATCACTAGCTTTTTATAGGTAAGGCTATCTACTTATTTATTAATATATATATTTAGTTTACGAGATCTGTTGACAATGTCACATTATTTCTTTTGCTGTCTACAATATTTTTTCTGGAATATAATTTTTAAATGGCCCAGTTCAGCAGGACATCCAAATGTCAATTTTTAATAATAATAATAATAATAGAGTTGGAAGGGACCTTGGTGGTCTTCTAGTCCAACTCCTGCTCAGGCAGGTAACCCTATACCATTTCGGACAAATGGCTGTCCAGTTTCTTCTTAAAAACTTCCAGTGTTGGAGCATTCACCACTTCTGGAGGCAGGTTGTTCCACTGGCTAATTGTTCTAACTGTCAGGAAGTTTCTCCTTAGTTCTACGTTGCTTCTTTCTTTGGCTAGTTTCCACCCGTTGCTTTTTGTCCTGCCTTCAGGCGCTTTGGAAAATAGCTTGACTTCCTCTTCTTTGTGGCAGCCCCTGAGATATTGGAACACTCTATCATGTCCCCCCTCGTCCTTCTCTTCATTAAACTAGACATACCCAATTCCAGCAACTGTTCCTTATATGTTTTAGCCTCCAGTCCCCTAATCATCTTTGTTGCTCTTCTCTGTACTCTTTCTAGAGTCTCAACATCTTTTTTACATCGTGGTGACCAAAACTGGATGCAGTATTCCAAGTGTGGCCTTACCAAGGCATTGTAAAGTGGTATTAATACTTCACGTGATCTTGATTCTATCCCTCTGTTAATGCAGCCTAGCACTGTGTTGGTTTTTTTGGCAGCTGCAGCACACTGCTGGCTCATATTTAAGTGATTGTCTACTAGGACTCCGAGGTCCCTCTCACAGTTACTACTATTGAGCAAGGTACCCCCTATACTATACCTGTGCATTTGGTTTTTCTTGTCTAAATGTAGAACCTTACTTTTTTCACCATTGAATTTCATCTTGTTAGATAGCGCCCAGTGTTCAAGTATGTCCAGATCTCCTGTATCCTAAGCCTGTCTTCTGGAGTGTTGGCTATTCCTGCCAGCTTGGTGTCGTCTGCAAATCTGATGAGTTCCCCATCTATCCCCTCGTCCAAATTGTTGAAGAAGATGTTGAAGAGTATTGGGCCCAGAACAGAGCCCTGGGCACCCCACTACACACTTTTGTCAATCTCATGTTGATATTTGCAACTTGAGATAAAAGGATGGGGTAATTCTAAACAAACTTTAGGTAGTGGCCCTAACTTTTTTAGCTGTGTGACACAGAGACAGCACTGTCTTACTTTTCAGAGTTATTTTGGATGTTTAATATGATTGAAACAGTAGGCTTTCCATAAAAGTGCTATGCTGAAATAATTTAGTATGGACCAAGATCTGAACTGAAATATATAGAACATTGCAACAATGGTACAAAAACATTTTTTCTCCCTCTCCAATGCTTAATTAGGATGCAAATGCTGATTATTTTAAGCTTTACAAAAGAATTCATTGCATATTAGAGTGTCTGTTTCATGCAGCTCATGTGATAAAATTCTCACCAGTCTTAAAATGACAGATGTAATATTACCTTTAATAAGTGTCTACCGATGCATGCAAATTGAATTAAATAGTGGGAGTACAAATTTGTCTGATAATTAAGATAAAATTTCATGTCAGCTTAAGCCCTGGTGTATATTAGTAACCCTGTATATTTCTTTAGCCACTGTTCTCAACCAATTATTTTAAATGTCGAATTCCTGATTACTGCTAATATGCGGACTTAAGAAATGTTTAAAAATGATCTATGGAAATTATTAAGCAAACAATAGACTTCTTTTTAAGAGCATCTTCAGTGTGGGCAAATTATTGCTATAATTTCAAAAGTCGTCTAGATTGCTAAATTGTTGTAAGTTTCCGATACATTTTTATAATGCTAATGCTTCTTTAAAAATACAGTCACAGTTTAATGTAATTTATCCATTAAGACTCTGTCCAATACTTATCTTAATTTGAGATGAGTGATGCCGAGAGAGTCTATTCGATCAGGTATGAATGCTATTAAAGGAAGAGGGCCAATTTAGCACATTTTAGCCAATTGTAGCTTTGTGCTCATATAGTTCTTGTGTAAAAGAGGAATGGTGTACAATTTTGCTGGTTTACATTTTATCGAACTCCTCTTTATGGGTTAAGATACAAAAGGTCTGTTGGATTTATCATAAAAAAATGAATGTAGTCATTATTGTAGAGAATGGATAGAAATGACATTGAGAAAAAGCTACTACTGTGTTTTCCCGAAAATAAGACCCCCGTCAATCTGGAACTCTATTCTTGGCTGCAGAGGCCTTTCCTGAAGGCTTCTGGAAGTGAAACAGAGGCCAGGGGTGATGCGTGCAAGCGATTGCAGAAGAAGTGGGCCTGCAGCAGCCCTGCGGGCTCCTGTTGGATAGGGCTATTGTGCCACTGCCGTGAGGTGAGGCAAAGGTCAGCACGTGAGAGGCCTGGCTGCAGTGGTCTGGAGGTAAGCGGGTGTGGAACATGTGGGGAAGCTCCACCCTCCACACCCCTGTCCTAGCTGGATTTTTATGCGTGCACCTTGCCCTACCTCATGCAACCAGATGGCGGAATGGAGTGGGTGGGGTCTTAATTCAGGCTTATTTTGAGTGTGGGGCTTATATTAAGCGCTAGGACTTATTTTCGGGATAGGTCTTATTTTTGGGGAAACACAATACCAAGGTAATGGTCAAATAAGAGGGTTTTAGTCTGGGCCAAAAATGTAAAAGGAAGGGGGAAAGCACATTCAGACTTGCAAGACTCTACTACTGTAACTTCATAATAAAAATACAAGCAGTCCTTGACTTGCAACAGTTCATTTAGTGATCATTTGAAGTTACAATGGCATTGAAAAGGTGACTTTTCAATGTTTTTCACACTTACAACTGTTGCAACATTTCCGTGGTCCTGTGACCTAAATTCGGATGCTTGGCAACTGACTCTTATTTAGGAGGGTTGCAGTGTCGTGAGATCAGTAGCACAGTGGTTAGAAGGCAGTATTGCAGGATAATTCTGCCGACTGCCAGTAGTTTGATCCTGACCAGCTCAAGATTGACTCAGCCTTCCATCCTTCCGAGGTCCGTAAAATGAGGACCCAGATTGTTGGGGGGCAATAGGCTGATTTTGTAAAACCACAGTGCTATAAAGCATTGTGAAGCAGTATATAAGTCTAGGTTCTATTGCCATTGCTAGGATATCATTCCATTAGGCTCCAAATCAACTAAAAAGCTAAGATAATGTTCTTCCTTTGGGCCACTAATATTTATAAATGTCAGGTTTAGTCACTGTTTTAAAATATGTATCATTGGATTGTCTGGGTTGGCTTCCCTATTAATTTTGCTTGTCAGAAGGTCACAAAAGGTGATCTCATGACCTCAGGATACTGCAACCATCATAAGTACCTCCCAGTTGCCAAGCATCCAATTTTGATCATGTGACCATGAGGATGGTCATAAATATGTGAAATTGTCATAAGACTTCTTTTTCAGTGCCATTGTAACTTCGAATGGTCGCTTATGAATGGCTGTAAGTCAAGGACTACCTAGTCTATGTCTATCTCTATCTCTATGTCTACATCTAAGTATATTTCTGGAAAATAGAAGAAAATAATCTGTATATTTGACCCATACCATCTATATTTCAGAACCACACACAATTCTAGGTCTTGGGAACCTCAGGCAGAATTCCTTTTTTATTATTAACTTGACCTTCTTGTATCCTTTTTTCTCCCATCCATGTGAATGTCATATCTCCCTAGCCTTTTTCTGCTCAACAACAGAAAGCAAGAAGATTGTTTATCCTCCTTGCTTCTTCCATTGTTCACTTGCTTGGAGAAAGCAAGAGCATGTCGCTCTATCTCAGATACATTCCCCCCCCCGTAGTTTGCCTTTTTCTCTGTTCCCATAGGCCTTTAGTGCCAGCCCGTCTAATTCCAACAAGTCCTTCAGAGCCAAGCTTAGCTCCTCACAACCCAATAGACTAAGAGGTAATTATTCTATTATACTATAAGTCAGTGTTTCCCAAACTTGACAATTTTAAGGCATGAGAACTTCAACACCCAGAATTCCACAGCCAGCAACGCTGGCTGTGGAATTCTGGGAGTTGAAGTCCACATGCCTTAAAATTATCAAGTTTGGGAAACACTGTATAAGTCTATGGCAGAGTAATGAGTTGAACCCAGCCCCCACAGCCCAAGATGAAGAACACACCAAGGGATACAAATAGTATCATAGTGTGCACAAGTATACCCATCTTTCCTGACTCTCCTGAAGCCTTTCTCTTCTTCCTGCTGGCTGAAGATTAGTTTTTAGTTGAACCCTCCCAGCTCTCCCGCTTTCCAAACTAACCCTACACAACTAGCAATAAACGTGAGATTGCTTTAATAGCATTGTCTCCAGTTATTGTAATTTATATCTAATTATGAAGCATAGGGATTAGAAAGGATTGCCTTGCCTAATGTGCAGAAGTACAGAGCTGAGGAGACTGGAAAGCCAAGAATGGCTTAAAAGAATTTTAAAACAGAAGAGCCTATGGTTAACGATCACCACCCTTTTCCTGCCACACCATTACATCATTGTTGGACAGTGGAAGGCCAGAGGTGGCTTTTACATCTCAATTTTCACCATTTCAGTGGCATGGTCCTGGCAAGCAAGAGACAAACCCCAGCAGATTGTTTTTGTTTCAGGATGTCTCAACTGAAGCTTCTGTAACTGCGGTTACATGCCTACATATATACCTGTCAGGCTATTCCCTACTGGGGCATGCAACATTGCCCTAAATGCAAAAAAGAAGGCAAGAAATTGTAAAGAAAAAAAGGTAAATGCATGACATAGGAGGAAAGAAAAGGAAATGTAGTTAAAATTAATTTTAACAAACACAACTTTCATTTCACTTCCCCATAACGTTCTGCCCTACAAACATTCTTGCTTCCACCACATCCATCTACAGACTCATATACAGATTTGTTTCATTTCTTAAACTTTTCACCTCTGTCTTTCTCAGTATCCCATAAACTCCATTAGCCACTACTTCTTTGGTCTTGTCTTTCCTTGCAGCCCACTCATTCTTCCATCATATATATATATATATTGTGGTCTAATCTTCATTTATTCTCTTCAGATGATTGCTTGTTTGTTTGCTAGCTTGTTTGTTTGTTTATTGTTGGTTTGTTTGTTTATTTCATGAACATTTATTTGGCCGCCCAACTCACTCTCAGTGACTCTGGGAGGATTACAAAGATAAAACCCAATATAAAAATAATTTTAAAAGCAATAACACCTCACCCCCGGGTGACAACAAATAAGCCACTTGCTAGGCTCAAACCAGTTCTGGAGTCCCTGAGCCTGTTGGCAAAACCAGGCCTTCAGGACTTTGCAAAAGTATGTTAAAAGTCTATATACATTTTTCAAACTGAGTGTTCATTTTGGTGTTCAATCTACATTCAATCCACGGTCATTCAGCAGCATTCGTGAATAAGGACATTTATTCATGTTCCTACGTAACACACCTCTGACACCACCAAATGAATGAAGGTGGCTTTACTGTCTGATTAAGTATAGGATGCATGAGATTTCAGTCTTAATGAAGCTGAAAATTATCCCCACACATTTTGACCTGATGCTGTTCTGGGGTTTGTGTGAATGTCAGATTGTAATGGCTGAAAGCCATGCATTCTGCAAGTCTACCCATATTCTCCACTGCAGGCAGAGCAAAAGTGCTTAATGCAGACAAGCACTTCTAACTGCAAATAACTATCCGATCTGCATTCTTCAGGGCAGGCCTGCTAGGCCTATCTCAGGCTGAGAATATGCTGGGAAAAATGGCTAACTGTGGTCTTTAATTTGTCAATAATGATTTTAGACCATGACCCTTAATAGGACTTTGTCACATTTGCCGTGATTTATGCCTAGCATGATGACATCAGTACCAATACTGTTGATAAAAGAACACTTATATTGAAGCAAACAGGATGATGAATGGAGTACAAGTCTACTTACTCATCTCATTACCGGCTCTTCTGTTCACCAAAGAGCTAATGTAGCGAGTCATTGTGTGCCTTGGGAGTATTTTGCAGATTGAATTTAATGGCAGACAGGCAGAATACGTAGAACTGCACTAAGTTTGACATGCCAAGATAGCCTGTATATATGTGCACGGGTCTGTGTGTGTGTACATACAAATACACATACACACCATCATCCCAATTCAGTAAAGTAAGTGATAAATATTAACTTACTTTTCCAAATTAAATTATAAACCGAGAAAAATGAAATTGGTGTCATCATCATCATTACCACCATCTTTGTCAGCATTTCATTGTCAGATTTCCCATAAACTTTGACCTAAAAGAAACTTAAATAGCTTGGGATACATGAGGTTCTTGAATTATCTGAGGATGTAATTGTCCAGTCCAGTTAAAAAAACACTCATGCTTGATTTGTAAAAGATCTTTAAATCTGAACACTTGTATTTATGAAAGCTTCTTTCTAATGTCCACTGCTGTATCTTTATAGCCGCTGTGACACAATGGTTAGAATGCAGTATTGCATGGTTTTTGCCTACATTCCCAATAATTGCTAGACATAGTTTTAAACATTTTTTCTAGTCTGGCCGGTGGTAGGTGCCATCTGTAAAACATTTTATATAAACATACTATCATCTTTGGCGGACGTACTCTAAAACAAAAATGTTTTGGACAAAAATTCATACTTGGTTAGAAAAAAATGTTAAGAAAGCATGTAGATTTTAAGCCAGAACTATTTCTATTAGTTATAATCTCAAGAAAATATGAGAAAGAAAATGTATATTTAATGGTACATGTATTAACAGCAACAAGAATTGTTTTTGCGCAGCATTGGAAAAATAAAGAAACACCATCTGAAGATGACATAATTAAGAAAATATTGGAATGTGCAGAAATGGATAGACTCACATTGAAGATTAAAGAAAAAGAAGATACAGAATATTATCAAATATGGGATGTATTTTACCAGTGGCTGGTAAAACGGGGTAGAGATTAGGATTTTATTATATGTTATTAAACTAGGACCCAGATAACATGTTGTTTAATAAGCATTTATGAATTGTCAACATAAAAAACTAATAAAAATATAATTAAAAAAAGAATGCTGTATTGCAGGCTAACTCTGCCCACAGCCAGGAGCTTGAACCTCATTGGCACAAGGTTGACTCAGCCTTCCATCCTTCCGTGGTTGGTAAAATGAGGACCCAGGTAGTTGGGGGCAATATGCTGACTCTGTAAACTGCTTAGAGGGATGTGAAGCACTATGGAGCAATATAGTGCTATTGTTAAGAGCCATATCTAAATATTTAGCCAATATTTCACATGAATGCATCCAAAGTTTGTTGTGAATTCTTCAGTCTCCTTCTAATAAGTACCATTTTTTTTGGTAATCTATTATTAAAGTTTATGCTTTTAAGACTAGGGAGGTGGGACTTCTTAGGGATGGGATTTTTCATTGTTCTTGCCCTGTTTCTTTTTCTCCTTGGCTGATCCACATCTGTCCACCCAGCACAAAACCTCTAGATACGTGATTCTCAACCCCAGAAGTTCTACAAGTAAGGATCTACCTTACTTGTACTGTTTCATTCCTTTCTATCAATCTTCTCCCAGGTGATTTCCTCTAATTTTGTTGTGACTATACTCCCAGAATTCCCAATCAGTGCAATGACAAGTGACAAGAGATTAAGCTGGCCAAGAAATCATGCAATTGTAATCTCAACACATAAGGTGGTCACTTTGATCGAGTGGTTTCTATTTGTTTATTTATTTATTGCTCAGTTTTGTTCCATTCATGTCCATCCTGATGTGTAAAGCTATGATATCTAAGGTAGCTACTGGAGCCATCTCTGTTGGATAATATACATTCTAACCAATAGCTTCCTAAGAGATTATATTTCCCTCAGCCTATCAAAAAAAAAAAAAAAAAAAAACAACCAACCCAGGAATTTAATTACTAAAAATTTCTGGGGAATGAAACTGAGATCAGACTTCACTCTGTTAGTCTTTCTCTATAAAGTCTCTCTATTATGTAGGTATGGGAATATATACAGCTCAAAGGAAATGAAACCTGTGGCTATCTGGTGGCTACTGAGCTATAACAGCCCCAATGTTCCCAATGGGATTGCTTGGAGTTCTCAGACAGTTCTCTCTGGAGAGCAAATCCATGGTGTAATGTATTGAGGTGAATTACTTGTAAATGTTGAAAAAATGGTCATAAGACTCTGTCAGTTAAGGGCCAGACTTTCTGTCTCTATACAAATTACTTGAGTTAAAAGTGGGAACAATACTTGAATCCTATTGGCTGCCTCCTAGTGGCTGAGTGTATATAAAGGGGTGGAGTGGCAGTTATCCAGGCCTGTGTTTAAACCTTTAATAAAGAGTTGCATGTTTTACCTGCTGGCTCGTCAATACCCCATCGAACACCAAACATAGCACATACAACAGTTCAAAATGTCCAGAATGGAGTTGACTTTCTGGGACTTGAACAGGAGCTTTGCAAGACAATGGCAGGCCTCCTTATTTCAGGAGATTTTGCATATGTGAACTTCCCAGTATTCCCTGCCCAATGGCATCAACAAATATTAGTTAGTCTAGTTATTCAAAGTAAATAATTTATACATTAACAACTTCTCTAACAAGATCGGTTTCTTGAAGGATAAATGTGGTGGCCTATTAATGAAAAAAGCTGCTAGCATAATAAGAAAGGCAAAAGAATTCCCTTGGGTTCTTAAGTGTCATGTGGATGTCACCAATAATTCTCCCGGCCATTGTGAGGCAGTGATTTTGCATGTAGAGAGGGATGTTAAAAGCAGTTTTATTAGTTGGGTTTTAGTGCTGTGGCCAGCTGCACTCTTTGCTGTATAAAAGATAATTACTTCCAATAGTAACAAGCTAATTGATTGCTAATTAAATCAATTGGCACTCTAACCGCTGTCAGGGAGTGACAGATTAGCCAGTCACGTGACTGCACATTGGTAATGAAAAGTGGACATGGTCTGGGTGTGACTGACACAGTGGATGAAAAGTGATTTGGGATCTCATCAGTCGTCATGAAGAGGGCATGGCAAACATGATTGATTCAATGGCGACTGTCAGAGAGGAAATGAGAATTGAATGGTATTTTGTGTCGGCCTTGGAAATACACCACATGATGCTTCATATTGTTCGCATGGAAATAAGCCAGACAGAAGTCTTTTGCAAATGTAAGCCCGAGAGAGAGAGAGAAATCTGTTGAGGAGTGGGGGGAAACTGGTAGAGAAGGTAATTAAAGTTAGCGCACTTGAGAAAGGGACAGAATAAAAGAAGAAAAATAATGCTACGGAGGACAGGGAAAGTGATCTATAACCTACTTTTGACCTTTAAACCATTTTGACTTTATTGTCTTGAATGGTGCTTGTTCACCTGCCAGTGTGATTTTGTTGATTTGCTTCAAGTAAGATCTGTCCCAACAGATTTCACAATCTATTGTTGGAAGTTCTTTCAGGAAAAATTTCTTCTTACAATAAAAATATATTCTATTTTCTGATCACCTAAATTTTCTTTCTTCTTTCTTTCTTTCTTTCTTTCTTTCTTTCTTTCTTTCTTTCTTTCTTTCTTTCTTCCTTTCTTCCTTTCTTTTTCTTTCTTTCTTCTCTCTCTCTCTCTCTCTCTCTCTCTCTGTGTGTGTGAGTGAAAGGGTCTTCCTTAAAATAAACCATTTACTAGTTCCATAGTACCTTTTTCTTCATTGTGGTAGCATTAAGTGACTAAGATGGTTCATGGCTCAGTTCAACTGATAAATGCATTGCAACTTTAGTTCATCAGCCTCCAATGGTTCCGTTGATTCTCAATTGATCAGTCAACAACAAAGTTTGAATGGATTAGGACCACGCAGAATCCTTTTTTGTGAGTGAACTGTGAAAGGCTTATATTTGAACATAAACACTGGCCATTGCCTAATTCATTTCCATAAAAGCAACATTTTTCACAGCATATTATCCAAGGAGTTCCATAGTTATTAACCTAACTATTTAAATATGTGGAGGAGGAATAGCAACAGCACTTAGCCTTATATACCGCTTCCCAGCACTTTACATCCCTCTCTAAGCAGTCTACAGAGTCAGCATCTCACCCCCAACAATCTGCATCCTCATTTTACCAACCTCAGAAGGCTGAGTCCATCTTGAGCCGGTCAGGATTGAACTGCTGGCAGTCAGCAGAATTAGTCAGCAATACTGCATTGTAACCACTGCACCACCAGGGAAGCGGGACATGATACATATATTTTAAAAAGCTGACTTAGATATGAGAGGTATATACAGTAATGGTAGTATATCCTATATTTAATAATAAATTATTTGACATTTTCTTAGTGAAGTAATCTGTGCAATTTACAGGATCATCAGGAATAGTTCAATTTTGAGCCCTTCATAGGGCTGAGAAAAAGTGACTGGCCCACAGTCACCCAAGCTGGCTTTGTCCCTAAGGGGAATAGAACTCATGATCTCCCAGTTTCTAATCAGGTACCTTAACCACACCATCAAACTGGCTTTCTCTGCAGGACCTATATTTTGACATAATCTCCCACTTGAAGTTGGGTTGGCCTCTAGAGTTAAAAAAATAAATAAATTGAAAACTGCATTGTTCCAGGTGGCTTCTAGTGAGGCAGGATGCCTGAGACAAAGTCTACTATGGTTTGAGAGTTTTATAGTTCTGTCCATTTAATTTTTTCAGCATGAATGTTTTCTTTTTTTAATGTTTCATTAGTGTAAGCTAAGAGTGTTGCGATTGCAGTGGTTGATAAATCTAATCAATAAAATAACATTTCTTTCTCGTTCTCCTTTTCTCCCTCTCCCTCTTTCTTTCTCTGTATATGAAGCTGGTATGAGGGGAAGCTTCCTGGCTGCCAAGATATTATTTCTTTGTTGAACTTAAATGATTTGATCAGGTAGTAAAAGTAAAATGATTTTTAAAACCAAGTAGATATAACCATGAGTACAGTAGTGGAGAGAAGGAGCTATATTTTAAAGCAGGGGTCTTCAAACTTGGTCCTTTTATGACTTGTGGACTTCAGCTCCCAGAATTCTTTAGCCAGGCACACTGGCTGAGGAATTCTGGGAGTTGAAGTCCACAAGTCATAAAAGGGCCAAGTTTGAAGACCCCTGTTTTAAAGTATGCTTGCAACACTAGGGAAAGGTTACAAAGACTTTATTGGTGAGCTCAGTGATGGGGGGGGGGAATCAATGATTATCTTGTGTTCAAGAGCCAAGAAATAGGATAAGACAAGTCTTCCTGCCATTTGGGAAGACAGACCATTCACAAGTTCTACAGAGATTCAATTTTTCAAAGAAAAATCCATGTTTAGTCTAGTTTCAGATAAATACAGTGACTAGGGTTTACAAAAAGCAACCAATGGCACAAAACCTTACTGGTTCAGAGCTGCTTCTAAACTGTTGCAAAGATACTATTGTGACAAGGCCTTGAGTCTGTACACATTTCATGGAACCAGCCTCATTAAAAGGTACACCTTTTTTGTGGACTTCTCTATTCTTCCATGTTATTGGAGGAATTAATGTTTGTATTCACATCTTTATGGTTAGCTCTTGACAGGCTGGGGTCTTCAAACTTGGCCCTTTTATGACTTGTGGACTTCAACTCCCACAATTCCTCAGCCAGCAGGCCTGGCTGAGGAATTCTGGGAGTTGAAGTCCACAAGTCATAAACGGGCCAAGTTTGAAGACCCCTATCCTACACTGTTATGTCACTTTATTTCAATATTTTGCTTATGTCACTTTATTTCAATATTTCCCCAAATATTCACTGTCAAATATTTGGGGAAATATAACACTTGACACATTAACAGAAAGCTGTTCAATAGGGATGTTTTCTCATTTTCTTCTTTAGAGCCCACATTTCCTCCCCCCCCAAAAAAAATCTGTGGAAGGAACATAAAAAAATATGCAGTATGAGTGTCTGCTTCTAGAAATGGCTCATGCTAAAAGCCAAAGTCTAATCTGAGGAAATTCATTCTTTTCTGACATGATCTGTACATTCTTATAATTAATTAGCCCTACAGATATATGTTAAACAGCTAAAGTGAACTTGATCTTTCCTGGAGAGAACTTTGCATTGTATAGGTACTGTGCTTGAGTAAATAAGTAGATTCTCAGGAACAATATGTCACCCATCTATAATGTCTATCTATATGTTGAATGGTTGTGTGCAATTGTAATTCAGTGGTACAGAATATTAAATTTGCATGTCACCCATCTCATGCTGCAAAGCAACTCTGGGGGACTGTCAGTTATTATTTATTTATTAAATGCATATGCTGCCCATCCCATTCCACAAAGCAACTCCAGGCAGCTTACAATTATTTATTTATGAAATTTATTAAAGATACAAGGTTCCCTCCTTAGCATCTGCTTTGAGAAGGATGCTTGACAATATTTCTGCTTTGGAAAGCTGTAGTTAATCATAGTAGTTAAAGTTAGTGGATTTCGGATTTCTCCTATGGAAGCCTTATTAATATTAAAGGAGGGGGAAAATAAATCCAGGAGAATTCACCTTGCTCGGATACTTACACGATAACAGAATTGGAAGGGACCCTGTAGGTCATCCAGTTCAACCCCCTGCTCAAGAAGAAGACCCTATACAATTTCTGACAAGTGGCTGTCCAGGCTCTCCTTGAAAGTCTCCAGGGATGAAGCAACTTCTAAAGGAAGCTGTTCCATTGGTTGATTGTTCTCACTATCAGAAAATTTCTCCTTATTTCTAGGTTGAATTTCTCCTTGATCCGTTTCCATCCATTGTTCCTTGTCTGGTCTTTAGGTGCTTTGGAAAATAGGTTGCCTCCCTTTTCTTTGTGACAGACCTTCAAATATTGGAACACTGCTATTATGTCACCCCTGATCCTTCTCTTCACTAGACTAGCCATCCCAGTTCTTGCAACTGTTCTTCATATGGTTTAGCCTCCAGGCCCCTAATCATCTTTGTTGCCCTTCTCTTCACTGTTCCTAGAGTCTCAACATCTTTTTTATAATGCGGTGACCAAAACTGGATACAATATTCTAGCTGTGGTCTTGCTAAGGCTTTACAGAGCGGTACTAGAACCTCACGTGATCTTGATTCAGTCCCTCTGTTAATACAATTTAGGATTGCAATGGCTTTTTTGGCTGCCGCCACAAACTACTAGCTCATATTTAATTGATTGTCCACTAAGATTCCAAGATTCCTCTCACAGTTATTGCTATTAAGCCAGATTTCACCTAATCTATACATGTACTTTTGGTTTTTCTTGCCTAAGTGTAAGACTTTACTTTTCTCTACATTGAATTTCATTTTGTTAGATAGGGCCTGGTGTATTTTACTTTTCTCTACATTGAATTTCATTTTGTTAGATAGGGCCTGGTGTACTTTACTTTTCTCTACGTTGAATTTCATTTTGTTAGATAGGGCCTGGTGTACAAGTATGTTGAGATCCATTTGCAACTTGAGCCTTTCATCTAGGGTGCTGGCTATTCCTGGCAGCTTAGTATCATCTGCAAACTAAACTTAGTTTAACTTACTAAGGATGTCAACGCTGCTAACATCAGATGTTCTTGCTTTTGAAGGGTTTCATCTGTTGGAACCATGACAAAGTTATCAAACTTGTTTAAATTAGTAAGATCTCTAGTCACCCCATTAGCATCATTCAAATGAAAGAGAAACATACAACCATAGTATTTTCAGGGGTGATTTAGACTACAAAGCTGGACTCAACGCAGTAATCCAGAATGCCTCTACTTGAATACTTTCACTGAGTGGGAACTGACTACCTACCTGTCCTGATTGTCTGCCTTCATGTAATGTAGATTCATTCCTCTGTCCTGCACTGGGAAACAAAAACAACAAAAAAAGGTCCTGACCTTCTTTGGTGCAATGTCTGTCCAAGTATTTGAAATACTATTGTATACCACCTCAGCCACATTTCTGCAAAGTTAAATATGATCCAATTCCTTTGGTCTCTCTTCAAAGGATTAACTTTCTTTTTCTTTGGCCATTGTCATTACTCGCCTCTGGATCTGCTCAGAGAATTTCTCCGGAGGTTTAAACAGAGGCATCCAGGATATACAGTACAAAGTCTGACCCAAGCAGAATAAAGTGGAAGGGATACTTAGGGAGATTTGGAAATGATACTTCAGCGAATTTAGCCTATTATAACATTTGCCATTTTTATTTATTTTGGGTAGCATGTTCAGCAGACCTTCAGAAAACGGAAGAAGCAGCAAGACAATTAGGGGAGGAAAGCCAAAAAGAGAAGAGATTTTTGAGTTCAGGAAGGGAGGAAAAAATCTAAGTGGTTTCCTGAAGTTGGTAGCCACATGAAGCTTGAGAGAAGCTGCATCACACTGTTCATTCAAATTCAGTTTGCAATCAATTACTATTCCATGATTATTTTCACAAGAACTATTAGAAAGGCAGGTGTTCTATCTGATTGTTTCCTTCTGAAAAAAGAAATGTTGCATTTGTCTGTGTGAAATTTCATACTGTTCATGGCAGCCCAATAAGAACCTAATAAGAATGTTTGAATGCTATTTTCCCACTAGTGGCATCCATAGGCAGGTCACCAAATTCAAGGAAATGGTTGCAGAAATGTATTTGTACATCCGTTTGACTTTCAGGCATGTACAAAAAGGGCAGGACTTCTTTGATTGTCAGTATGACTTTTCTTGAATCTCTTACATACGCTGCCATGTCCCATCCAATGTTGGGTTATTGGCAATTTTTCATCCAAGCCACTGATAAAAGTACAGAAGAATAATGATTTCAGCACTGAACCTTTCTTGATTCCACTTGATTCCAACTTGATTCCACTCTCCATAGAGGAGTGGAATCATAAAGAGGCACTCTTCAGGAGCAACTTATGAGCCAGCTATGTATCCATTAAATCCGTGTTTCCCAACTTTGCAACCTAAAGATGCACAGACTTTATGAATGCTGGCTGAGGAATTCTGGGAGTTGAAGTCCACACATCTTCAAGTTGCTAAGGTTTGGAAACACTGCATTAAAATGACAGATTAACAGAGTTGGAAAGCACCTTGGAGGTCTTCTAACCATCCAGCATGTCATCCAGCCCCACCCACACTTAACAGGTTTGCTAATCAGCAAATCAGACACTTTGCTAAATACATCACTTTCTTCACTTCCCTGTGGATGCATATAGGAAGAGCCCTCACGTGCTTACTATTTTCACATTGCTTCTATGTAACCATATACTGTATTCTAATGCACAGTTCTTGATTGACTGATAAACAGTAGGCTTACAATGGATTATGCGATATATTTTTTTCTACAGCAAAATGCTCAGTGGAGATAAAAATCTTGGAAAGTGTTGGAATTTGAATGATGGGGATTGGAGGGGGGAATATTGGAAGAACTTGTGTGCAAGTAATCTTGACTGGGCATTGACTGGGCGTTGTCCAAAGTTGGTGTCCTGTTGGAGAAAAGTTGCCTGATGGAAATTGGCACAAGCAGCAACACTTGAAAAGCTTTGCTGTTCCAAATAGGATAACCAGAAAAAGGATAGCAGATGTAAAGCCCAGATGACAAAAAAGCAGCGTATAAAAAAGAAAGGGCAGTTGAAGGAGAAGACATTTTGGGTGCTGAGAAAGATAAAACGGTATTAGCAAATGCCAAGTGTAATAGTGATGTTGCTCACTCTTCACAATGCAACTTCACTACTATCTTGCTGTGACTCTTCTGTCCCAGGAGAAATGTCCCCAGAAGGTGAATGACCACAAGTGCCAGAAATACTTGAAAGGTGGGATTTAATAACAGATAATCCACCAAACCAATAGCACCACACTGACAGTACAAATGCTGAAGCATCTTACATAAACTCTTGTGCCTGTGACCCAGCATCGCTTTTTCATTCAAGTTTCCTGTGATAAAGAGCTAATGCAGTATACTAGTTGCCCCCCGCTGCCCTATTTCTTTCATTAAGTTTACAGTGTGTGATAAGGACCAGCCAGGATAGGAAGATAGCTAGACATCGCATTTGTACTCCGAAGTTTGTTCTTTCAGCCAAGAGAGCAGGGTGCAGGAAAATCCTCTAATCCACAGAAGAAAAAACAGAGACGCTCTCACAACAACGGATTGTGAAAATGTGCTTTGAAAAGGTTATTATAGTGGTATCATCCAGCAAGAAGCTTATAGTTTAGTAAGAAGTACTGGTGGGTTCATTATTTTTCCACTTGCCAGGTGCTTTATTATATACACAACAATATGAAATCACAGTTGCCAGTTCTTTAGCTGCTTTCGTACACATTGAGTTCTTCCCAAGAGCCTAAGGTGTTGTAATGTATCAGCATAATGTATTGTAGATCCAAGCAGTGTGGCCTTTTGTAGTGGACAGATGGAAATGCTGTCAATGCGCAGATTTTCTAAGTTCCGTCCAAGATTTTGTAGAATGACACCCAGTCTGCTGATCAACACTGAGACCACCATGAACGTTTTATTATTATTTATCTATTACTATTATTAGGAAGCCCCTGTTTTACTCATTATTATTTGGAAGTCCTTGTTTTATTCATTACAGTGGCCTAACAGTAGAGATTGTAGGCCTGTGGTACAATACTTAAGAAAAGCAGATAGAAAATTGAAAGGACTGAAAAAGAAAGAGAAAACGAGAAAATTTCATTTGAACTTCTGCTTTCCAAAACCTTGTTTTGGAACCATGTGCAATCAATTTGAGATGACTGAACATTATAGTTGACCAAAAACTCTGCTTGTTTAACCTGCTCTTCATAAGCAACAAGGGAAGAATCGGAGGATTTCCAGTTAAGTAATAATTGATTTCTAGAATTTAGATAAAGATGACATTGTAATCATACGCTTACAAGAAGAGCATAAGGACTGTAGCATGTAGGACCTAGCCTCCAAAAAGGTAGGACTAAATGCGGAAAACAATGTGAGGACATAAAAAGCACAGTATATCTGCTTACCCAAAGAGATTGAAGATCTTCATGCTTTTACCTTGGAACTTTAAAGAAGTTCCTGAAATTTTCTGCTGTATGCAGTTGCAACCTTATAGTCTAGAACCCTGATAGAGGATAGTTCGCAAATGCAGGACATTTTATAAGTAAGATAAAGGTTTCTCCAGTCCAGTTGTATCCAACTCTAGGCTCTCATCCCTGTTTCCTAGGGAGCCAGCGTAGTCTGAAGACCCTTTCCATGGTCATGTAGCCAGCATGACTATATGCCAAGGTGCATGGACCACTGTTACCTTCCCACCAAAGTGATATTTGTGTTAGGTGGGCAGGAGCTGAGGCAAATAATGGGTTTCTTGTCCCCGTCACTTAGCTCTCAAGTCTTAAACCTGGGCTGTCAGCTTTCCATCTGACAAGCTCAGCATCTTTAACCATTGAGCCATTGTGCCCCTTATTTTATGAATATATTTAACTTATTTTCAGGAGTTCACACTAAAGATGTAAAGTTCTCTTAAGAAACCAGTAATGTAGGCTCCACATAAATTCTTAAGTGAATTCAGGCTGCGAGCATGTGCCTCTGTCTTGGCTGTCCAAGACTGGGAAAAAATTCCCTCTACTTTTTAGGCATAAAGCTAATAGTTGTTGCTACACCTCCTAACCTTGATATTTTAAGTATGTGTCAGTACACTGAGTATTCATGGGGAGTGGGCAACTGAGCAACTAAAGAATGAAAAGAAAAAGGGAAAGAAGGAAAGAAAAATGCACTGATGTTAACTAGTTTGCAAGAAAACAACCAAGCTCAAAGGGCACAAAGGATCCCCTCAAAGGAAAATAGGCATGCTGTATATTATGAAACAAAGAGAAAGCGAATAGTCGTATGATCTTACAGAATGAAATTGATGAATTCATGTAAAGAAGGAATGAAGGCGTAAGTTTGATTATGCACGGAAGAGCTAAAATGTCAGAAGGTATGAAATGGTTTCATCTAGATTGTTACGGGCACATATGAAAGTTGGAGTTTTAATAATAATGATGATGATAATAATGATAATAATGATGATGATAATAATAATAATAATAATAATAATAATTTATTGCAAACGTTTTACAGAAAGAGAAAAAACAAAATACAAAAATGGGAAAGAAGTAGATGAACAACTACAAACACAAAACAAGCAACACCCCTCCCCTTGCCAGAAAATAGCAGGAGATGCGTGTTAAGCTCCAATGAATGTAATCAGAGAAGAATCAGGGGTAAGTTTTGAGAATAACTATGCAGTGATTTGAATGAATGTGATCCAGGGGAAGCCTTATTCTACTAGGTAGAAGGAAGGGATGGGTAGGAATCATTCTAGAATAGGGGTGTCAAACTGCTGGCTCAGGGGCCAGATGCATCATAAAAACCGTGCCCATCCCATTGCCGGCAATGGCAAAAAAGTCATGATATGTCGTGACAGTAGTATGTTGTACCTGTATCTTTAATTGTTTCCTACTGAAATACAGAGACCTACATTTCTCATGTAAACTGCATTTTGTTGGGAAATGACCAATGTTATTCTTATTATCAAATTTATTTGCCACCCATCTGGTGGTTCAGGGCAGTTTGTTCAATATTCAAATCTATCAAGATCTTTTTGAACTGTTAGCAATGTATTCTACCCACTTTGCTAAAGGAAGGGACAGTTGGAAATGTCAAGAAAATATAAAAGTAAATTGACTGTTGTCAGAATAGAATAGTTAAGAAGTTTGTGTAGTAAAACAGGAAGACACGGGGACAAAAATAAATGTGGGTTAAATGAATATGGGTTGAATACAAAATTGAGCAACCACTATGAAAAAAATATTTTGAAATGATTTGGATAGTATATAATAAAGAGAACTGGGAATACCAACTGGATGCAATTATACTGAGGATATATTCTTCCAGCAGAAGATTCAATAGTGATTGAGAAATGATCACTTCTAATATGATAGAGGGAGTAAGAGATTAGAATTCCAATATGAGGATGTTATGAAAATTCTTCCATAGGGCCTGATATTGGAGATCTACCATATTTAATATCCTTATCTGATACAAGAGAATGATCAATACTGTTTTATTACTAGCAGTCTGGAGAATCCCACACTAAAGAAATGCTCTGTTGCTGTGTGGATATTATACTGTACAGCTCTTGACTAGAGTTACAACTTCAGTGGAGTCTCAGAGCTTATTCACATGATTCTTGAAGTCATGACCAAATGCTTATTTTTTGCCTGGTAATGCAAATGGACAGCTTTGCTTTATTATGACAAAGTTTATTAAAATGCATATGAAAAATTAAGCTTCACCCTTGTTCAACTGCCACTTATTTTTTCTGAGGACCATTCCAACATCAAGATTATTATTCTGTAGGAACCTGTATTTGTCAGATTAATTTAATCCATATAAAGATAATCTTTATTGTCATTTTTTACTGTGGGCACATTGGCACACATTAAAAATGAAATTCTGTTGCTTGCCCTCAAAAGGGTACACATGCATAACACTGGAGATATATGGACATTTAAACTATCTCCTTCCTTCCTTCCTTCCTTCCTTCCTTCCTTCCTTCCTTCCTTCCTTCCTTCCTTCCTTCCTTCTTTATTCATTTTTAGAAAATTTGTATTGCCACCTATTCCCACATGGCAATAGAAAAAAATCACCCTATTAAAAAAAAAACAAGAGGAAAAATAATAAAATATTATAATAACCTCCCACCCCCCAGTGACAACACACATTTGATGGGCTGGCAAAACCAGGTCTTCAGAGCCTTCCAAAAGAGTGTTAGAGTGAGGGATAGTCTAATCTCTGAGGGAATTATGTTCCAGAGGGAGGGCGCTACCACGGAGTATGCCATTTTTCTGGGTCCTGCCAGATGTATCTCCTTGCCTCCCCACTCTAGTGGGTCTGGTAGATGTGACTGGCAAGAGACGGTCCCTCAGATAACCAACCAACCAACATTCCTTCCTTCCTTCCTTCCTTCCTCCCTCCCTCCCTCCCTCCCTCCCTCCCTCCCTCCCTCCCTCCCTTCCTTCTTCTCTTTGTCTCTCTCTTTCTCTCTCCGTATATGTATATTAATATGCAAAGGAAGAGATATAAAAATACCATTTGATAAGGTGACCAACCGTCCTCCTTTAGGGAGGACAGTCCTCCTTTTATAAGTTCTGTCCTCCCTCGAAAAGTGTCCTCCTACATGTCCTCCTTTTTGATATTTGAAGACTAATCTGCAGGGCTTTTTTTCCCTCATAGAACGCTCAGAACGGCGTTCTGACATCTTTTTTGATGGTTTTTTTTCAACTTTTGCATGAGCTGTGCTACTCCCCCTATTGGCTTTCGAAAGCCAATAGGAATTGCTGCTGAGCATGCCAAAACACCCGGCTGACAAACTTTGCACATGCAAGTTGTCTGCAGCGAAGGCGAATTGGCAGGAACTTTGCACCCCTCCCTGCTACCAACTATACCATCTCCTAGTTAGTTTCGAAGATACCCGGAGGAGACTGGAGCGGTAAGTTTCTCTTGCTCTTCAGCTCTAATGGGTGCGTGCTCAAGAGGCAGGGGCAGCGGGGTGCTGCAGGTGGAGATGTGAGGGGCAGTAGCAGCTGGCTGCCCCCCGTGCTGTGGGAGCCGCAGGCCCCTCTCTACACGGGGCTGCGCAGGGTGGGCGGTGGTGCTGGCGGGGCGGCTGCAGGCAGGGTCTGTCGACAGCAGGCTGCCCTCCGGGCCAGAGCCGGCTTGGCTGGTGCTTCGGGAGCCGCGGGGCCTGCTCTACACGGTGGGGCAGCAGTGCTGATGGGGTGGCTGCAGGCAGGGGCGCGGCGGGCGGTTGACCTTCCATGGTCTGGGCCAGCTTTTACGATATTTTTTTCTTCAATTTATTTGTGTCCTCCTTTTCATTGTAAAAAAGTTGGTCACCTTACATTTGAGAATATATGAGTATTTAGAAAGAGCAATTCCCCTAAAAATCTTATTCCCTGCTCATTAAATTATATATGAATTATGTCAGCACTAACCCTACATTTTCACCTGGATTCTACTTATAGAAATTTTAAAAGAAAATGTAAATGCAATGCCTGGCATCTACTTTTCACAAGTTTCAGAAATACTGTTTTATAACATCATCTTGAGGAGATATAGGCTTTGGAACAGGGAGGAAGAAAGTCATCAGTTTGATTTCTTGAAATGGCCTTAGGCCATTGATATGTGATTTAATAAGTAGAGTGAAGGCTAACCCTTATTGAGAAAAGAAAGCCTGCAAAGATTAAATGAAAATCAGTGACTATAAAGGAAGAACTACTGTAAATATCTGCCTCAGTATACCAATATATTCTATTTATTTAGACAGTTCATATAGTCATCCATTTCAGCAGATAACTCTGGGCAATGAACAATATTTAAAATCAAATGGAAACCTCTACAATCATATCTACCAAAATTAAAATGCATAGTAACCAAGAAAAAATATAGCAGTCACTAATACAACAATACCTTGAATTGCATCTGGTAGGACATGGCAGCCAATGCAGTTCAAAAAGTAATGGTGTTACAGTCACTGAATAACTGATGCCATTTACTACCCATCATTTGCATTCTGCACCAGCTGAAGCTTCCAAACGCTCTTCAAGGTCAGCCCCATTTAGAATGTATTGCAGTAGTCCAGACATGCAGTCATAAGGACATGAGTCACTGGAGCAAGGCCTTCCGATCCAGGAATGGGCCCAACTAGTATACAAGGGATATATAGAAAAAGAAGAAAAACAGGAGGAGGAGAAGAAGAAGAGAACAAGAGTTTTGCTGCAGAGTTCTTGAGAGAGTCATTTTTTTTTTTTAGCATCCTTAATATCCGCTTCTCAAAATTCATCAAGAAAAACAAAACGGCTTTTCTCCTCTTGCTGAGTCTGTCTCATTTCCCTGTCAATATTGAGGTTAGAGTTAAATAGAGTATGTGAATGAATATTGCCGTTATGTAGCAATTGAAAGAGAGCGTCGAACAAGAATAGATATTGAAATCATCTTGCTCAAATAATGTACTAGCTTGCAAAGCTTGCTGCTGAGGCAGCTGATGAAAAAAACCCTGAATTTGAAAAAGACAAAAAAAAAAAAAAAGAGGCACAGAAAATGATGTGTGTTCTGCCTGTGTGTGAGATAGAGGGGGAGGGAGATGGCTTCAAGAAAACACATTAGTTTTCCGTATTTTGAGCTGGTCCCAATCAATTATGTGGGCATCAAAGATATGTCCGGCTCCTGGGACTCAGCAGGGGGCCAGCACTTGGCTCTTGTTAGTGGCTATTCTCAAAAAGTAGACTTGGATGGGAGACTACTTGGATGGGAGACTACAGGGCATTGCATGCCAAAACAACTAGACACAGATATAGTTTTTTTCTCATGCTATCACTCTGCTGAACAGCTAATCCCACAGTACTGTCTTATGTCTTAAATATATTTACCCTTGTAGTATGGCTTTATTACTTTTATCTTTCTCAAACTGGACAGCCATTTGTTCGAAATGGTATAGGGTTACCTGCCTGAGCAGGGGGTTGGACTTGATATCCTCCAAGGTCCCTTCCAACTTTATTATTATTATTATTATTATTATTATTATTATTATTATTATTATTATTATTATTATTATTATTGATCATCACACAGTCAGCCAGATGTTCAGACTGGATTTGGCATTTTGTCTACCTATCGAGTCCTTACCCAGGACCTGGGATAGGCAGATGTGGATGTTTGATGGTATTACAGATATCGTCGCAGGATGGAAGCAGTTCCTAGTAAGGCCGCCTTTTGCAATTGACTAATAGCGAATTTGTCAATACCAATGGTGTTCAAGTGGTGCTCCAGTTGTTTTGGGATTGCACCCAAGGAGCCTATTACTATTGGTACTACCCTTGCTTGCTTTTGCCACAGTCTTTCTATTTCTATTTGTAGGTCTTTGTATTTTGTTATCTTCTCCAGTTCTTTCTCTTCTATTCTGCTGTCTCCAGGCACTGCCACATCCACTATCCAGACTTTTTTGTCTTTCTTATCGACAATTGTTAAGTCTGGGGTGTTATGTTGCAGGTGCTTGTCTGTTTGAATTCTGAAGTCCCAGAGCAGTTTAATTTTATCATTTTCTATGACTTTCTCTATTTTATGATCCCACCAGTTTTTGCTTACAGGCAAATGATATTTTTTGCAGATCTTCCAATGCACCATTGTTGCTACTTTGTCATGCCGCTGCTTGTAGTCAGTCTGTGCAATCTTCTTGCAACAGCTTACCAAGTGGTCCACTGTTTCTTCAGCTTCTTTGCATAGGCGGCACTTACTGTCTGTTGCTGTCTTCTCAATTTTGACTTTATATGCATTTGTCCTTAAGGCTTGGTCTTGTGCAGCCAGAATTAGTCCCTCGGTCTCTTTCTTCAATTTTCCTGCTCTTAGCCATTGCCAGGTCTTGTTATTATCTGCTTTCCCAGCTATTTTTTTTAATATATTGTCCTTGTAGTGCTTTGTCTTCCCATGCCTCTATTCTGTTCTTCATTTGGTCTTTCTTGTAGGCCAGTTTGCTCTCTCCAGTTGTCAGTAGTTCCTGATATACTAATTTCAGTGCATCTTCATCATTGTTCTTCAGATATTCTTCCAAAGCCATTTTTTCTTCTTCAACCATCTGATGTACTTGTAGCATTCCACGCCCACCTATTTGCCTTGGTAGATAAGGTCTGTCAATGTCACTGCGTGGATGAAGGGCATGATTCATTGTCATTATTTTTCTGGTCTTGCTTTTAATTCTGCTTGAGTCCAGTCCATTATTCCAGCTGTGTACCTAATGACTGGAATTGCCCAGGTGTTGATTGCCTCCATTGAGTTTGGACTTTAAGATCTTCTTCACTCTCTTGATGTATTCACCTCTAATCTTTTTCTTGACTTCAGTGTGCTTGATGTTGTCAACTTGAAGGATACCCATGTATTTGTAGTAATCTTCCTCATCCAAACTCTTAATGTCATTTTCGTGGGGCATCTTGATTCCTTCAGTTTTCACTATTTTTCCTTGTTTGATAGTAAGTGTGGCACATTTGTCCAAGCCAAACTCCATAGCAATATCTTGGCTATATATACGGACAGTGTTGAGCAGCGATTCTATTTCAGATGATGATGATGATGATGATGATGATGATGATGATGATGGTCTGACTACCTTCTCTTGTTGGTATTATTATGATGATGATGATTACTTTGTTATTATGATTATTATGACTTTGTTCTTTTGCATGTAGACTGAGAGCTTCGGCACCGGAAACAAATTCTTTGTGTATCTAATCACACTTGGTATTCTATTCTATTCTATTCTATTCTATTCTATTCTATTCTATTCTATTCTATTCTACTAGAAAAATCAGAGTTATAATCAATATAAAAGCATCTGAGAAGAAAGCCACAGGAAACCACTTCTGCATCACTACCAAGAAAATTGCATGGGTAGGTTCATGTAAGCCATGAAGACCCAAGCACAACTCACAGGTGACTTTGTTGTATTTCTGCTAGAAAAGTGAAAATGCATGCATTCCCCACCTCCAAAATATGAAATCCCATCAATAAATCAAGAATGGTAATTGGGATGACATTATGCTCTTGGTTGATTTCTAAAAAATTGAAGTTTGATTCTTATCAGTGACGTATAGCAACTTCATAGCAACCGCTAGCCGCCATTGCAGTAATATAAAGCTAATTCTCCTGATGTTTGGGCACAATGGTTGGATGACCCCAAAAGGGTCATTAATGGGGAATGATCTCTGCATAGGGTATAATCACTTGCTGCTGAACATAATTCTAACTCTTCACAAGACTGCAAATACCATATAAACATGATACTGCCAAACAGAACTATAACTTGAGACCATCTTCAGGAATCATGGGCACTCCGTCACTGGAGGTTTTTGAGAAGAGACTAGACAATCACTTCTCTGGAATGGTGTAGGTTCTCCTGTTTAAGCAGGGGGCTGGACAAGAAGACCTCCAAGGTCCCTTCCTATTCTATTCTATTCTATTCTATTCTATTCTATTCTATTCTATTCTATTCTATTCTATTCTATTCTATTCTATTCTATTCTATTCCATTCCATTCCATTCCATTCCATTCTATTGCTGTTCTTTGCTAGTTACCTCCCCTGTCATCAGATTTGTAGCATCAGCCAACCACTGGAAAGTGAATTAAACTTTGGAGACCTGTGTTTTGACAATGGGGTATTGAGGCTAGATAAGCAGCTGATGATGATTTTGCAAGAGCTAAAGCTTCTTCGGCAAGAGGTGAATTGATGGTGTTCAGCTGGTCAGTATATAGTGTGGGAATATTTCTCAAATGGTGGAAAATTATGTCCCTGGGTAGTACCTTTGTTCCTGTGTTGTAAAATATATGAAAAGCAACGTATGATATATTTAGCACCCCCTGTTTTCTGATTTCACAAATTGGGGAAAAATAGGGAAGGGGAAAAAACTGGCTGTTTATTATTGTATCAGGATCCAGAATGGATATGCAGTTAGTTTCCTATTTCAATCTATCACTCAAAACTTTACCATGGTCATTACTGCTTTTTATTTCTTTTCTTTAATTCCGAGGACCCAATCTATATTCTCACAACATTTGCAATTCATTTTGAAATACAGTAATAATCTGGAGAGAACTCCAGGATGCATGTTAAGTTCCATTTCAACAAACAGCACCTTTGTATGATGATCATGGAAGCACAAGAGCTGCAAATGGTTGGAATCTTCTGATTTTAAATCTCCATATGGAGGAGGAGGAGGAGGAGGAGGAGGAGGAGGAGGAGGAGGAGGAGGAGGAGGAGGAGGAGAGTTAAACTTTACATTGGCCAACTCTCATTGATTCTGGGAAGCTTTACAATATCTAAACAAATTACATAGGATCAATAAAACATAAAAGGTGAAAAAAAGATGGCAAGCACAATGAAGTGAGGGGTCCCACTGTCCCTCATCAAGTTCTGTGTGAAGATTCAGTTTTCCATGGTTCTTCTAAACACCACTATTGTGGGGGCCATCCAGATTTCTCAACCATGGCAAACATCCCTTTACTTTATATTGGAAGGACACAGAGGTTAAATGTATCTCACTAAGTGTTGGAATACAACATGATATTTATGCAGGATCTAGAATATCGTTAAAGCAAAAATCCAGATGGAGCTTTGAAGTAGATTCTTTAAGAGGAGGAAGGTAGATTTGAATGCTAATAATTATCCTATTCAATGAAAGCCATGTTAAAATCAAGAATTGGCTTATTTAGAGTATTAGGGCAGTCTTTTTTCTTTCTTTTTTTTCCCCCCTTTGGCTTCTTAAATGTATTTGGGGCATTTCTTTTACAATTAGAACTGAAAACAAAGAAATATGTCTTATCAAGACTTTGAACCAATATCTTGCTGCAACATGGTGGAGATATTTTGATGATACAGTTTTCATTACTAAAAATACTATAGAATAATAAATTAATTCAGTGTTGTGCACTTATCTATTAGACGCATTACTACAGAAATATAAAAATGTTAATTATTCATTATCACCCCTGTGATTATTTGTTGTGGCTGATAATTACATTGAATGTATTTTATATCAGTAATAACCTTCTGTCTACATTTACGACATATCATATCTGGGGGGCTTGTCAAGTTTTTTCCCCAATGCCTTTTCTTTATTAAGACACAGACCTCAGGAGTACATAACCTTTATGTTGAAGCCAAAGTTTTTTTTCCCCCTCCTTCATATAAAGAGCAAATATTATAGATCAATTAATCCAATGTGATTATAATTTAATCACCCTTTCTTGGTGCACATTAGGGATTCCTCTGTTATTTGCTGACTTATTCATATTGTCATGAAGTAGAAATGCAGTCATAAAATATTTGTGCCCTGCTCATTCATGGAAGAGCAAATGGAAGTTCATGGCCCTAGCCAGCTGCAGTCAGAGCCAGCAAGGTAGAACCTGTGACTCAGAGGAAGAGAGTACAGACGCATCTTTCAATGCACACTGGTTCATCTCATTCAAAGCAGCCGTCACTCATCTGGACGAACATAATTTGCATCCAAATTATACCAAGAAGTGACAAATGTGCTTAAGCACATGTCATATAATGAATAGGCAAAAGTTCTTTCCAAAACCACTAGCGTTCACTGAAAGCCTCGGATGCTGAATTTAACAAAATAGCTAGCTTGCTAGAGTATATCCTCTGGTTGGGTTCATGCTGCTCACTAAGGCATCGTGTGGTTTGTTTGGGGTTTTGATTTAGCATGTGGATTGTTTTTATCTGTTTTTAAAGTCTTGATTGAACTCGTAGAAGCTTTTAAAAATATTTTTTTGAAATATTGTATTCAGTGCTTTCTACAACCTGATTCAGTTGTTATCATATTTTTCTTTTCATATTTTTAACACAGGTTGCCTTGATATCTGCTAAAGATCAGAACAATGTGGTGAAGAAAGAAAGAAAGAAAGAAAGAAAGAAAGAAAGAAAGAAAGAAAGAAAGAAAGAAAGAAAGGAAGGAAGGAAGGAAGGAAGAAAGGAAAGAAGGAAGGAAGGAAGGAAGGAAGGAAGGAAGGAAGGAAGGAAGGAAGGAAGGAAGAGGAAGGAAGAAAGGAAAGAAGGAAGGAAGGAAGGAAGGAAGGAAGGAAGGTAAGGAAAGTAAGGTTAAAATAGGTATAAATATTAGCTGGTGACACAAACTGTTACCATTTGCTCTACTGGAACTTCAAATCCTATTGTAATATATAGATCACATCATACTCAACTAACTTATATTTTAATTAGATATGATGAAATGGCCATGTAAGTACATTCATTTCTCAGATAAAATTGAGGTCTAAAGTCTACTATTAAATCCAGGATGAAATCATATTGGCTGTTTTCTTCTGATATCATTAATCCTGCCTTTCATGCAGGAGCTCAAGGTAGCAGAGACAGAGCTCCCTCCTCTTATTTTCCTTATCACAACCACCCTGTAAAGTAGGTTAGCTGAGAGGGACCCAGTGAGTTCCTATGGCTGCAGGTAAAGTAGAATGTGAATCTCTTCTCTCCTAGTCCAGGACTTGGTCCATTACACCCCGTGGATTGTCACAATCTTCTTATCTATCTCGTATCTTGCCATGGAACTGAGCTGAGGAAAAATTGCCTAAAGCAATACAGCAGGCAATTATGACTGATATTATTCTTTTCTTTTCCCTTCCTTATTTACATATGAACAAAACAGAGGCACATGTGGCTGCTCTATCCCATTGGGTTTGACATTGGCAATATCAAGGTGAACATAGTTTAAACAGACAAGCAAACAAACAAAAACCCTGCTGGGTTTTTATAAGAGATATCCCCTGGATCAAAAATTGCACATCCAGACTTATAATAAGGTTGTAATTACTAGTCACTGAAGAAGACCTTTTCTCTCCAGTGCTACTCAGCATAAATGACCATCCTTTCCTGGAATGTTGTAGGGATGGGTGAAATATAAGTCAGGATCTACTGAGAGGATGGAAATTCTCACACTTTTTCTCCACTCCTTTTCCTCTCACTCTTTGTCAACAATCAGTTCTAGTAATGAAAATGAATTGATGGGCTGAGCAAAGGCTCAGAAATACCTTTTCCTCATTGTTTCTACAGCAGTGTTTCTCAATCCTGGTGAACTTCAACAACATCTTAATCTTCAGAATTCTGGTAGTTGAAGTCCACCCATCTTAAAGTCATCAAAGTTGAGGAACATTTTTCTAAAATGTGCCTCCACCTTGAGCCAATGTGAAAATGCTAATCAATTTTTGGGTTCCAGTAAAACAACAGAGTGTCATAATACTCTTTCTAATAGTTTTTCTATCCCTGAACCATTTAAATCTTTAAGCAGCAAACGTCTGTCAAAGTGTGTTATCGACTGCTTCCCATTCATTTTGTTTTATATGAGAGATATAAATTTCTGAACCAGAGACCTTTGGATAAAGTGTAACCTATGAGTGCAAATGAAATTGCTATTTGATCTAAAAAAAAGAGAGAGAAACATTTGGAAGGCTAACTCTTATGACAACAGTATTTAATTAAATGAAGTTTAATATTATAGAGACTATTTTGTTTGAGGAAGCTAAGCTAATGTTTCATGAATACTTTAGGAAGAAATCGAAGTTAAATGAGATTTTAAAATGCAAAGTCTTCCCCCTTCCATCTTCTGAACCACTGGGACATATCACTCAAGCTGTAAAAAATAAAATGCACTTTAAAAATGTCCCCATAAAGAATTTCTACAATGTCTCAGTGGAACCCACTACTGGGATTCCCAGTGGAGCATGTATGCAGATTCTACAATAGAAAGAAAGAGTTGGATACAAATTAGAATTGGCATTTCTTAAAATCAGTAAGGCCAGTTGTCTATTAGTTAGGTGATGTCCCACTGATTACAACAGAATGTACATTGAAATACTCTAAATCAGGGCTTTTTTTTGTCATAGAACACCCAGAATGGAATTCCGGCACCTTTTTTGGATGGAACCTTGCAGGGTAGGCAAAGTGGGTTGTGTGACATGGGTGAGTTCCGGCACCTTTTTTTTTTTTTTTTTACAAAAAAAGCACTGCTCTAAACCATTGTTTTCCTTGTCAAAATCACATTGGTGATCAGAGAAGATATTATTACTAGGACGGATGTTCTGCTTACATAAACCTGTGGTGCATATATTTCATTTCTAAATTTATTATGACTATAGTGAATTAAAGAGAATGAACAATTGAAATCTCAGCAGAGGACTCAAGTAAATGTATTAAATCATTTAAAACATAAGATATTTGCACTGCTTTCCTAAGCATACTGATGGACCTAGTTAATTAGATCTTTCAAACAAAGTTGCTATCTAACAAAATTGGCCTGTGTTTTGTTTTTTTTTTTAGATTCTAATCATGCCACCTGTTGCTTATTTGGCTTCTCACCTAGACTGGATTCCCATCTTTCACTGAGAGAGAAAAAACAGCAACCACATATCACAAATATCTAGCCTTTATTGAGCCAGAGATATGAATCAAAGTATGCCAACAAACCTCTGGATTTCTATGTTTTTAATCAGTGAGAGAACCTATATCTATGATACAGTTTTAGTACTTTGTCACCATTGTGGAGAAAGAAAGAGGATATATGGAATTTTAGGAGAGATTTAATCCAGATCCATCTTGAAATATTCTGTTCAGCACTTAAGGAGAATGGGAACAGTTTGTGTATTTCTTTCCACACTAAAACGATAGCAGATCACCTCAACCCTCATATCGTTGCACAACAGAAATGCTATCTATATGACCATTGGTTGACATACTCATAATAACTTCCTAGCAGAGAGATCCTTTTGTAACTTTCATACTAGTTGTCACTTGAACACATCCAAATTTATTGCCCATTATTTAAATATATCTATTGCAGATGAACTCTCCAGTAGTTTAATGGGTTACAAAAATATTACAGTTGAAATATAGCTTTCAGTTACATCACCCTCAAGCTGTGATCCTGTCAACATTGTGTAAATTGAATGGGCTTACATTAATTAATTCAACATTTGGATGGGAATCTAAAGAAAACAGAGTGAGAAGTGTTAACAATGAAGAAAATTATATTACTGAACTCCTATGAAATAGAAATCTCTACAAGGTCTTCATTTTTTTTAAAAAAAGTTTTTATTAATTTTCTAGTTTTACATTTAAGCATTTAAAAAGCAATGTGGTGGTTGGGTTAATCAATAATTCAATAACATACAAGTGTCTTTAGTGCAGGTCTCAAACTATCATATTAAATATTTCCTCTTTTTTTCCCTTAGTATTTATTGTCTCATGTTTAAGCTAATACAATTCTTATTATATCAATTAAGTAAAAATAACATTGTTACATTTATCAATAGTTTTTAGCTTATACATATCCTAATTGCTTTAACATTAAATCTTTATAGACAATCAATATCCTGTAATTAGTTTTTCCCAATTTTTAGTTTCCCATCAATATTTAAATTTAACATTTAATATTTATAATTTCCAAGTTTTAGGTAACCAAAGTTTCCTTTACCACACTTCATCACAAAATCTAATGTTCAAGATACATTTCCTATCTATTTGAATATATTCTATTTCTCACCATCTTACTTCATCTAATTGATAATACAGTATAACATTCTTATTTTCTACTAATTTCCAAATGTCTTAAATCTAATGACCAAAATTTCCCTTATTTCAACATCAAATACTTCCTCTTTTTTTAATATCTACTTTCTAATATTTAAACTAATACAATTCTTATTTTATCAACTAAGTAAAGACATGTTTATTACATTTATCAATTTTTAGCTTATATATATCTTAATTACTTTTACATTCAATCTTTATAGAAAATCAATATCCTATTTATTTGTTTTCTCCAATTTTTAATTTCCCATCAATAATCAAATTAACTTTTGATATTCATACCTCCAAGCTTTAAATGACCATAGTTTTCTTTATCTCAATTCATAGCATAATCTAGTATTCAAAGTACACGTCTGTTTGAATATATTCTATTTTAACATAATATCCTCACTAATAAATCCAAACCCCAATTTTCTTCAGCCTTATTCTAACTTTCTTTCTTTGCCAACTCGCCTTCCAAGTCCGTGCTTTTAAATCATCAAATAGATCTCCCTCTGTTATTGTATATATTATTTGAAATAAAAGAGACCATCCAGTTGCCATTCTTTTGGAAGGATTAACAAATCATCTCTCTATTATTCGATCTCCCCATAGTTGTCCTGGAATGTTTATCTTCCCTTCAGTCTGTTCTTCTTCTTGCTACTCAGATTTCTTCTAGTTTATATAGAAAGTCTTTTCCATTTTCAGTGTTATCAGTCCTTTTTGTGGGTTTTCCATTAACTGTGTTTGTTGGTCCATTGATTCTTCTATCATAGTGTTTGATTGTTCCATTTCTTCTATTGTGTTCTGCATAGTTGATTCTTTAATTGTAGTCAAAGTTAGGGTTTGAATATCTAGGCTGACATCTTGTTCTTTTCTATAGCGTCTTATTTCATCAGAAGCTGTAGGAATAGTTTCATGAATTGCTTTCAAGATAAAAAGAATCTGTTCCTGATCTTCATCCATTTCTCTTAATGGTGTATTAAATTAAAAGCTTTACAATCAGGGGATGAAAATAATTTTATCACTGGGTATAGAACACAGCTGGGTTTCTCATAGCTGATATCTGCCAAGGTTGAAGGAGTCTTATCTGTAGTCTGGGCTTCAAGCCAAGTCTCTTTTAAACAATAACAGGTTGTGTTATCAGATTTAGCCATAAGATGTCACCTATGCTGTTTAAGGTTTTTTTAAAGTCCAGAATTGTTATAACTCTTTTTCCAATTTTACTTCTTGTCTGCAAGTAAAAACCCAAGTCTTCAATAGGGATAAGAAATCTTTTGGTCCCCAAATTTTAGAAACATATAAATTCAGTTAAAATAAGGTTATTCTTTCAGCGTTTTTAAACTCCCCTGGATAGTCAGTCGCCGCTGCTCTTAGAGGATGGGATAGGATTTCCCTTCCCTCTCTCCACAGGGGGGAAAATACTTTGGGCAGCTTATACAGATAGAAAGGATAATTAGGATTGAAGAGAGGTTCAGATCTCACCCAGTCTCATCCGCGCTGCTTTAGAAGTGCCTGGTGGTAAGTTTGACTTCAGCTATCTGCAACCTACTGAAAGACCATATTTCTTTGGCCGGTCTTTTGCCTGCCGGTTTGGAGGGCTACCCCGGATCAAGCGGAAGGGCTACCACCCTCCCGTGATCAAGCAGGGAATCCCCTCCTTGCTGGTTGCCCTAGAGCAGTGTTTCCCAAACTTGACAATTTTAAGGCATGTGGACTTCAACTCCCAGAATTCCACAGCCAGGGTGGCTTTTGACTCTTTCCAGGGTCCCCCAGCAGTGCAAAATTGAACGTGAAAGACGGAGCTCGCCTTCCAGCATCCGCAGAAGCTGCGATGGCAAACTGGAAGTCCTCTACAAGGTCTTCAATTTTCTTTAAATAAGAAAGTCAAGTGGAAATTATGTCAGCCATGATAATCTATTGTCTACTTATGTCTATCTACCTACTTCTCTACCCAGTCCCTGGCTTAATATCCTTCTTTATGACAACATACATAAGTAATATGCATAATACTCTGTCCATTCTGTCTGGACAAGAATCCCATTGATAGAGGTCAAGCCCAAGATATTTTATTGCCCGAGACAGAGCATAAAATAACCACCCTATTCATGCAAGTGCAATTAATTTAATACTAGCATCTGACAGTATATCCTATCAAAACACACTTATTTTCCTTTATTTATGACAATACTGTGACCTTACAAAATTATTAGTAAGGTCTATACCTTACAAAATTAGAATCATGCAAGTCATAGTATTCCCTGTGACATTTTATGGAAATGAGGAGATGGGGGGAGGTAGGGGTCAAACTTTGCAAGATGGAAGACAAAGTGTCATGATTTGAGCCTATCCCAACAAACATATCAAAGGGAGATGTCATTCACAATGCTGCTACATTCATCATTTTAGACATTTTAATATATACCTCCCCCTTGCCGTGAATATTCATGTTTCCTCAAACAAAGTTGAGGATTTCCAATAGGCCCAGTTACACCTCTACTTTTACAGCCAACCTAAAAATACCACAAAGTTTGTCTATTTCTTATCACTCTTAATATGTTGACATCTCAACTTTCCCCAACATTAAATATTATATAAGGAATCATGACTTAATGAATACAGTAGGATTTGCTTTTGGGAAACACGGACATTATTGCATTAGACAAGATGATAAGTATGAGAGCATGATTAGGACTTGAACTACCAGAGAGAAAATATGGATGTCGGGGGCAGTCAAAACATTTCCCTGGGCTGCTCAATTCAGATCGTTTGAAACATGTTTGTAACATTTCATAAAAGCTGATTTCTTTGACTCTGATCATTTCATATCAAAAAACCTGTTGGTTCAGAAGACATTTGATACATTCAAAGGGAAGAAGACAGAGGGTGCAGATGGCATTCATTACAGAGAATAGAGTAAGCTTTTAAAATAAAATATGCAACAGTAGAAAATAAGCTTCTTTACCCAACAAAAAGAAGCAAGCATTATAATCGTTATAGCTAAAAAAGCAGATTTAGATTATAGACATGTTAGCCTGGTCTGAAGTCTTAGGAAATTACTGAGAGGCATGATTAAAGTGGGAATAAGTAATTTATATTCTAATTTCCCTGCTAGACATTGCAGGCAAACTATCTCCATATTTTCAAACCTTTCCTGTTATTTTATATTGATACTGGCCTGCAATGCATTAAATATGGTCTATGGATGCAGATGTCCATGAATGTAGATGTCTGTGAATATAGATGTTAATGCCTCCCTCTTTAGTTAAGCTACTCTCTATGGTTCTATTGAAAAGCAACTTCACAAGGAAACAGTGACAAAGAATGCAATTCATTAGGTTATTACTATTTGAGATGTAAATAAACATCTGCCTACTGGGGTTGCTATTGTTTTTCGGTCCCTATCCCTACTTCTTTGAACAGTTCACTTGAAGGGAAGCACATTCTGATCCCATTCATATGCCAGAAGCCCATGAACAGAACTAAGTACTGTTGAACCATCCATGGTTAAGGTACATTCATACTGTAACTTATCTGAAACCATCAGATCATAGCAGAGAAACCTTCCATATCGTTCTATGCGTAATGGGCCTCAGATGAAGCTTTCTAAGGAATTTGCACACAATTAACTCATACCTTCTTGACTTGGATACATGTCAGTGGCTAAAAGACTGAGGACTGGGCAAAGTGAGCAAAATAACTCGAGAGCTTTCCTTCTTAAATGGGGACAAATTGCAGCCCCACTGTTTTGTGGGCATCTGTATTAACTGGAAGACATTGGAGCGATGGCTGCTTTAAGAAGCTAGTTCACTGAAGATAATGCATCTTTCAAATCAGCGGCACCCTTTCTGGAGGCTTATATGCAGCCTTAAAAAAAGGGGGGGGAGCTGCTTTAATGCATACTGGTCATCCTTGAATTGCAATTGGGTCACTTAGTTACAAGGGGACTTACAACCTGCATCTGAGGTTCCAACAATTTCCTGCTTGGGCATTTGGCAAGATATCCATGTTTATAGTCATTTGCTGCATCCCACTGTCATATAACTCATTTACAACTGCAGCCATAGGAAATTGTTAGTCCATTAAATGGCCACTGCATTTACTCAATGACCGCTGAAAGAAAAAGGTGTAATGTGACCAACCCTGTTTTGTGACTCTTATGACTTTTGACTGTAATTACAGTCTTAACTTGAGGACTCCTTGTAGTGGAGAGTGCTGGGCTTGCCTATCATCTGACATAATTCATTCCTGAAGCATGCACCACCTTCCTGAGGGGATATGGCATGATATAGAATAGATAGATAGACAGACAGACAGACAGACAGACAGATAGATAGATAGATAGATAGATAGATAGATAGATAGATAGATAGATAGATGAACTAACAAATGAATGAATGAAGTTGGTGTGCATGAGATTGACATGAACCTTAACATGTAAGAAATAGAAATATAGTCTAGTTCTGAGTCTCTTCTGGTCATTTTGCACAAACTAGAGATGTGCATTTAAATATATATCATTGGGACTGCACTGTCAGGTTTATGAACACAATTCATGAAACAGACTGGCATCAGTGGATTTATTTTTACACCAGGCAGAGCGTTATCTTATAGCAAGAATGTTAAATTGAACGTTACATGAATAGAACAGTTGAGCATGATATACAAAAGGAAAAAAATAAATAAATAAAGAGAGGATGAAGTTCTCCTTTGCTGGTGGTCTTCAGTTAGAACCCAGATGCCCACACATTGGAGAACATCTAATTTTGTATAGTCCCCACTAAAAAAAAACTTGGACTGGTTTTATGCAATTCTCATTCCATTATGTTCTTTTACCCCTCTAATAATTTTTTAAGAACTTGCGTCATGTATTTAAGTTTAAGGTAAGGTTTGTCAGGATTACTCAACGTTACTCAGGATTTTCACAGGTCTACAACCCAAATATTTACATCTTAATTAAGTAACTTTAAGTAGTATAATTAAAAAACTTTTTGGTAATGCACTACTTATAAAAATTATTTTAAACATCAGCATGCAAGTGCCAGTTTTGTTTTAAAAACTAATCATTACTCCACAAATGTCATACCTGTCTGGATGACAATGCTCAAAACTTTCTTCATTTAAAAGAGCAAAAGAAAATATGTTAATTAATGCTGGAAAATAAGTGTTCTGCTGGTTAAGGAACCTTCTATTTTTTTTTTTAAAAAAAAGTATGTGTGGCGTGTTTCATTTTATCCCTTTATTCAGCTTCCCATCTTGGTTAATGTCAACACTTTTCACTAAAGGTCTGAAGTTAATTGAATTTCTTCGTCAGAAGTTATGGTTTGAAGTGAATTCAATAGGGAGACATTTTTGCATTTCCCACAAATTGGAAATACACCTCCCCCAAAATGAGGGCAGAAGAGATTGTGGGTTTACATACACTATGTGTATGCTAATTTAAGTATCTGGGTACCCATTTAGAAATGATTATTATCATTTCAATTGATATGCAACTCAACTCATCAAGAGTGGCTAAGACTTTAAACCTTGGAGCTTTGTGTGTGGTCAGTTTGAAGTCAAATGCTAACATAATTCATTAGCAACTTCAAAGCTCCCCCTCTTACAGTTTTCTTTCTTTTTCAATTGCACTCCTACTGTACAAAATTCCAGACAGAAGATGCCTTTAGAGAGAGCACTATTCCTTATCATTTTAAAATTGGATGTATGGCTACTTTAGCTTCCTCCTTTGAGGATGTTCACATGTTATCTTTGTTTTAAGACTGGTTGCTGGAATTGGGCGTGTCTAATCTAATGAAAAGAAGAACTAGGGGTGACATGATAGCAGTATTCCAGTATCTAAGGGACTGCCACAAAGAAGAGGGAGTCAACCTATTCTCCAAAGTACATGAAAGTAAGACAAGAAGCAATGGATGGAAACTAATGAAGGAAAGAATCAACCTAGAAAAATAAGGCAAAATTTCCTGACAGAACAATTAATCAGTGGAATGGCTTCTCTTCAGAAGTTGTGGGTGCTCCAACACTGGGGTTTTTAAAGTATAGATTGAACAACCATTTTCTGAAATGATATAGGGTTGGACTAGAAGACCACCAAGGGGGTTGGACTAGAAGACCACCAAGGTCCCTTCCACCTCTATTATTCTGTTATTTTAAACAAGCCTCAGCAGTTTTTACATTACTGTAAATAGCCCTGGGTGTGAGTGAGTGAATGAATGAATGAATGAATGAATGAAAACTATTTGTCTCCAGGCTGATTCTGTTGTGATGGTAGTTATAAGGAAATCATTTTTAACCTTATCCTAAAAAAAAAACCACCTACAAATATAAAACTGTTGGACCTACTTACCTATGTAGTAGTTACAGCTAGAGACAAAATTCCCTTAACAACTGGATTCGTACTGGGATGTGATTTTAACATATTTGCTCCACTACGATGATATATAAACCAAAACGCAATTGCTCTTTGATATTTATAACATTTAGAAGTTTCAAAATATTAGTGGAACACCCCCCCCCACACACACACACACAAAATGAGCATATTTATGAAAATACTCTACTATGATTTGTAGGCTACAGAACTATTTGTAAACCTTTATATCTTAAGAAGTGTATAAGTGTATAAGTGTATAAGTTAATATATTAAAAGAAATAAGCATAAAGAGATCTGATGTCTTATGCAGTTTTTTCCCCCCAGAAACTGTGCATCTGTAAGAGTGAAATCAAACCTGATAGATGCAGCCAGGAAGCTATATCAGCTCTCTCTAAATTACTACGTCACCATGAGGACACTTTTCTTTTGAAAATGTTTTTTAAAGAAAAAAAATAAACCCACATCTTTTAAAAACTCTGAAAAATAATTAGCCCTGTGGGAAAAGTCTATAGCCTTAATGGTCAGGAGACTGTCCAGTTCAAATGGTCTCAGAGGCCTTCCTGAAGAAAATGCCTCTCTCTATCAGCAACTGCAGAACAATCTTCTTACCTTTAATATTTGGGATTCTTTTTTTTAAAAAAAAAAAAATCCATGATTGTTTTGATGGGATTCAGGTAACACCATTGCTTATTCTTTGCTTTCCCTTTCAGGTTTTGATGACTGATTTGCAATGCCTTTTCATAAAGTAGTAATACTTGCAAGATGCCAGAAATAATGTTCATTTCTGGATGAACTTTCATAGACCTGACAGCACCAATGTTTGTTTTATCTCAGGTCAAGCACCTTCAGGTCATAAACTTTACCTGTGCACATGAACCAAGCTTTTTCCCCATCTCCAATACATTTGCAAATGTGAGAACAAGGAGATGTAAAGAAACAGAGTTAAAGAGATGGTTCTCTGTTTGACCAAAAGCGAAACTCTCTGGTGATCAAGGATGGCACTGAAACCTTCCTTCCCAACCAGTTGCATGAATTGGGCTACAGACAAATTGCTTGAGAAATGGAACTAAAATAAGACATCATAAATCCACTGCCCACTTGGTATATGAATAGTTCTGTTTTTCATCTTGAAAAGGAAACAAAAATAAGCTTAAGATGAATCTTCTTACTCTCTGCTGGGATGGACTGTAATAATGAAATATTAACTCATTGGAATGTGTGTTATTTAATTGGGTTCACTGTCAGCTACATTAAGACATAGTGGAAAGAATTGCTAGGGGAGGAAACATTACTCATGAAAATTATGATGCTTTCATTTATGAAGTCTATCTTAATATGTATCCCTTCCAATGCTTTCCAAAATAATTTTTTCATCTCAGTACAGAGGAAATATTTGGGTTTCATTATAGTTTATCAATGGCACATATACACATATATGTATGTGCATATGCATGTGTGTGCGAGAGAAACATACATGCACACATTCCTGTTTGCCCTGAAGATATTAAAATAATGTTAGTTTTGTAACGTATCTCAAGATTAAAAAAGGAGAAGAAAACCAGGAGCATCTTATTAGCTTTCCGTTTCATGTCTCCTATGAAGTTTTGTTTGACAGAGCGTAAGATAGTGGTGAAATCCTACAGTAAAGGTTAAACTCCATTTTATTATGTTTACAGGATTTAAAGGGTAAATCAGGAAGTGCTTATTTAACGTCCAAGTGAAAGTGGTGGATTAGTAACCAGACCGAGACTTAAAAGCGGCCTTAATCCTTAAAAATCTTTGAAGGTGAAAGGTCATCCTTAACACCACAATGAGGGGAGAATAAAGCAGACAGAAGCTTCTGTTTCATCATTGCCCTTCTAATCCACTGAGGAAATGAGCAAATTCTCTCTCAGTTCGGCCCACTGCTGCCAATCGCCAAACTAAGGAAGCCCTTGCAGAATCAAAAGGAGGCAATTAAAGGTTTATTCTGCAATGCTGAAAAAGACAAGGCATTTGAGAAAAAGGGAAACTAGACCCAATGAATATAAAATTAAATATATTCATTTATTTCTATTCATTCAATCTGGACACGTGCCTAAGTTGAAAAACAATCCATGTGTTAATTTATTGATTGATTGAGAGGGTAGTGATCTTTGTTTAGGGATATTGTTTTTCTCCGTGAAAAACCAAGGGATAAAAACAGCCCTAGAAAATCCATTTTAAGACCAAGTTTTCCAAATTAAGGGGTAATTTCTTTACTTGTTAATTTCAATTAAATTCCACAGCATTTATGATCTATCATCTTTCATGTTTATCTCATAACAACACTCTTATGATGTAGGTTAGGCCAAGAGAAAACAAATGGTCTAATGTCACCCTGTAAGCTGCACAGTTGAGCATGGACTTAAGCCTAAATCTTCCCAGTCCCAATCCAACTGGTAGATCACAATGATAGTCAGACATGCTTAAGAGATCCCAAAAGAATATCAACCTCATGTGAACAGCAGTCCCAAGCTATCTTCTTGTCTAGCTCTCAAAGGTACTGAGATTTCCTGGAAAACAAAGGCATAAAGCAAAGAGAAGATCCTGACTGGACAATTTTGAATGATTGACCACAGTACTAGGGCTTTGTGCCCTGTAAATCAAATTTTATCTTCAAACTTAGCTGACCAAACTAAGGAGCCAGAGAGAAAGCAATAGCTAATGTGCACTTATTTACTCCTCATAGTACTTTATAGCCCTCTCTAAGCGGTTTACAGAGGTTTACAGAGTTAGCATATTTCCCCCAACAATCTGGCTCCTCATTTTACTGACCTCAGAGGAATGGAAGGCTGAGTCAACCTTGAGCCGGTTTGCATCAAACTGCTGGCAGTGGGCAGAGTTAACCTGCAATACTGCACTCTAACCACTGTGCCACAATGGCTCCTTGCTGGAAAGGTTTTCACTTATTAAACTTTTACCCTGCCATGCAAGCTATTCTTTCTTCTACTTCCTTTGACTCTGATGGGAAAAAATATATTATAGAAGATCTTGAGTTTGTGTAATTTTTTTTTAGCTTTGAGGAGTAGGAAGGGACAAACATGGCTAAGATCTCATGGATTTTTAGCCAGCAGCAAACTCCCAATCTGTGAGCAAAAACAGGAACAACTTGATTAGGAAAATCACAGGAACAGGCTGGAGAGCACAAGCCAACGCATTGTGTATAGTGGCATATTCATTAGTATACTCTGTTGCTGAATACTGCGCACCTGTATGGGGAAGAAGTTGTCATACCAATAAGATTGATGCTCACCTTAATGACAAAATGAGAATAATATCTGGAACCCTTAAATCCACACTTCTCTTGTGGCTTCATGTTCTTTCCAACGTTGCCCCTCCTGATCTCAGATGACAACAACAGACAAGCCGAGAGTGGAATAAGATAAACATGTCATCAACTCCTAGAGATCTTCTAATATATAAAATATGTCTACCTCTCACCAGGCTTAAGTCTAGGAAACCAGTTCAGAATAACATACCACAGTCTTACAATCTAGATGAAGAATAGTAATTAAGATAACCACAAGCAAACAGATCACACAAATCCAACATCCAGGAATGCAGTTGCGTCCCAAAACATGGAGCCACCTGAATAGAATCAGGACAGGCCATGCCAGAACTCAAAGGCAAAGCTCTTTAGGTTGGGAACGGCTGAGAGCTTCCAATGCCACTGTGGTGCACTGGAACAAACAAATAACAAATAACACATATGCTTCAAGAATGTCCCCTCAGGAAATTTCAAGGCCCCTGGGATGACCTCATCACAACCATACTAGAAGCAGTTGGATGGTTCATTTCCTTAGATATCGAATTAAAGATCTATCCCATTGCAATTCCATGGCTCTGTATTATAGTGATAAAATCTATTAAAGCATATTCTAATGCTTTATTTAAACTACATTTGTATATCCGTGATTACATGACCTCTGTAGATGTCATACGATATCTCTCATCTACCTGCAAAGCATTCAGTGGCTCCTGAGATGCCTCCTAATAGATTACAAGACTGTAATATATGAAATGTTTTAGAGCCTACTATTTTCTAAATATTCCTGCGTATTGTGTAGACAAATCTTAACTTTTCTTGCACAATCAATATACCTGGTGAAAGCTATCCCATATTTTAGCTACTGAGGGTTTTTTCTTTCAATATAAACAGCCCTTTCAATATTTATACCAAGCTCACCATTATTAAATCACTGGTAAAGAAAATATGAAGGGTCTGCTGTAGTTTAATCATATATACTAGCACAGGCATTTGTCGTATAAAATTGCCTCACACAAACTGATGAACTCTGCTTCTTTTGTCATACAAGGATCAGCTGCTAAGTTCTCCAGGTTATTTTTCCGCTTGGTAGCAGAAGGTGTGGTTAAGTATTATGTTTAGTATATAGGACCACATTACATTATCTACTCTTTTTTAAAAAAGAAAGCCTGCAGTGTGCTTTATACAAACTATGAGATACAACACATGCTTTAGTGGACATTTTTTCAGTGACTTTTTTTTCTCTTTTCCATGAGTCATTTTTTGCACTGCTGTCTCTGATAGTTTAATCATTTTATTTCTTTGTTTAAATATCTGCCCCAAAATTTCTGCTCCCTACCATTTTATGCAAAATTATATATAAAAAAAACATTGTAAAACACACCGAGTCAGTCTAATAAAAACAGCAGTATTGCGCAGAAAGAAAGAGCAGAAAGAATGAAGCAGGCATTTAAAAGATAAATAAGATAAAAAGGTATGCTTGTTTTATTCAATATGGATGTACCATAGCACTTGGGTCCACAGAGTCAAATTCAGCAGAGTGTTGCTGAATTTTCCCCTGCTCTCATACAGCAAATGGATAACCAAGATATATTCCAATTATATCTGTCCATCAAGAAAATAGAAACTCTTAAGAGAACAGATAGCTCTTTCCCCAAATCTTCTCTTCATGATTTGAGAAGGAGCTTTGTTAGCATATCTGTGTTGTACTTTGAAAGTGCAGATGCCCACTTGTATGGCACTGGATACTGATTAGATAGAATACACGGATCGCCTTTCTAACTCTAAAGAGATCTTGTCATCCTGCTTCAATAGGGAAGGAGTAGGACACAACAATTATCTATGGAAAAACTGTGGTTGAAAATCAAGTGATTTTTGAAGTTTTTGCTGTATCGAATGTCTAATTTATGTGGGACTACTTTCACGTTCAGGTTGTTAAGTGCTTTGTGGGGAATCTCCCACCAAAAATACCAAAGTGATTGCCTATGAGAGGAATATCATGATTTGTTTAGATTAAATCTACTCTCTCTCTTTCTCTCTCTCCCCCCCTCTAATCTATCTATCTACCTACCTCCCTACCTCCCTACCTCCCTCCCTCCCTCCCTCCCTCCCTACCTACCTACCTACCTCCCTACCTCCCTACCTCCCTCCCTCCCTCCCTCCCTCCCTACCTACCTCCCTACCTCCCTACCTCCCTACCTCCCTCCCTCCCTCCCTCCCTCCCTACCTACCTACCTCCCTACCTCCCTCCCTCCCTACCTACCTACCTACCTACCTACCTACCTCCCTACCTACCTACCTCCCTCCCTCCCTCCCTACCTACCTACCTACCTCCCTACCTCCCTACCTACCTCCCTCCCTACCTACCTACCTACCTACCTACCTACCTACCTATCTACCTACCTACCTACCTACCTACCTACCTATCTATCTATCTATCTATCTATCTATCTATCTATCTATCTATCTATCTATCTATCTATCTATCTATCTCTATCATCTACTTACCTACCTACCTACCTACCTACCTATCTATCTATCTATCTATCTATCTATCTATCTATCTATCTATCTCTCTCTCTCTCTCTCTCTCTCTATCATCTACGTACCTACCTACCTACCTACCTACCTACCTACCTACCTACCTACCTACCTACCTATCTATCTATCTATCTATCTATCTATCTATCTATCTATCTATCTATCTATCTATCTATCTATCTATCTATCTATTTCTGCCTCTGCCTCTGCCTCTATCTCTATCTCTATCTCTATTTCTACCTTTACCTCTATCTCTACCTCTACCTCTACCTATCTCTCGGGACAAGAGGGGCCTGAGTTTAGAATCTTTGCTTTTCAGAAAGCAGCACAGGCCTGACCTCCCCCAGAATCCTTGAAGCCTTATCTTGCTGATCCCAAGGGAATGCAGTCAGTCTCGTGAGATTCTTGTAACATAGTTGAGTAGTAATAAAACTACTGTTGAGACTCTTCACCTCCACCACCACCACCTCCTCCTCCTCCTCCTCCTCCTCCTCCTCCTCCTCCTCCTCCTCCTCCTCCTCCTCCTCCTCCTCCTCCTCCTCCTCCTCCTCCTCCTCTTCTTCTTCTTATTCTTCTTCTTCTTCTTCTTCTTCTTCTTCTTCTTCTTCTTCTTCTTCTTCTTCTTCTTCTTCTTCTTCTTCTTCTTTATCTATGTGGAATCGGACTATGCATTAATCATATGAATGTCTTCAGGCAATCTTTGTATCCAGTTTCTACCTTTCTTTCTCTATTTGTCTATATTTTACTTTTCGGAACACTCAGCAAAAGCAGTTAAACTCATAACAGTCAAGATTATACCCATAGAAAGAAACCAAGCTTGGCTTATACCAGTAAATCAACACTTTAAAGTAGAGAAGCCAAATCAAACAGATAAGTAGAAGAAAGTGCAGATAATAGTTCACCTTTATTCCCTTTAAAATGCCAACTTAATAAAGGAATGTGGATCAGCAACAGAACATGGTGTGTTCTGGTGTCTGGATACATTCTGGCCATCCTGAACGTAAGCTGTGTAAATTGATTGACACAATTGGGTTGCAATTTCTTTTGGCTACCATTTGAAACAATGATTTTACAATCATCTCTATTTGGCAGGACAGGAGGGCAAGAAAACTTAACATCAGGAAGGTTTTTTTTTTTTAGTGCACTAAGGAACAAATAATACAAAAGCTGCCAGTATAAAAGGGAAAGTATTAACTAACTTACAACAATATAATTTTTTTTTGCTTCTTCTTGAAATATATTACTGCCTGGAATTTTAGTCTGCACAAATGTGTGATTGTGAAGCCAAGCAGTTCTACAACTCCTGGCTCATAAATTCTATTTTCTTATTATCACCCTTACCAGGATATTCAAAAATAAAACAAATGCTCCCAAGACTCCTTGCTTGTGACAGGGGTAATTGAATTCAAACAGACACACCATGATGATTGATTAGTGGTAGGGGGTTTTCTTTATAATTTCTTTTCTCCTCTGGTAATATGTTATGGAGAAATAGTAATGTTGTTGTTCAGAAAAATAAAACATGGAGATCACAATAAATATATTAAAATATCCTGAATGAAGGTTTACATTTTTTTTTTTTTTGGTTTTTTGTGAAAACAAAACAAAATAATATACTGATTGCACCAAACCAAAATGCTGGACTTTGTCCCTAAACCTGTTCTTTCCTTTGAAGAATTCTATGATGGCAAATTAACATTTCCTAGAGAAAAAATCTGGAAAGCCCATGATTTCCTTTTCATCCTGAATATGAGTTGAGTATATTTTTGGCAATGCCACATGGATGTATTTGCTGAAAATGACAAGCTCTTTCTGGTGAGCAAAGACAAAATTCAAACATTTCCTTAAATGCATGCAATTCATTGCTGGAGAAAATAGGCAGCCAATATCAAGAGCAGAGAGTTCCTAGGTGTGCCAATTTGGAAAAAAAAACCAACCAAAATGTATGCACATTTTGTGTCATTTTTTTGTCTTTTTCTGAATAATAATAGAGTGCTTTTCCAAATCTGATTTCTGTGTTGGAGCGGCAGGCAGAGGAAGAAATAATCAAAATTGGAATTCTACACTGATGAGGGTATTGCCTGAATATGTAGGGATGGGACTGGAGGGGTGTGTGAAAGTTTTATATAATTAGGGATAATTTGGAAAAAATGAAAATATTTTATACTTCTTACCATGCTGAAGAAATGGAATTGCATGTCATCTTCAATTAGGAAATAACAGAATAACATAGTTGGAAGGGAACTTGGAGGTCTTCTAGTCCAACTGCCTGCTCAGGCAGGAAGTCCTATACCATTTCAGACAAATGGTTGTCCAATCTCTTCTTCAAAACTTCCAGTGTTGGAGCACCCACAACTTCTGGAGTCAAGTCATCAATTCTCTTTAGTTCTAGGTTGGTTCTCTCCTTGATTATTTTCATCCATTGCTTCTTGTCTTGCCTTCAGGTGCTTTGGAGAATATGTTGACTCCCCCTCTTCTTTGTGGAAGTTTCTTAGATATTGGATCGCTGCTTTCATATCACCCCTGGTCCTTCTTTTCATTCATTTCATTCAGGGACCCTGACCCTCCAAAACCTCCCTGCTGTGATCACTGTATTGATTATACATCATAGCATACATAACTGGTAAAGCTGAAGAATAATTGTAGGTCAAATAAACAAGGTATTATTCAGAAAGGATCAGAACCAAAATAACACAGAATGTCTAAGACCCATCCAGCTTACCACGAATGGTAGAACATAGAATATTAGGGTTGGAAGGGACCTTGAAGATCTTCTAGTCCAACTCTCTGCTCAAGCAGAAGATCCTATACCATTCCAGACAAATGGCTGTCCAATCTCGTCTTGAAAACCTGCAGTGATGGAGTACCCACAATCTCTGAAGGTATGTAGTTCCACTGATTATTTGTTCTTACTGTCAGGAAAGTTCTCCTTAGTTCTAGACTGGATCACCTAGAACCTTCTATCCATTACTTGTTGTCCTGCCCTCAGGTGCTTTGGAGAATAGGTCCATCCCCCTATTCTCTGAGAGCCCCTCAAGCACTAGAAGATTGTTATGACATCACCCCTAGTCCTTCTGTTCATTAGACTAGATAGAGTTAATCATTCACGGTAAGATTTGACAAACAGCATTGAGAAATCAGAGCAAAGAGTCTATACTTGCACAGTTCAGTTTCTGTCACAGCTTCTGTCAACATCTACCATAGCAACACTAAGAATGTATATCTAATATCTAGATATTAACTGGATTGAAATGAAAGACTATGTCTATTCTACACTGTTATGTTCCCATAATACTGTTTCATGCCAGGAGCTGTTATCCCCATATAGTATCATGGTCACCAATATCATTAATATTTATTTTAGTTTCACCTACTACCTCTGATCAATTTGGTGCTGTCTCAGTAAACCCAGCTAAGTACTGCTTTGTTGTCTGTAGGATTCTACATATCAATAAGCAGCTTTCAGACATCTTTTTACCGAAACAAGCTGATTACTTATTTTTTTAGCTTTTTTTAAATAACCAGCCATATTAAAAACATTTCACGGAATCAAGTTTTGTGGTTTTGCGTACTATTGTTCATTTTCATTACTCACCGTTGGAAGCAGTATGTGTTCATTTTGAATTCATTTGAACCGGCATAACAATAATCAAATAAAATCTAAGCTGGATTGAAGTGAGTCTAGGCAAGCCTGGTCCTCCATTTACAAGCATTCATTTAGTGACCGTTTGAAGTTAAACCTGCAGGAAAAAATGACTTGTGACCGTTTTTCACGCAACCTTTTGCATGCCCATGGTCACCTGATCAAAATTCAGATGCTCATATTTAGAATGGCTGCAGTGTCCCAGGATCACAGGATCCCCTTTTTGTGAGTTTCTGACAAGCAAAGCCAATGGGAAAGACAGTTTCACTTAGCAATCATGTTAACTTAACAATTGAAGTGGTCCATGCAATCTTTGTGGTGAGAAAGGTCATAAAATGGGACATAACTTATTTAACAACTGTCTTGCTTAGCAATGGAAATTTTGGGCTCAATTGTGGTTGTAAGCTGAGGATAGCTTTAATTGAATCCCTTATTCCCAGGAAGCTCATTGAAGCTTTACAAAAGAAATTGGGGGATCAATCGCTTCAGTTTATAAAAATGTTTTTCTACTTTAGGACTCTCTACCTATCCATGATATATTTGATATACTACAGCAAGGCTGGCAAATTCTGTGAGTTGAAAGTCCAGCGTCTTAAAGGTTGGAAACGCCTACATTAGAGAACCACTAGGGAATCTGATGCTATAATAAATTTGCTACACTGCAGTAAAATGCCTTATTGTTTACTAGAGATTAAGGTCTATTGAATCTAGTGGTACTTAGTATTGAGTAAGCATGCTTTGTACGTAGCTGCACATCTTTCTGCCATTGCTAGATCCTTGTGCCATTTGTCAAAAATTCCCCTGATCCAAGTGGTCAAAATAAATTACTTTGGCAGTTTATCCCATGAATTGCTTTGGGATTCCGACCAAGATGAAGAAAAATGCCATCACTGCCTGTAGAATTTCAAACAAAGATGCTGCATTTCCCAATTAGTTGTTCATATAATTACTAGCCCTGTTCAAGTTGTATACAGGTGAACAGGGGATAGACGACTCTGTTCTATTATGATATGCTCATTTTGCTTTAGTTCCACAAGGATCCGTTGATGTTACCACAATTCCTCTTTTTCCAAAGATGCCTGTGTCACATGAATTTGTTGACATATTTAGGAGGTTACTCCTGACCTTATGGTGTGACTGCTGCTTAAAAGGATACAATTAAGCAGAGGGTTTAGTTCCTAAAGCCTTTGTTTAGTGAGAAACTGCCTGAAGTAAGCAATGATGACAAGGCTACTGCTCCTAAGAGACTTACTAATGGATGAATAATAATATCAAAACATTTCATAGTTGCATAAATAAAACACCTGCATTATTTCACTATTCCAAGGTCAGGTCTTCCTTTCCCCTTTAAACATTTTTTTTCCTGGAAAAAAACATAGTACTATGGGTGAAAATAATCTTTCTTAGAAGACAGTTATGACAAAAAGTAATTTCTTTAAAGGAATAGTTTGGTGATTATTTTCAGAGAGGAAAGAAAAGATGGGAGAGTGGAGTTCATAGTAGCCAGTTACCTTTCCCTAAAATAAAACATGCTGAATTTTAACACAACTTCAGGGTAAGTAATTGAGCTTAAGCAGAACAGTACAATTACAGTAAATCTACTGTGAAAAACAAGGGATGGTATGGAAGTAAATCATCAGAAGCCCCTTCTAAAACCAAAGGTAATGCTGAAGAACTTTAGGAAATATTCTAAAGTAGGAATGCCCAACCTTGGCAACATTAAGACTTATGGACTTCAACTCCCAGAATTCCAATTGCTGGGTGGGGAATATTGGGAGTTGAAGTCCACAAGTCTTAAGTGTTGCCAAAGCTGGACATCCCAAAGTGCATAACCATCTCCATCTCTAGCTATCAAAAGATAAAAGCTCTTTACAAACCTTACCTTCTGGAAAAGCTGGCCTTCAAAAGTTGTGGGTGCTTCATCACTGGAGGTTTTCAAGAAGAGACTGGACAGCCACTTGTCTCAAATTTATAGGGTCTCCTGCTTGAGCAGAGGGTTGGACTAGAAGACCTCCAAGGTGGCCTAGAGGGGAATATGCTTCGCCCCCATTTGGAAGGTTGAGAGTTCAATCCTAGGTAGCAGCAGATGTTTCCCTCTCCGGGCACAAAGAAAAAAAATATCCACTGCAAACTCCATGTAGGCATCAGGAAGGGCATCTGGCCAGTAAATGCTCAACTCTATCCAGTCACCCTGACTCTACCCTGAATTAGGGGATTACAGGGTTGTAAAAAGGGAGTTATTGGAATTGTATAAACGGAGCTTCATTCCAACTATTTCAAGGCTCGGATCGGGGAAACCTATGACTCGGGTTATGCAGATGTTTAAAGAATATTGCACAAACACACTAAAGCAAAACAAATGATCTGAGAAATAAAATTTTCACACTTAAACCTGTTAGGAGTTTCAACCATAGGTAATTTATAGACTCTATTATAAGTTAATGACCGACTTTACGTAGCCCAAACTGACCATATTATGAAATGCCTACTCAATATCTTCAATTCAAAGAAATACGTTCTGTGATTGAATTAGCTACTTTTCAGGGAATGGAACATACAGTATCTTCACATAAGAAGTGTGAAAGAAGCGTGTCTCCACTTATTGTTTGTTAGGGTCAGCTGTTTTTAAAGAAAGCTTGCACAACTTGCAATAGGCAAAGGGCCGCGTTGATCAATCAAAAATAATTGTGAGCACAAAGAAATATCTGGTGTGCCAATCAGCTCTCTGGTGGCAGCATTGGGATTGGTGGGGACAATGAGGCCTGGAAGTGTTGGTGATACTCGACACGATGCCTTTTGGGGCAGCAATGAACTTATAGTTTTTTTAAAAAATAAAAAAAATGTCAGCAAGCTGCATAAGGCTCCTTGGTGGGTTTCATGTGGTCTTCAGGCCATATATTGGACAGGCCTTCCCTAACACTGTTCTTTAAAAATCTGCATAAGTTTTCAAACTGTTGAATTCCAGCTTTTCAGAATGTGGTATGCTATGTGTTTTAATGCTTCATTAAAGTCCTTGATTTCAGAGATATACATTTTTTTTAAAAAAGCCAGACATTACAGTTTTCACACTGAATGTAGTGAATATTCCCATAAAAGTATTGACCCAGACTTGTACTGCTGCTAGTAAATCAGCCCATCAAAAAACAGGCACGTAATCTTGCAATACTTTATTCTGACACACCATCAGATCTTCACCTTCTTATGTTTTTAGGCACAAAATGATTTGTTTGATATATATGATAGCTAGCAATAAACATAGATCTTTATAAAAACTCGATCGCATTAAGAAAAATGTAATGTATACTTACAAAAGTATATTGTAGGGGAAAGTTGCATGTAGAATTACCTATTAAGGACAGTTGCAAAGTTTATGGATGTGAATTTTTCACCCTTTTTTTAAAAATGACAGAGTACGAATAACACATGAAAAAGTTGCACCTGTCCTGCTTTAAAGTCAAAACCTGGCAGTAGCACATATGGGAAGCTAATTTCTAAAGCTGTAAAGGAACCCAGAGGTCAGAAAGCCCAGAACGCAATCAACAACCATAAGTTCTCAGTCCTTATGCCAAGTTGGATTTTGCAAGGCTTTGTCAAAGCTGCCTGAGAGTTGAGATGTAACATTCATGCCAAGAGAGAGGCTCAGTCAAGGTTCAGCAGACTGAGATTGGTGAATGGAATACTTAGATCAGGGGTCTTCAAACCTGGCAACTTTAAGACTTGTGGACTTCAATTCCCAGAATTCCTCAGCCAGCTTGAAGTCCACAAGTCTACTGTCCATTGTTTTCCAATGCGTACCCCCTCTTTTAGAGGCAGAGATGTACATTAATACAGGCTGGATTGTGCCCATTCTGGCCTCTATATACGATGGTCTATATTTTAGTGTAAATGCTGCTAACAGCAAAGTGCTGCTGTAAAACAGATACGTCAAAAAATATTACCATTATTTATGATTTTGCTTGTGAGCTACCAAGGCATCTGGTTAATGCTGTGGGAACAAAATTTTGGATTAAAGTAGGGTGATCTCATATATTCTTTGATCCCTCTATTAAAGCACTGATGATGTTACCTAGTTGGGCAATGAAATGTTTGCAACCAAACAACCAAGCTTGGAGAGCACCAAGAAATCCACAGTTATTAAAAAACCTTCTAACAGTTTGTGGAGAGTTCCCATTTTGCTAGAAATTAGAATGTTTAAATCTGCACCAAAGTGCTTCTTTTGAATGAAAAATGAGCAACTAACAAGAGCAAAGTTCTTTGTTTTAATCTCCTCTACATCCTGAATGCAGCTAATATGTCAAAGCTGTCATTAATGTTAATGGCTTGGGATTTTTATTTGGTTCTGCAGACATTTTTGACTATGCTCTTAGATAGGGATGTCAAACTGCTGGCCCGCGGGCCCAATGCATCATGCCAAAACGGCGCCCACCCCATGGGCAATGGGAAAAAAGTCACAATACGTCATGACACGTCATGTCACATTGCGAGTATTAGATGAAGAACAACATTTTGAATTTCTGGTGCAGATACAAATCTCCATTTATAACTGCAGTTCTTTGTTCCTTGACACCAAGCTGGCAGGAATAGCCAACACTCCAGAAGACAGGCTTAAGATACAGGAGGATCTTGACAAACTTGAACACTGGGCGCTATCTAACAAAATGAAATTCAATGGTGAAAAAAGCAAGGTTCTACATTTAGGCAAGAAAAACCAAATGTACAGGTATAGTATAGGGGGTACCTTGCTCAATAGTAGTAACTGTGAGAGAGCTCTTGGAGTCCTAGTAGACAATCACTTAAATATGAGCCAGCAGTGTGCTGCAGCTGCCAAAAAAGGCAACACAGTACTGGGCTGCATTAACAGAGGGATAGAATCAAGATCATGAGAAGTATTAATACAATGCCTTGGTAAGGCCACACTTGGAATATTGCATCCATTTTTGGTCACCACGATGTAAAAAAGATGCTGAGACTCTAGAAAGAGTACAGAGAAGAGCAACAATGATGATTAGGGGACTGGAAGCTAAAGCATATAAGGAACGGTTGCTAGAATTGGGTATGTCTAGTTTAACGAAGAGAAGGACAAGGGGGGACATGATAGCAGTGTTCCAATATCTCAGAGGCTGCCACAAAGAAGAGAGAGTCAAGCTATTTTCCAAGCACCTGAAGGCAGGACAAGAAGCAACGGATGGAAACTAACCAAAGAGAGAAGCAACTTAGAACTAAGGAGAAACTTCCTGACAGTTAGAACAATTAACCAGTGGGACAACCTGCCTCCAGAAGCTGTGAATGCTCCAACACTGGAAGTTTTTAAGAAGAGACTGGACAGCCATTTGTTTCAAATGGTATAGGGTTTCCTGCCTGAGCAGGGGGTTGGACTAGATGACCTCCAAGGTCCCTTCCAACTTTATTATTATTATTAACCTGTTTCATTTATTTGTCTAGCCACCTACACATATTGCTATTTCGATGTTTAGTGTACTTTTCTACCAATAGGGAACGCAAGGCAATCAAAATCTTAAAAAATTAAAACCGAGTGAAGAAGCCAAAATTAATATCAATCCAACTTTAAAGGAAGTCCTTGATTGCAGCTCTGGCAGAAGTGCTTTTTGAATGACATAGAGATTTTTGTTACATGCTGTGCTGCCAAAAAGTGCAGAATAAATGGAACACAGCATTAACTAATATGCCATCTTCTATATATTTCTTCAGTGTTCATAGGATGCTTTCATTACTTGAAAAGAAACGCCAGTTGGATGGCTGAGACTCCTTTCAGATTATTTAATGTCTAGGATTGCACTGCTTTTGATTTTAGCAATTGCTTACTGACAGGTCCAAGTACATTGTGTGGGTAAATTCTTGATTCAACCAATGTAAGTACAATTTGGATTAATTTGTTATAAGACTTGCAGTCATTTAGTCTTGAATTTCATCCATCAGTATGTTTCCCATTTTTTGCACTGTTGCAATGCTTCAAAGTATGCTACAGAGTAGGAGATCTCTTTTTTTAAAATAATAATAATAATTTGCAGAAACTTTCAAATTGCTGGTCATCCTTTTAAATTAGTAATGGTGAAAGAGTTAACATTATAATCACAAAAAAAAAAAAGGCATGGAAAAGGTTTCAGGTCAAATAACTGCAGGAACATCTAAATGTGATTCCATGGACTCAGAGCCACATCTGTTTTGTGGAAGTTACATTAGTCTTCAGTATCCTTAAGCTAAGCATTTTCTTTCTATTTACAGAAGAAAAATATATAGTGTTCCTTTGTTTTGATTCATTTGAATAGATTACCTTTCAAGCATATGCCTTTTTAAAGGGTTCTCCACTTCTAGTTTTGCTTTTTGCATATTTACCTTCAGTCTTTGGGCTAATAGTAGTCTATTATGGATTAAATATTATTTATTTATCCTTTGATTTCAGGAGTATTGCTCCCCATCCAAATTGTTTCTTACTCATAGAATCCATTAATAGGGAAATTTGCCTCTGACATTTGGTAAATCATATAGCTTTCCCGGCTTACAACTTCCCAATAATGTTTTGAAGACCTGGAGAACATAGGCAGGAAAGTCTTTGCACGACTATATCTTGCACAACTACTTCTGACCGCTCCAGAAACTAATGTTATACATAATCATCAATGTTTTTTGATTGGACTATTGTAATTTGTTCTGTGTGAGGTTCCCCATAAAGGCAACCTAAACTATTTTTACATGCAATGGCTGAATGGCATTGGGCTCTTCAAGATTTGCCCACATAATACCAATACTCTGGCAGTTACACTTGTTGCCATTTAGGGTCTGGGATATACTTCAGGTGTTTCCTATCACCTCTAAAGTCCCACATGGCTTATAGCCTGCTCTGAAAGATATCTGGTAAATACAAAACATTTGTAGAACTTTTTAAGGGAAGTGAAAACTTGGTTGCAGGAGAAAGGATTTGGGGATATCAACTCTGAGATCTACCCGTTGGTTTATGCTACTATAGTTTATATTGAATTAATTAACAGAAATAATAACTTTAGCTTATTGTGGTTTTAATTCCTGCTGGTTCAATTCTTGCATGACAGGTGATATAGTATAGAGCAGGGGTCTTCAAACTTGGCCCTTTTATGACTTGTGGACTTCAATTCCCAGAATTCCTCAGCCAGCATGCCTGGCTGAGGAATTCTGGGAGTTGAAGTCCACAAGTCATAAAAGGGCCAAGTTTGAAGACCCCTGGCATAGAGACTAAATGGTGGACAAAGAATGGAGAGACTCAGGTTCTAGTCCATTCTTGGCCACAACTGCTTATTGTTGGTCAAGCATTCCCTCTTAGCTCAGTTTATCTTACAGAATTGTTGTTGGGGGGAAATATGAAGAAGGATCCCTATGTATGCTGCCTTAAGCTCCTGGTCAAAAAGCAAGATGTACATCTAAAACATGAATGTTCCTCTTCTTCCTCTTCTTCTATTCCTAGAATTGTTATTTATATGGAATGTTTTGTTATTTTCCTTCTGCTTATAACTATTGTGAATGTTGAAGTTATTTAAATTAGATCTATGCCTATTTTGGTAAGTCTGTCTCTTTAGGTATTCTGAAGAGTATCCAGTTTTACAGATGCTCAAAGCATAGCAATATTATCAAAAATTGAATATTAAAGAATTTTCCAATGTAATTGTGGAGAATATTTTTACTGTTTATCTTCAATAAGTTAAATTGGTCTAATTTGAGAAAGGTACTAGTTAGTACTCAAATGAAAAATTGTTTGGGAATACCAGGGTTATAAACTGGAATGGGAAAATTAAAAAACATCATGGAAAAATCACTTCCGTGGACTTGTATTGTGTATGGAGATTCTCAATCATCCAGGTCATGGTTGTCCCAAAAGTGCTCTTCCAAAAGGTTTTCTTTTTTTTGAAAAGTTTCACTTCTCATCCAAGAGGCCTCAACAACTCTCAGAGAACTAATGACTGACCCTCAAAGTTCTAAGGGTCCAGATAACTGCAAAGAATATAAATCCTTCCATTCTATTCCCCACAAGTCAGTTAGAACTGAAGAAGCTTCTTGGATGAGAAGCGAAAAAAGAAACTAAGAAAGTCCTATTGCCCTTTGGAAAAGCACCTTTGGGATGGACATGTATTGTACATGTCTCTTCTGTATATCTGTTAGCTTTTCTTTTGTGTTCACTCTATTAACATGGCACACAAATTATGTTAATGACACGCCCTAAATATTTGCAAATTAGCTGTATTCTTTCAGTCAGTTATATAATTTATGCGCTTTTCAGTCACAATAAAGGAACTTAGCAACTCAACATTGTAAATTTTTGCATAACTGCAATAGCGAATGATGTGAAATACTATTACAACACTGAAACAGTTAAATGAAAATCAGACTTATCAATTCAGGTAAGTGGGCTGAGGCATCAGAAATCTGGAAAAATCAACTCTGAGGAACCAGTCAGGAAAGAGAAGTTCCCCTCTCAGCTGCACCCTTCAAATAGGAAGGAGAGGCTCCATTTTGTTTTAGCCTTTTGTTTCTCCTCCATGGCCAGATGTGAAGTTCCTGGGTCAAGGAAGCAACTCACCAAAAACCTGAATCAGGAAGGATTCTTATACCAACTGTGAAATGACTGAAGGGAGGTGGAACAATACTATCGAAACAAATAGGGGTTTTTCTGGGATGATGGGGCTGATGGAAGCTTTCTGAAGTTGGCTTTTCCCAGAAGTTATGGCTTGTGGATGGAGAGGAACCATCAGGGTCAAACCCACCATGCTCTGTAGACTTGTGTGCCCCACTATATACATATACAAGGCTCACAAGCATCTGTGCACATGTATGTGTGCATCCACAGATGATTTACACCAGTGGTTCTCAACCTGTGGTCTGCAGACCCCTGGGGGGGGGCAAGATGTCATCACAGTGGGTCCGTGAAGGTTTGAAGAAATGTTATGATTTAAATCTTGAGTTAAGCCTTGGGGATCTGTGGCCACAAAAGTTACTAAAAGGGGGTCCATGGTGAAGAAAAAGTTGAGAACCACTGCTCTATACATATCTAGGAATTTAAATCTAAAAAAACTAGTTATTGTAATAATTTAAGTCACTCTAGTAATAAACTCGGGTTGTGACTGTTGACAATGTTGGAACCATATAGCGTTAATTGGAAACAGGAAGGAAGAATAAACCTACTTGAGGAGACCCTGACATTATAAAAGGGTAGAAATATCAAAATGCAAGAAGCTTCCCCATCACAAATCCCCCTCCCAAATGTTTAGGAATGAGAATGCTACAGAATGCTTGGTGTCAGCTGGAAACACAAAATGGAAAGTAGATTGTGTCTGTATTTGTCGTAGAGGTGAAATACAGCAGCATTTTATTGCAGGTTATTCTGGCATTGAATAAATTTTAGCCTTGACATGTCTCAACAGAATTATGTCTAAAGAACTCATTTAGCTGTAAGTAATTTAATAATATAAGAAAGTTATTAATGGCCATTTTTGTATAAGACATTCTGCCAATTAAAATACAAATTGCAGAATTACCAACATGATTCCGTTCACTAATTTCTTTTTCCTTCAAATCTTATGTGACAAAAATAATCTGATCTTGTTCATTGCCAAGTTTGTATGGGAAGAGATATAAAAAATACAAGAAAGAAAAATATGATGGGGCCCTTGAAATGATATTAGATGTATGTTCTGTTCCTTAAAGATATGTAATAAATTATGGGGATTATATTTTTAAAAAAGGTACGCCAAAAATACAAAGTTGTCGACAGTTGGCAGGTTGTAGGATCTCAGACAAAGTGTTTGCATGTGTCTCTCATTGTTTAGCAGTAGTTCACACACTGCACTAAGCTATATTTCATTTCCCAAGTTAAAGGCTCCTTGATTGTTCTCCAAAACTAGAGTTAGTTCAATGCCAAGAATGTTTTTCATGAACTTTCTAATAAGGAGATCGACATCTTTCATTCAAGTTGAGACCAAGCAGTCATCATTGCTCACTATATACTTTTGCTAGAAAGGCTGGAGTTGAGTCAAAACATCAAGCTGCTTTGGACAAAGCAAGTAGGAATAGGAAGTTGTATAATTTCTAATCAGATCATTAGGTCCTTTAACCCTGCACTGTTAGAAGCTTGCCTTACCTGGTCATCACCATGAGTGTATAACTCCCATTATCCCAAACTAATGAGATAATTAACTGAGTTGTGGTAGTGCAGTGGTTGGAATATAGTATTGCAGGCTAACTCTGCTCACTGCCAGCAGTTCGATCCTGACCGGCTCAAGGTTGACTCAGCCTTCCATCCTTCCGAGTTCAATAAAATGAGAACCCAGATTGTTGGGGGCCATATACTGACTCTGTGAACTGCTTAGAGAGGGCTGTAAAGCACTGTGAAGCAGTACATAAGTGTAAGTGTAATTGCCATTGCTAAGATGGCCATTGGTAATTTCCAAGAGCATAACGGAAATTGCAGTCATCCTATATATCCATCTGGCATTAGCATGACAAGGGCCAGTCTATACTGATTAGAAGATCTACAGAGTGCAAGCAAAATCTTTCTAAGCATTAATTAGAGATGCCAAGGACTGAGGCACCATTGAAACATGCCCTTTTTTTTAATGAAGAAGTGTCAACTCTTGAATTTCTGCCCATTGCTCCTTGGTTGCAGCTGTTTAGGGACATCTGTCCTGAGAAAAGATGATAATTTTGAGTGTGCATTCTTTACAGGGTTCTTCCCTGTTTCTCATCATGCCTTTAATTTCTGAGCTTCAAACAATTTCAAAAGTGAAAGGTGAAATATTTTATCAGATGCACAAAGCATGGTATCTTCAGAACATCTGTCATTCATAACTGAGCATTGCATATTATAAGCTGGTAACCAAGTTGCTCAATATAGTACTTTGTTTTCCATCTCCCTTTTTCATTCTGAGAGTTGGGAAGTCTAAAAACAAATGTATCATATTATAACATGTTGTAATTACATAATTATCCAAATACTTCATCAATCTTCTGCAACCTAGTGTTTCCAGATATGTTGGAGCCATTCACTGAATGTCAAGTTAGTATGGCCTTTGGCTATGCTGGCTGAGGATTTTGGTAACTAAAATCCAACATATCTGAAAGTTATTCATCCATTTGATCTAGAGCAGTGGTGGCGAACCTATGGCACGCATGCCAGAGGCGGCACTCAGAGCCCTCTCTGTGGGCATGTGCGCTGCCATTGCCAGCAGCTTGCACAGTCCATTAGGCCACCAACGCTGCCCTGAGCGGCAGCCCCACCAGCACAAAGGAGGCGAAGCGGCCAGCTAGCAAACTCAAGTAGGCCACCCCGAGTAGGGAAAGCTGGATCCCCATCAGCGCCATGGTCCCCCAGTCCCAGCTAGGATTGTGTACCTTCCCCATCTATGCTGGGCTTCCTGCTCATCACCCCACCCACCAGAGATCCCCTGGATCTCCCCCAACCCTGCCCGGCCCCCACAGGCATCCCCTCCATGAGCAACATTGAGGTGGCCATGCCCACCCTAGACATGCCCACTCAGTCTGTCATGACAACTGCAGCCATGCCCACCCAGTGGGCCATGCCGCCATGCCCCCCCTGAGGGCACCACAATGCTGATGTGGCTCTGGCACTTTGCAATAAATAAGTGGGTTTTGTGTTGTGGTTTGGGCACCCGGTCTCTAAAAGGTTTGCCATCACTAGAGTATAGCCCACTTTTCATTCAGCAGGTTAAAGCAGTGTAGCAAGCATTCCCTTCCATTTTTCCCTACAAGAAAAAAATCTGTGAGGATTTATAGATTTAGAGAGAGAGAGAGATTGACCCCAATACACTCAATTAATTCTTTGGATGAGGATAGACTAGAATTCAGGTCTCCTGAAACTAGCCCATCATCTTAACCCCAAGGCCACATTATATACTTATGCCCTCATTCTGCAGTGTCTCTGGTTTCAAGTGTTGACAAATGATGGAATGTGTGAATGTTCCTCAATCTCAATGCAGCTGTAGTTCATCTCAGTATTAAAGTCTGAGTGGTAATATTCTGATATCCCTGCTACATCGCAGGTGGTTGAATACCTGCCTGCTTCTGCTGTGATACTAGTTTCTAATTGGAATTTGGCAGACAACTGCCCTGGGCACCTTTGAAGTGCACTCCTTTATATTCAAATGCACCCTGCCTTGCAAAGCATGTGGCCTAAAGTGGCAAATATATCGTGGATCCACATTGAAATGTTAAGGCAAACTTCAGAGAAGAACAAATTGATTCCTAGTAACATCCTTTAAACCATCTAAAATATTGAAGGGAGGAGGATGGAATTCTTCACTTTCATCATTTTATACATAATCTCCAGGAAAAAAAAGAATACACAGCATTATCTGGGATTACCATTCTTCATTTAAGAATGATTTCATTCTAATGCATATCCTGTAATATTTTGATCTCCAAGCTTCGTGAATCAGGTTACATGGGAGTTTATTGCATTTGATTTACCAAATCACTTTGAAAAGTCTTTCTCCCCCCCCCCCCACCTCTAACTTGCTTGTCTCCAGAGCTCCTTTCTAAAAAGAGATGATTTATAAACTCTGGGAGACAGGTGGTTTTTAGATGCCGATTCAGCAGACAGAAGCCCTGTAAAATGGTTAAATAATCAATGAGATTTCCAAAACTTTTAGGCTTTGTTCTTCGCACAAGCCTTATGACAGAGGAGTGTGCACACACTATTCCCAGTCTCCATACCACTCCTTTCAAAATAGCTCCCAGTTATCTCCTAAACTGCTCTTTGAACCTAACATAACTAACGGGGTAGTGGTGGGCTTTGTTCTTTTAGAAAAATATCTGCTTCTCATAACATTTCGAAGCTATGTAGAAAGCGATGCTCTTTGTATCTCAGTTCAGGGGTCCCCAACTCCCAATCCGTGGACAGGTACTGGTCCAAGGCCCATTGGGAACTGGGCTGCACAAACGGCAGGAGAGCATGCAAAGCTCCATTTGCACATGTGCTGGATTAGATTGTGCACACAAAACCATCCCCTCTCTCCTGCCACCATTGCCACCAGCTGCAACCGCCACTTCCAGTCAGTGGAGCTGGAAAGGTCGGGGACCTCTGTTCCAGCTCATATTTTTATAATTGGTTGGCTCCTCGTAGTCTTGCTGATCCATCCACATTTGTTTCTATAATAATTCTGGACTTTTCCACTGTGTGACCATGCAGTGCTGCTCTTGCATGTCCCCACAATGGGACAGGAGTTTTTCAGCTTAGAGCAGGGGGAGGCAACCTTGGCTCTTTTATGACTCGTGGACTTCAACTCCCAGAATTCCTGGCCAGCATGGCTGGCTCAGGAATTCTGGGAGTTGAAGTCCACGAGTCATAAAAGAGCCAAGGTTGCCTACCCCTGACTTAGAGGGATGAAAGGATTATAGGAGCTGTTCCTGGAGTTGCAGGTTTAGATGGCTTCCCTCTAGCAAAATATCCCAGTTTTCTCCAGTGTTTCCCCTCCTGAAATATCCCCTTCTTCTAGCAACAAGATACCACAGCATCCATGTTTCTCACTTGAGGGAAAAGTGGCTGTGCTGCTACCCCACAGAAAGTAGTCTACTTTATTCTTTCCTTACCTATAATGAGCTAGCTTAAGAGTGGGGAGATAAAGACTGGAAGCATCCTGGTTTTGGTGCTTCCCCATTGCTCCATTTAGCTCAGAATAATTAAAAAATACTGTGAGGGGTGAATGATAAGTAATGCCATCCGTGCTTTCAGTCACCAACAGATGGAAGTACTAACATATTTTAGAGGCTCTGCCATGGTTTTTTTTAGCCACTGTTCTTTCATTTCAGTTGGCAGTAACTTGCCATGAGTGTAGCTATTGTTTGTGGAGCACTCATCAGTGCACTTTAAACAATGCCCCATGACTGATTGCCATATGAAGCCTTCCAATTGAAATTCACTGCCAAATGCAAGCTATTTTGGTGATGACTGTTTTGACAATGAGTCCTATGTATCAAAGGGCTAAAAAAAAATATGCAATGATGGTAACCAGGTAAAGAGCCGATTTGTGTGATTCTGTATGAAGTGAATGACTTGTGACAGCAGCCAACAAGTTCACATTAGAAAAGTTGATGGATGGCTAAAGAGAATTTGGAAGCACAAGAAGGAAACTTTGCTGCAACATGACAGAGCTAAGCTTCTTACCTCATGAATCACCCAAAAGGTGATTTCAGAGCTGGATCTCATTATCGTAGTTCCATCTACTTGATCTCATGTGGCTTCCATTCCCACCACCCACCCACCACCCACCCAAAAAAACCTCCCTGAAGAAGTATTTTTGTAGGCATCTATTTGACTGAAATGAAGAGGTGGAAATGACTCTCAGGTCCTAGTTATGGACCTGGGATCACTTTAAGAATCATGTCTGTCATCGGCTGAAGTAGGTAACAAGTGGTGATTATATGGATAAGCTAACCTAATTTCAAAGATTTACTAAAATATCCCTATTTAAATTAAAAATTTGGAGTAGAGGTATTCCTTTTCTTTCAATTCTAAAATAACTTATTTCAAGATGTTCTGAGTGGTAAGTGGAATAGAGTATAGGTTTGATATATGTGCTATCTTTATATCTGTTACATATGGTGGTATCTATGCTTGAATATATAATGTTAGAGCCACATTTGTGTATTCTACCTAACCATTAGTGAAGTCCCCCCCCCTGATTGTTCTGCCTTTGGAAAACGCAAGAAGAAGAGGGTTTTGTTCTTTTACCCCCTCTAAGACTTGGCAGTATCAAAACTATCACAGATATGTGCCAGGAGCAAGGAGCTTTGTAGCATGATTAATTACGTTTAGTGGTGGTAGAAAAATTGATTCACTCTTTGAAAACTTGTAAAATGTAGAAATACATAAATGACCATATACTTGAATTCACATCTGCTGAATTTGGTGAACTAAGAACATTTGGAGGAGTGCAACCCATTTGGAGTTAATAATGAAATATCACTGGAAACACATGACTTTCAAACTTACAACCACTCAACAACTTTAAACAGTCATGGGTAAGCATGATTGCAATAAGAAAAAAATAGATATGCTATATTTTTTTATCTGCCTAGATAGAGAGTACAGAGAGTATAACTACCGTATATGCCGGCATATAAGGCGACTTCCGCAAGCGCTAAAATTGGCACCAAAGACGGGGGTTGTCTTATACGCCAGAAATACTGGTAGTTTCCGGCATATAAGATGACGTTCTAGGAATGCGGCTCGGCGACAAAGATGGGGGTCATCTTATACGCCGGGTCGCCTTGTACGCCGGCATATACGGTAGATAGTATAGATATAGAGATATAGATACTACTTTTTATGACCCTGAAATATCTTAATTTGGGTTAGAGACAGGTTGACTGGATGGAGCTGAGTGTATACTGGCCAGATGCCCTTCCTGATGCCTATGTGGAGTTTGCAGCAGATATTTTCTCTTTACACCCTAGGAGATAAACATCTGCAGCTACCTAGGATTGAACTTTCAATCTTCCGAGTGGGAGGCGAGGGTCTTCAACACTAGGCCACCACATCACTCATACAGATGATATAGATACAGATATAAATATAAGTACAGCTACAGAATAAACCAAACACTGATGCAGATCAAGGTTGTTGTACGATTGTGATTTGATGGCTCTTCATTCTAATAAAAACCCAATTCTATGGAAATGACAGCTCAACAAAGACAAATATCAAGTAATGCAGATTTCCCTCTCCCTGCATTTCATTTTTGCATTTTACAAAAGAGAATAGATTTCTGAATGTTTTGGTCAAATAACAATTCTCAACATGCCCTTCATAAATAGAAGCATAATTAATGTGACCCAGATTGCATCACCTTGATGTTGCAACACTCCTAATTCAGCCCTGATTGGGTCATACTGACTTTGTGTTACATACATGTGGGTGAAGGGAGAAATGACAAATGTGCATGCTGATGTGAATATGCAAATAACTTGACTTAATATACTTGCATCAGATGTTGGGGTAAATGTATACTAGGGAAGCACTTGCGTGATATCATATGTTTGCTCCCATTCTGGCATCATCACGGGGTGCTGCAGACAGTACCAAAATCAAACCATGGTTGTCTGATCTCCTACTGTTTTAAAAGCAGATGAAGAAAGATATTGAAAGAATATTTTAACAAACATCAGTTCCACTGGCCTTGACTCTCCATCACCCTCCTCCCCTCCCTTCCCCTCCCCCCCAGGCATGATGCACATACTTTTTTTTAATTAAAAGTTTTACAAATTTAATACAATATAACCCAAACCCCTCCCCCCCTCCCCCCCACTTCCCAGAGCTGATTACATACTTTTGAGAAGCAAAGAGCACAGCTGGCATTTAAGAAGCAAGAAGTGACTTCATCCCAAAAACAGAGGCAGGGTTTGAAAAAAAATAGATGTATAATTAAAATGAAAATTAAATACAACATTTTCCCCCATTTAATTAATAATTTTCTCCTTTTATCACATTAAACATTGCAATTTGGTGACAATAAGCAGCTCATACCCAAGGGTGTACATTTAACTATTATTTATGATATACAGTTCACCATCAAAGTAGAATTCCATTAATGTGTACTACATGTCATGCTTGAAGAAAAATATATATGTTTATCCTTGCTGGGGATACCTATAACCAACAGTTTAATATTATTTCCAAACTTGGCCACTTATTTCTAAATCCAGATCATTTATGAAGAAGTTAATGACCCCTGACCTCAACCAGATCTTGTGATGCCTAAGCTGAATCCATGAAAACTAAAGCATGGATAATATTATTTCATTACCCAGGATTTACTTAGAGGTTTGACATGTAAGAGACATTAGAAAGTATTTTCACATCATCTTCACTTAACAGATGAGATGTAAACTGAGCTTCTTGGCTCATGACTTGAGGCTACACCATCTGTCTTTGTATAGAGATTTCTCAGAAGCATGGTGCTGTTGCTACACAGCTGTTTTAAGGTTCTTAAATTGTTTTTGCTTCTCAGCACAAAAGGAAGTTGTAATAAAAGAAATGAAGATGGCTTTTGTGTCTTGGAGAAGCAGCTTTTATATGCTGATCATGTGCCTACTCTCATTCTCCACTCATGTCCCTAATTGATCTAGCCTATTAAAGCTGAGCTGGCACTGTAGACTGGGTAAAAGAGAAATCCAAGGTCAGAAAGCCATGTAAACAGGGATGAAATAATTTACTTGTGACTCCCAATATTGTATTACTCTGCTCCTAGTTCAACTGAACAATATATTTGTAATTCTGGTGGAGATGGAGACTTGTCATCAAAAGCCCATTAGACTATTTAGACAAGATGCCCATGTAATCAACTACAACTCTCCCTGCTCCTGGTGCCTTGTGCTTCTTCTTCTCCCCGAGCAATGCATCTGTCCTTCATTAGAACTGATAAATAGACAGACTAATTTTGTTTTCCTTGGTCTAATTAAGAAACAGATTGTTGGTTGTTTATAGCCTTGAAAAGAAGGAAAATCCAACACTGAGAAAAAGATTTCAACCATGGGAGGATGGCTGTAGTGCCACTGTTCCCTCCTTCATGCCCTGCTAGAGAAGATGGGAATATAATGTAATGATTTTGGGTAAAATAATTTTATGAAATTTATTTTACTTTTTTACTGCTGTCTTCATTGAAACCTTGGGCAAGACTGTTGATTTACAGATGGATTTTCAATTAGAGGCACAAAGGTCTCACTGGATTCCATCTCTCTCTCTCTTTCTCGACCCCCTTCTTATGTTCCCCCCCCCGCCCCAGCCTAAAGAAGCAAATACAGATATCCCTGGTTCTTTAGTGTTAAATTCTTGAAACAGTTACCAAAGTAATACTTTTGTCATCCAAAGAAGAGCCTACACCCGTGATGGCGAACCTAAGGCATGCATGCCACAGGTGGCACGCAGAGCCCTCTCTGTGTGCATGTGTGCCATCGCCCCAGTCCTAAGCCTTCAGCTGGGTATTATAAAACCTTTTTGCTTTAGGCCTCTGCCGCTGTGTGCAAAAAAAAAAGGTTCAATCAATCAATCAATTTCAACTTCTCGCGGGGAAAAAAAGATCTCGCAAAGTTGGAATTGATTGATTGAACTGTTTAATACCACCCAGTCTGCCATTACCACCGCAGCTATGCCCACCCAATTGGCCACACCCACTCAATGGGCCATACCCATCCAATGCGCCACGCCCACCCGGCACCCAATGATACATAAGTGGGTTTTGGGTTGCAGTTTGGGCACTCGGTCTCTAAAAGGTTCACCATCACTGGCCTACACCAATACAAATTTCCAAAAAGAGATATTTCTCTACAAACAAGATATAAAGGACTGATATCCTTTTTTCCCAAAATTTTAAAAAATAGCCACTTAAATCATTTACAATAGACTCACTTAATCTTCGTAACCCACTGTTTAAAAAAGGATGCAGGGTCTGGACCATCCAGATCTCAAGAAAGTATGCTGTTCCAGAGGGTAAGCACGTTGACTGAGAAGACATGCTTCCTGGATCCCATAGGATGTTTGTTTAATAATAACAAACTCCAAGGGATCTGGAGTAGGCCAACACTGACAGGTCTTGTAGGAAGGGCAGAAATAATTGGAGAAGATGGGGGTTCCCTCTCAGGATCTAGCCTTGCCATAAATGTTTTTGTAGATGAAAACTGGCAACTTAGTAGCTCCCTGGTAGCTACTGAAGCTGGAAAAATAGTGGTATTGCATGGTATACACTGAGCATTATGGGGCAGCAATAGCTTCTGAGTGGTCTTCAAGAGCAGGTCAATATATAACATACTGAAATAATCCAAATGAGAGATGGCCATGAGCGTGGGTGAACATGAGCAAGGCCATCCAATGTAGGAATAGATACCCTTAGTGCGCAATACAGATTTATGCCAAGGGCTTCCTAACCTTGGCTACCATCTGCTTTTTGAGCAGACCCCTCAGAATGTCTATCAGTTCTGTCTGCGGGAGTGCTACACCAGCCAGAAGCAACAGTGGAAAGTTTCCCAGTATGTGTGGTCCTAAAGCACATAGCCACTCAGACTTGCTATTATATTTACAAATGGTATCATGTATAGTTATCTTTGAAATTTCACAACTACTGTTTGAAAAGCAGCTGCGGTCAAGAAGAGGTCCATCTTGTGGATCAGTTGCACTAATAAGAATAAATCTCTTTTTTAAGTGGAAATATAGTTTTCTTTTTTTTCTCTATTTGCAATATTTTCTTTTCCTTTTTTGAAAAGTATGTGCTATTTAGGCAGAATACTGAAATTTATGGTTTCATATATGAGGTAAGAAGATGGTAGAGGACAGAAAGACCTGGAGGAACGTTGTCCATGGGATCGCGATGGGTCAGACACGACTTTGCAATTAACAACAACAACAACATATGAGGTAAAAAAAAATATCAGATAGCTCTGCTTTCTGGTCATATGTTGTTAATAAGCCTAAATTTTCCATACGAAAGTAATAAAATTAATTAATGATTTGGAGCCCTTTCTGGATGGAAGTGTGTACACACACAAATCTCTATTTTTAATGTTGACTTTTTACATTTTAAAATATTTGTTTATACTGTGTGTTTTTATCTGATTATTGTGCACTGCCCAAAGTGCACATGATATGAGTGACTTTTTAACTCTTATTAATAATTAAATAATACTAGTTGGCTTAAATCTGAATGAATGCCTTTGGGCTAATAAGTTATCAAAAGCAGTTTTTTAACTGCATGTTTTGTGCAAAATTAATATTTCAAAAATCAATGCTTTGCCATAGATAATTTTTTCCATCTGTGATGTTCTTATATATCTTTTCAAAGGTATTTTTAGAAATTCAATTTACTGTTTCAAAAGTTTATACGGGGAAATTCTGTTCCTTATTTTTCACTCAGGAAGCTTCAATTGCAAGTTGGAGAAGAAGGTTTGAATTTTCCAGCTTTAAGTTTATATCATAAACTATATTTTTCTTTCCTGGATTGGTGAATGCTCAGTTTTGCCCACTGGAAATTTGCCCTTGTCGCCATTTTGATGGTTAACCCTCTGTGTAAATGAGACAGTATCATCTATCTTGGAAAGTACGGACTTATTTCCCCTTCTATATTAGCTACTAAGGATGTGTGGCATGGATTAAAATACCAACTTCAATTCGAGTTATAATTATGATACATTAGCATTATGAGAAATTCAAACCTGAAATTAATAAGAAAACCATGGAAATAAGAATAGTATATGATATGGAGTATATATTTTAGATTAAATGATAGCAAGTCTAGTTGATGATGAAGATTTTGTTATTTCAGAACTTGAAACCTACTGCTTTGGCAGTATTTTCAGTTTAAACACCTTTTTATATGGTGTTTATCTAGATATGAGATGGCTACCTTCACTTTCACAGTCTTCTAGTGAAATGAATATATTCATTCCAAAAAAATAATAAGCCTATTATACTTATTTATAAATGCTTATTAGAATACAGGTGGTCCTCAACTTACAACGGTTCATTTAGTGACTGCTCAAAGTTACAATGGCTACTGAAAAAAGTGATTTATGACCATTTTTACACTTACGACCGTTGCAGCATCCCCATGGTCACGTGATCAAAATTCAGACACTTGGCAACCGACTCATATTTATGATGGTGGCAGTGTCCTGGGGTCATGTGATCACCTCTTGTGACCTTCTTATAAGCAAAATCAATGGGGAAGCTAGATTCACTTAACAACCGTATTATTAACTGAATAAATACAGTGATTCACTTAACAACTATGGCAAGAAAGGTCATAAAATGGGGCAAATTCACTTAATAAATGTTTCACTTAGCAACATTTAGCAATGTTGGGCTTAATTTTGATCATAAGCTGAGGACTATCTGTACTTTAATTTAAATTGTCAGCGCTAAAGTATATTGAAAACCAATGGGAGATAATTGGAAACTTATATCACATTTCTATTGATTAAAATCATAATTAATCCATCAAAATTATTTCACATCTACTGAATACCTATGCATCTCTTCAGGAGCACATTTCTGGATTAAGTTAATAGTTGTAGAGGTGATGCTTAAAACAAAATATTGGTTTACACTATCACATTGGCTGATAGTGAATCCTTTTTTTAAAAAAAAAAAGTTGTTTCACTAATTTACTTCTAGAAAACCCACTACCTTTTCTATCATCCATCTTTTTATTATTATTATTATTACATCCCAAAGATCTGAGGATAAAAGTTGATACTTCACACTTCTATGATTGAAAAAAGTTGATACAACTTTGAATATATCTTCATTTCCCATCAATTATCCAGTCATTGGATGAAATGCTTTCAACATTTGAACAAGTAATTTGCCAATTGAAATCTATTCGGGGATCCGTTTAGATATGTGGGCATCATGTTCATTTTATTTCTTTAGTTTCCCATTTCTTCTTTAGTTAATAAACTGGCAATGATTCTATAAATTCACACGAGTGTATATATGTCTAGTTTTAATTAATAAATGAGGCTTGTAATTTGTTGGCTTTTTCTTTTAACTCTTTCCTTAGAATCTTAGATTCAAATAACTCATTTTAGATATTCAGCGAGATACTATCAAAACTACCATCTTTCCTCTAAATCATAAAACTGAGAAAAGTATTCATTCCATGGGAACTACTCACAGTTGCATTTTGACTTTCCTTGCATTACCCTGCATTCCTTGCCATCAACATGTAGAGTATAGAGTGTTTAACAATTACCTAAAGTTAACCCCTTGCAACAAAATGGAGGATGTTGCATGGATTAATGTAGACATGCTACTCATGCTCTTATCTTTACATACTTATTTAGGTCAAACAGTCAGGTACAGTGAATTTGCTATGCACATGAATGCTCCAGTCAGTGGGAGGTGAATGAGCATAAAAAACAGGCAACTATTTTGCTAGCGTCATAATATCCTCGGCTCTGCTGGAATGCTGGCTCTTGCCTTCAGGTTAGAACTATCTGAGGTAACAGAGCAAAACCAGAATACAAGCGCAACGTGCCACGTCTGAAGTGAGAATTAATCAAATTCCATTTTTACAAGCATTTGCAATATTCTAAGAGCTTTCAGTGCTGAAACACCTCAAGCATAGGTCAAGTGTAGGAAGATTTTAAGGACTGGTAGCTGTAAATTACAGTGGAACATGGAAAGTATGAAGCATGAAGATGGTGGATTACATTGGACATTTTCATTCAGAAGATAACACTGCTTATTACTCAGTACATGCAAAACTAGGAATGACGTTGCTTTTATATTTAGGAAGGGTGGAGCAAGAACAATTCTTGGCTACTTTGCAATCAATGATTGAATAATAACAATTCAATTCTGCAGGCAACACTTTCATATGCCAATTATCCCTTGTTTATGCTCCAGCCATTGATGAAGAAGAGGAGGCTGATGAGCTTGATAATGGAGTGCAAGATGGGATCAACAGAATGTGCAAGAAAGATATGCCGCTTGTGATTGCAGACTGGAATGCCTAAGTTGGAAATATTGAGGAAAATGTAATTGGAAACACTTAGGAAATCAAACCCCTTTATGGATTACTGCCTTGTCGTGGCGAAGGGGCTTGTGTAACTCAATGAAGCTATAAGCTATGCCATGCAGGGCCACCCAAGATGGACAGGTTATAGCACAGAGTTCTGACAAAATGTGATCCACTGGAGAAGGAAATGGCAAACCACTCCAGTATCTTTGCCATGAAAACCCCATGGACAGTACTAAAAGGAAAAAAGATATGACGCTGGAAGATGAGCCCCTCAGGTCGGAAGGTGTCCAATATGCTACTGGGGAAGAGCAGAGGGCTAGTACTAGTAGCGCCAGAAAGAATGAAGCGACGGGGCCAAAGCCGAAAGGACGCTCAGCTGTGGATATATCTGGTGGTGAAAGGAAAGTCCGATGCTGTAAAGATTTTTTCTCCATAGGAACCTGGAATGTAAGATCCATGAATCAAGGCAAGCTAGACGTAGTCAAAAAAGAGATGACAAGACTGAACATCGACATCTTAGGAATCAGCGAACTAAAATGGACAGGAATGGGTGAATTTAACTCAGATGACCATCAGGTATACTACTGTGGGCAAGAATCCCTCAGAAGAAATGGAGTAGCCTTCATAGTCAATAAAAGAATAGGAAAAGCAATACTGGGATACAATCCCCAAAATGACAGAATGATCTCAATTCGAATCCAAGGCAAACCATTCAATATCACAGTAGTCCAAATCTATGCCCCAACCACTGGTGCTGAAGAGGATGAAATTGACTGGTTATATGAAGCCCTACAGCACCTTATAGAATTAACACCAAAAAATGATGTCCTTATCATCATGGGGGATTGGAATGCTAAGGTAGGAAGCCAAAAGATAACTGGAATAACAGGCAAGTTTGGCCTTGGAATACAAAATGAAGCAGGGCACAGGCTAATAGAATTTTGTCAAGAGAATACGATGGTCATAACAAACACTCTTTTCCAACAACCCAAGAGACGGCTCTACACATGGACATCACCAGACGGTCAACATAGAAATCAGATTGACTATGTGCTCTGCAGCCAAAGATAGAGAAGCTCTATACAGTCAGTAAAAACAAGACCAGGAGCTGACTGTGGCTCAGATCATGAGCTTCTCGTTGCAAAATTTAGGCTTAAATTGAAAAAAGTAGGGAAAAGCACTAGGCCAATCAGGTATGAACTAAATCATATTCCTGATGAATATACAGTAGAGGTAAGAAATAGATTTAAGGAACTGGATCTGATAGACAGAGTGCCTGAAGAACTATGGATGGAAGTTCGCAACATTGTACAAGAGGTAGCAACTAAAACCATCCCAAAGAAAAAGAAATGCAAGAAAGCAAAATGACTGTCTGAGGAAGCTTTGCAAATAGCTGAGGAAAGAAGGGAAGCGAAAGGCAAAGGAGAAAGAGAAAGATACACCCAATTGAATGCAGAATTCCAGAGAGTAGCTAGAAGAGATAAGAATGCCTTCTTAAATGAACAGTGCAAAGAAATAGAAGAAAACAACAGAATAGGGAGGACCAGAGATCTCTTCAAGAAAATTGGAGATATGAAGGGAACGTTTCATGCAAAGATGGGCATGATAAAGGACCAAAATGGCAGAGACCTAACAGAGGCAGAAGAGATTAAGAAGAGATGGCAAAACTACACAGAAGAACTATACAAGAATGAGCTTAACATCCCAGATAACCACAATGAGATGGTCACTGACCTCGAACCAGACATCCTAGAATGTGAAGTGAAATGGGCCTTAGAAAATCTGAGCAACAACAAAGCTAGTGGAGGTGACAGTATTCCAGCTGAGCTATTCAAAATCTTAAAAGACGATGCAGTAAAAGTGCTACACTCAATTTGCCAGCAAATTTGGAAAACTCAACAGTGGCCACAGGATTGGAAAAGGTCAGTTTACATTCCAATTCCAAAGAAAGGCAATGCCAAAGAATGTTCAAACTATCACACCATTGCACTCATTTCACATGCTAGTAAAGTTATGCTTAAAATCCTACAAGCTAGACTCCAGCAGTATGTGGATCGAAAACTACCAGAAGTACAGGCAGGATTTCGAAGAGGCAGAGGAACTAGAGATCAAATTGCCAACATACGCTGGATCATGGAGAAAGCTAGGGAGTTCCAGAAAAACATCTACTTCTGCTTCATTGACTATGCAAAAGCCTTTGATTGTGTGGATCACAACAAATTGTGGCAAGTTCTTAAAGAGATGGGAGTACCAGACCATCTCATTTGTCTCTTGAGAAACCTATATGCGGGTCAAGAAGCAACAGTGAGAACGAACACGGAACCACTGATTGGTTCAAAATTGGAAAAGGAGTCCGGCAAGGCTGTATACTGTCGCCCTGCCTATTTAACTTATATGCAGAGCACATCATGAGAAAGGCAGGGCTAGATGAATCAAAAGTTGGAATTAAGATTGCCGGGAGAAATATCAACAACTAAGATATGCAGATGATACCACTCTAATGGCAGAAAGTGAAGAGGAACTAAAGAGCCTCTTGATGCGGGTGAAGAAGGAGAGTGCAAAAGTTGGCTTGAAACTCAACATTAAGAAAACCAAAATCATGGCATCCGGCCCTCTCAATTCCTGGCAAATAGATGGGGAAGAAATGGAGGTAGTGACAGATTTTATTTTTCTGGGCTCCAAGATCACCTCAGATGGGGACTGCAGCCAAGAAATTAAAAGACGCTTGCTCCTGGGGAGAAAGCTATGGCAAATCTAGACAGCATACTAAAAAGCAGAGACATCACCCTGCCAACAAAAGTGCGTATAGTCCAGGCCATGGTTTTCCCAGTTGCAATGTATGGCTGTGAAAGTTGGACCATAAGAAAGGCTGAGCGCCAAAGAATTGAGGCCTTTGAACTATGGTGCTGGAGAAGACTCCTGCGAGTCCCCTGGACTGCAAGGCATTCAAACCGGTCAGTCCTAGAGAGATCAACCCAACTGCTCTTTAGAAGGCCAGATCCTGAAGTTGAAACTCAAATACTTTGGCCACCTAATGAGAAGGAAGGACTCACTGGAGAAGGGCCTAATGCTGGGAAAGATTGAGGGCAATAGAAGAAGGGGACGACAGAGAATGAGATGGCTGGATGGAGTCACTGAAGCAGTAGGTGTGAACTTAAATGGACTCCAGAAGATGGTAGAGGACAGGAAGACCTGGAGGAACGTTGTCCATGGGGTCGCGATGGGTCGGACACGACTTCGCAATTAACAACAACAGGAAATCAAAATGAAGGAGGAGACAGATTTACCAGTTTCTTCCATTCCAATGATTACCTCATAGCTAACACTCTCTTCAAGCAACCAAAACAGTACTGTATATATGGACATCATCAGGTGAAGTACATGGAAATCAAGCTGACTATTTTATTACTAAAAGGAAGTGCGGGAACTCAGTTACAGCATCAAATACATAGGCAGGTGCTGGCTTGGGAACAAATCAGAAATCCCCATGAATGTAAAAAATAGATTGGAAGAAGATGAGCATGGTTTGAAAACCGGAGTAAGAAATATCAGCAACCCATACTATGCTGATGACACTACTCTAACAGCCAAAAATACAAAGGTTCTGCAAGCTTAAATAATAAAAGTCAAAGGGCGTAGTGAAAATATGAGATTAAAATAAACACATAAAAGAACAAACTAATGAGAACAGCTACAGCAATCAGCCTTAGAACAGGCAATGAAAATATCAAATTGGTAGAGAGTTTCTGTTTTTTAGGATCAATCATCAACTTTAATAGAACAAGCAGTCAAGAAATAAATGTAAGAGTAGCATTTGATAGGGCAGCCATGAAGGCCTTAAAAAAGATATATAGATGCCATGATATGTCTATACCTACAATGGCCAGAGTAGTATAAGTAATAATATTCGCTGTGAGACTCTGTGGGACTGAACAATCAACCTAGTATTTTAACTCAAGACACAACTTACTAGGCTCAAATTATTGTAATTTGGACATATGATTTGTAGACCCAGCTCCCTGGAGAAAGCTTTAATGATGGGAAAGATGGAAGGAAAGAAAAAAGGAAGACCAGCAGCAAAGTGGATAGGTTCAGTTACAGTGGTGATGGGTGCACCATTGGAAGACCCGTAGGATGGAATTAGAGACTGATCATTATGGAGAGAATCTATCTTTTTGGTTGTTAGGAGGTGATACCAACTTGATTAGACAATCAAATCCTTTCTAAATTATGGTGTCATTCTTACTCTTATTATTGGGGTTCCATCTAAAATCCCTCAAAGTTTCTCCTTCAATACCATTGCATAGACTGTGTTTAGGTTAATAATCATCACCTTGAATATTAATTTTAAACTAACTTAGATTACTTTTGTTGATCGAAAAAACAAAGCTGAGTTCAATCTATAGTTAATATTTGTTTGGAAACCACCTGGGAGTATTATGCACTGATTTAATGGCACCTAGATTAGCAGTACAGATGTTAAAGTCATTTGCAATAGTAGCAAATATCTGTAGCTTGGGTGTAGGATGAGGTTGAAGGTTTGTTTTCCGAGCTTGTGCAAAAGCCCAAATGATTCTCACAGATAAAATTGTTTTTATTATCATATTATTCCAGTTTCAGAAATTATATCCATTGCTCATTTTATAGACATCTAATCAGTCTATAGACATCTAATAAGACTATAATTTTGAGGTGTTCACTCCATTTCCTTCTTTGTAGACTGGAATAATTCAGTGCATTGACCAGTGAATGGGAATATTATCAATCTGGCAGATTCAGATTCAACATTCTGAATTCTGTATATATATTTCTGAGGGTCTAATAACCAATGTGATCTATTATAGTGAATGGCTGAGAATCAGTCATGGTTCATCTCTTCTACAAAGTCAACCTCAGCAGACCATGATTGCACTGAATCCATATAACAGGAGGTACAGCAACATTACCATGCAAACTTTGCTCTTATGTACTAACACAAGTATGTAAGCTATGGGCTTTGGTGTTACAGTTCATATATTGTCACCTGTCCTACTTACCCACAGCCCTACAAATACCTGTAGTTTTCTCCACACACATATCTGTGTGTGGGATCTGTGATTATGTACATGACATACATTTTTATATGAGGTTAAAATCTCAGCTTCAGCAAGCAAAAACTAATGAAGACTAATTTATGAAATAATTAAGTGCCTTATTTGAAAATCATCCTGCACAATGTGCAATGAATACGCAGAATGTAAGTCATTTTCTGCTGCTATACATATAATTCAGTATCACAGGCACAGCTGAATTTACAGATAATTTGGGATATGATGGGTGAGTCTAGACCTCAAGGTAAGCCTGGTTGGTTTTGATTTAAGCTGATGTATGAATGTTAATTGTCAACCATGGCTTGTGACTTAGTCATGTTACATGAACCAAGCTCATCGTGATTTATTCATAAGCTGTAGTTAAAGAAGCCATGGCTTAGAATGATGTATAGACTATAATTAATTTAGGCTGTCATACTTCAAATTGCTTAAGCAAAAGGATACAGAGGCTCTTGTTCCTTTTCTTTTGCCCACCCCAGTGCTAAAATCTCATGTCCAATTTTTTTTTTTTGGTCTGCCACAGGCCTAATGGTTTGGAGCAAAGTCCTTGTTGTAACTGCAGTCTGAGTACATAAATTTGCAGAGATAACTGCCAACCATTGATTGATAACCCCAACCCTAACCCATATGACAGGAAAAAAAGCACTAGAGAGGCGAAATAAGCAGACATGTGAAAACCCACTGGCAGGGAAACACGTCTTTGGTGGGCCAAAAAACCCAGGAACAAGCGCCTATTGAAATTTTTGCAATACCAGCAATAACCTCAAAGCTAGAACTAGATGATGCTTGAAAATTGTTGACTGACCAGCAACATTTTGTCTTCTCTCAACAGACGGTGAAAAAAAAATGTGTCCAAATGGCAACTAATGAAATGCAGTGAACTAGGAAACTTGAAGCTAACTGATGAGATGCTTTTGAATTTATTCTGTACTGTGGGGAAGGAGGATAGAAAGAGTGATTGTGGGGTTCCTGTTTTCAAAGCAGCCACAAGTTCCATATTCAAATCAGACACTGCATTTGGGCTACTTTCTCCTAAGTAGCCATATAACATTTGATGAGAATTTTCTATTTGATGCTAATGAAGGAAACAGAAGTTTCCCTCTGTTTCTTTTCAAAGGTTCTCACCCTCTGAGGGAAAAAATGACAGAGAAGACCGAGCTGCAAAGCATGAAAAAAAATTCTGTGGGAGGAAAGATCAAAGAACCAAGAGGGCTATTAGGAGATGGAGACAACATAGAGAAATCTGATTAATCCAGTACAATAAATTGTGCATCATTTTCTCACTTGGAAGGGGGGGGGAAAGTCTATGGCTTTTTAAATTTTATTCTGATGGTGTGGAAGCGTTTTTTAAAGAAAAAAATATTTTTGTTTTCAATAAATCATATTGAATTCCAACACGTGTTAGCTTTTTATTGAAGATGAAACTGACAACACATCTGTTTCTGCCATTTTGAAACAATTTAATCTGGCTTTTTAAAAATGCTAAGATGGAGCAATAATCATGTCTCATTCCACTACTGTTCTGTAGCCCCTGTAGAAGTCAGAGATGAATTTTTTTTTCTAGCACACCATCTGCAACATTTTAAAATAATTATTTTGGGGTTTGGGCTTTTGAGCTATTTAGATGCATGCTAATTCTTTGTGTTACTTCATTAGTAGACATGATTAGATCCAATAACTTACTCTTTGATAAAACAAAAATCAGATTTGCGTTACATTTTAGGTGTGAATATATATGCCAATTTTAAAATTAAAAAGGCTGAGGGCCCCAAACCTATTTTGCAAGGCTGTGATAACTTAGCTCTTCCTCCAGGGATATTATGGGTTGTGGCTTTGTTTGATCTGCTGATAATGTAATGGGGGGGGGAGGGCTCAACCCAGCTTCTTTTGAGTATGATACATATAGTTTAGTTATGTTTTATTTTTATTCACCACCCAGAGTTCCCTGGATAGATGGGCAACTACAGTATCTGAATGTGTTAATAAATAAATAATAATTTAAAAAGCTATATATATATATATATATGTTTTCTGAGGTTTTCGCGGGTATTTGTATATAGGTCTTTGGTTGTTCGGGTTTTCTCCCGCGTAAAATTGGAAGTGTCTTGGCAACGTTTCGACGAAGTCACATTCGTCATCTTCAGGCTGGTGTTTTTAGCTTCTTGCTTTGAGCAGCAATGTGTGGTTTTAGCTGTTTCTTCCTTTTAACTGCCAGTGAGGGTATGAACTGATTGGATGGGAGCTTGGCTGTGTTCTGATTGGGTGGAGGTGTGTTCTGAATGGTTAGGGGCTTGGCTGTGCTCTGATTGGCTGGGGGAGTGTTCTGTTTGGTTGTGCTCAGGTTAGTCTGAGTTGCAGAGGGGTTTAAGATTTTGGGGTTAGGGAGTCGTTTGTCAATAAGGGCAGGTTTCCAAATGGCTGGTAGGCGGGAGGTATCATCTCGCTTGTTCATGCTGTGTGGGCGTTTTTCTATCTCGATGGCTTCTCTGATTATTCTGTTATTAAAATGTTCACTTTTGGCAATGGTTCTGGTATTTTTAAAGTCAATTTCGTGTCCTGTGGCTTTAAGGTGTTGGACCAGGGAAGATGTTGGTTCCTCTTTTTTGACTGAGTTCTTATGTTCTTCAATGCGTGCACTTATTCTTCTGTTGGTTTGTCCGATGTATGTGGTGGGACAAGTGGTGCATGGGATTTCGTATACTCCTTGATTTTTTAATTCAATTTTATCTTTGGGGTTTCTAAGGATGGTGGATATTTTTCTGTTTGTGCAGAATGCTGTTTTGATGTTGTGTTTATGGAGGATCTTACTGATTCTGTCTGTGGTGCCTTTTATGTATGGGAGGAGGGCTTTGCCGTTTTCTTGTTCTTTGTCTTGGATTTTAGTGGGGGTTTCTTTTTGGATTAGGTTTGTAATCTTATTTCTATGGAATCCATTGGATGTTAGTACATTGGTGAGAGTGTGTAGTTCGGGTTTTAGGTGTTGTTCGTCAGCTAAGCGTTTTGTTCTGGAGATGAGTGTCTTGGCTACAGAGTTGATCTGTGCTGGGTGGTGGTGTGAGAGAACGTGTAGATAGCGGTTTGTGTGTGTTTTCTTCTGGTAGATGGTGTGTCCTAGGGAGCCATTGGATTTCTTGTAGACTAAGACATCCAGGAAGGGAAGTTGGTTGTTAGCTTCTGTTTCATGGTGAACTGTATTTTGGGGTGTAGGCTGTTGAGGTGTTAAGACACACCTCAACAGCCTACACCCCAAAATACAGTTCACCATGGAAACAGAAGCTAACAACCAACTTCCCTTCCTGGATGTCTTAGTCTACAAGAAATCCAATGGCTCCCTAGGACACACCATCTACCAGAAGAAAACACACACAAACCGCTATCTACACGTTCTCTCACACCACCACCCAGCACAGATCAACTCTGTAGCCAAGACACTCATCTCCAGAACAAAACGCTTAGCTGACGAACAACACCTAAAACCCGAACTACACACTCTCACCAATGTACTAACATCCAATGGATTCCATAGAAATAAGATTACAAACCTAATCCAAAAAGAAACCCCCACCAAAATCCAAGACAAAGAACAAGAAAACGGCAAAGCCCTCCTCCCATACATAAAAGGCACCACAGACAGAATCAGTAAGATCCTTCATAAACACAACATCAAAACAGCATTCTGCACAAACAGAAAAATATCCACCATCCTTAGAAACCCCAAAGATAAAATTGAATTAGAAAATCAAGGAGTATACGAAATCCCATGCACCACTTGTCCCACCACATACATCGGACAAACCAACAGAAGAATAAGTGCACGCATTGAAGAACATAAGAACTCAGTCAAAAAAGAGGAACCAACATCTTCCCTGGTCCAACACCTTAAAGCCACAGGACATGAAATTGACTTTAAAAATACCAGAACCATTGCCAAAAGTGAACATTTTAATAACAGAATAATCAGAGAAGCCATCGAGATAGAAAAACGCCCACACAGCATGAACAAGCGAGATGATACCTCCCGCCTACCAGCCATTTGGAAACCTGCCCTTATTGACAAACGACTCCCTAACCCCAAAATCTTAAACCCCTCTGCAACTCAGACTAACCTGAGCACAACCAAACAGAACACTCCCCCAGCCAATCAGAGCACAGCCAAGCCCCTAACCATTCAGAACACACCTCCACCCAATCAGAACACAGCCAAGCTCCCATCCAATCAGTTCATACCCTCACTGGCAGTTAAAAGGAAGAAACAGCTAAAACCACACATTGCTGCTCAAAGCAAGAAGCTAAAAACACCAGCCTGAAGATGACGAATGTGACTTCGTCGAAACGGTGCCAAGACACTTCCAATTTTACGCGGGAGAAAACCCGAACAACCACAGACCTATATATATATATATATATATATATATATATATATATATATATATATATACGTAAATGCATGTAACAAAACAAGTTAGATATAATAAGGTGACCAATTTTTTTACAATGAAAAAGAGGACACAAATAAATTGAAGAAAAAAATATTGTAAATAAAAGAAACATTTTATTCATTGCAACAATAATACAGAATACACTATAATATGATAAATGCATAATAAAAAACATTTGTAACAATAACATTTTATATTGTAATTATGCTTACATGCTGTACCCCCGCCCGCAGCCGCCCCACCAGCACTGCTGCCCCGCTGTGTAGAGTGGGCCCCGCAGCTCCCAAAGCACCAGCTGTGCCAGCTCTGGCCCTTGGGGACAGCCCACCGTCGACACACCCCACCTGCAGCTGCCCCGCCAGCACAACCACCCACCCTGTGCAGCCCCGTGTAGAGCAGGCCCCGTGGCTGCCACAGCACAGGGGGCAGCCAGTCACTGCCGCCTCTCACATGGCCTCCCGCAGCAGCCCCGCCGCCCCTGCCTCTTGCACCCACAGCCATTATTGCCCTAGCAGGGCTGAAGATCAAGAGAAAGTTACCGTGGTGTTGCCGCTCCAGTCTCCTCCAGGTATCTTCCGGACTAACTAGGAGATGGTGTAGTTGGGTAGCAGGGAGGGGTGCAAAGTTCCTGCCAATTCGCCTTCGCTGCAGACAACTTACATGTGCAAAGTTTGCTGGCCAGGTGTTTTGGCGCACTCAGCAGCAATTCCTATTGGCTTTTGAAAGCCAATAGGGGGAGTAGCACAGCTCATGCAAAAGTTGAAAAAAAACCATCAAAAAAAGATACCGGAATACCATCTGAGTGTTCTATGAGAAAAAAAAGCCCTGCAGATTAGTCTTCAAATATCGAAAAGGAGGACATGTAGGAGGACACTTTTTGAGGGAGGACAGAACTCACAAAAGGAGGACTGTCTTCCGTAAAGGAGGACGGTTGGTCACCTTAGATTACCCAACTCACTGCTGCAGTGAAGACGTCCACCATCTTGTCTATAGGCCCAACACTATCTTCATCTCATAACATTGTTTCCTGCTAATGTTTTTGTCCAAGAAGATGGCTGGAGTGATGGGAGGAGGACAGAGAGGCCTGTTTGAGTAATATTTTCAATAAGAAGGAGAGCCTTTGATTAATATTTCTATTTCTTTGAAGTAGACAAAAGCAAGAATCTGGATTCTGATAACAACTGGTTCAAGGCAGCCAGAGGCAAGAACTGCTCAGAAAGTGAACTCTAGTTCACTCATTATAACATCAAAAACTCACCCCTTGAATATTCAATTAGTCATTAACATGATTGTACTAAGAATATTATAGGATAATATGAATAGTTACATGTATCATGAGCCATGGTGGCACAGTAATATTGCAGGTTAACTCTGCCCAAAGCCAGGAGTTCGATCCTGTTAGGTGTCAAGGTTGACCCATCCTTCCAAGATCAGTAAAATGAGGGTCCAGATTGTTGGGGGCAATATGCTGACTCTGTAAACCACTTAGAAAGGGCTGTAAAGAATTATGAAGAGGTACATAAGTCTAAGTGCTACTGCTATTGCTATACATATAGCTACTGAGCATGCTTCCTAGATGCTTTGTGACTTAAATTATGCTAGCCAATGAAAGGGTACATACATTTCCTTTATTTGTACATAAACAACAAATATTTATCTACTTTCTGATGCTATTTTGGCCAGGGGCACATGGGGCTAAGAACCTTACCATGATTTATGCCTAACAGACTCACTTTCAAAAATAACCCCAGCCTCTTTGAACATATTATGATTGTTGTTGTTTTTCTCAAAGACTCTTCTAGTCTCTCTTTTGCCACCACAGGGGAAACATTGGAAAGTGGCCCCTGTTGAACGTCTCTTCAGATCAAACCCGAATCAACCCATTAGCTGTGTTGGTGCAACGCCTTCCATTAATTGATTCCGATTCATTGATTTAACTTTGTTGGATAATAACACAGCTGTCAATTAACTTGACAATACAACACACTCAGGCACAAGTAAAGGAAAGCGTAGTTTAGCCTAGCATGTAGTGTGAACCTCATTACTGATTCTAACTTCCATTGTTTCTATAGGGGCTTTCTAGATCAGGGTGTCAAACTGCCGGCCCAAGGGCCAGATGCATCATGGCAAAACCGTGTCTACCCCATTGCCGGCAATGGAAAAAAAGTTGTGATACGTCACGACACTTCACATGACTTTGCAAGTTTGATACCCCTGTTCTAGATAATGCTATATAAATCTTCAGGGTAGATAAAGGATCCCAGTTTTTGTTTGAACACCTGATTATCTGGAATCCATTCCCTATATTATCCTGCAAACCCAACACAGAGCTCCCCTTTCGCCAGGTAAGCTGTTGTCCAAGCTGCACTTTTTTCAATCTTTTTTTAGTTGCTTATTTATTCAGAGATACCAGCTATATTCTAAATCAACATGTTTGAATATGTTGCATGAATGCAGACCATTTTGGTTAACTCACTAAACCATCTTTTGGTTATCCCTATGAAAGCAATTACTTTCTCCTCTTATGTGGATTTAATGATAACCTCTCCATATCAAAACAGAATTCTCATTCTCTCTCTCTCTCTCTCTCTCTCTCTCTCCCTCTCCCTCTCCCTCTCTCTCCCTCCCTCCCTCTCCCTCTCCCTCCCTCCCTCTCCCTCTCCCTCCCTCCCTCTCCCTCCCTCCCTCCCTCCTTCCCTCCCTCCCTCATCTCTCCCCCCCCCTCTCTCTCTCTCTCTCTCTCCACCCCAGGAACAAGAGGTCAAAAGAATAAATCAGTACAATAAAACAGCACTATGTATTATACAACTATATAGCTTGTAGGTCTGTTTGAAAAGCATACTGTCCATATTTAATGGAGACATTACCCCGCATAAGAGAAGATAATGGGTCTGAATCCAGGTATCCTAAGTCCAATAAATAGACAATGGAAATCTCCCCCATTTTTTTTCAAAGACATCTTGCATAAAATGTTTATAATAAGTTTAGACAGGAAAAATCAATGTCATTTTGAATCAAATCTGATTTTAATATTTTAGCAATTACCCTTGTTTCTTCCCAGCAGCAGGTCATTCACTTGCAATTCTTTTGTCTGCTGAAAAAGATTTCTGAAAATTATACATTCCTGGCATCAGAAAGCATTAGAACAGTAAAGAACAGTAGAAGAAGAATGATCAAAGTAACTTTTTTTAAAAGAGGTAGGTAAACTAGATAGAAAAATCCCTGATCCTTTGAACAGATTTTGTGTGGTTTTGGTTGTCATTGCTTTTTACCTTTGTTCCCTTTACATTGTTTCTTCTACTCAGGAATTCCTCTCCAACTGTTAGTACTAATTGTGTAAGACCAACAGTGAAGGCTGTGTTGCTGCGGGAAAGACATACCAAACAACTTTCTTAGCAAGCTTCTCCAGTGATTCTGCCAAGGAAAGCCTTCCTAGCAGAGTTCCCTAGCCACATTTTCGAAACATATTCCTGCAGTGCAGTTGGAAACATATGTTTTTATTAAATTCTTGCTTCAGAAGCAAAGATTGACAGTTAAACCCAAAGCTTTGATACTTATATAAATTGCTAAGTGGTTGCACTGGAAAGTACATTTCAATTAATATGTCACATTGCATCAAGGGTGGCTTAACATTTGCTGCTTCCTGGCTGCTTAACAGCTGCATGCAGGTTTTTCCTAAATCTGTTATGGACAATAACATGAGTTCCTTGGACTCTTCTCTGAATAGAGTTCACAATCAGGTTAACTAGAGCTGCCAGGCTGCAATTTCTAGATCTAGTCCTTCCTCCAAACACATACATAATCCATCTATGTTTAAGACAAGATAACTATGGCTTGTTTCATTCTTTTGTCTCCTATATCCTTTGCCTGTATTCTTTTTCACCAACCTGTCTTGTTGTGCAGCATATTTAGAACCCAGCCCATTGCTGAGGTGGCTAAACATGAAAGCTAATACCAGCCAGAGCATAGAACAAATCAAAGACACAGTGCAAGATCAGAAAATGTGGAGAGACCTGGCCCATAAAATCGCCAAGAGTCAGACATGACTGAATGGATAACATCATGATCAACATGATCATGATGATAATGGTGATCATCATCATCATTCCTGAAGGTCAGAGATTATGAGCTGGTAACTTTAAAGTTATCCAACAAACTCTAGCTTTGTTTGTTTGCTTTGTAGCAACATAAACTTGCATGGCCAATATTGGGACACAAGATTATGGAGTTTTAATCCAAAGAGTTTTAATTCTTGGTTATGGTCATAAGTTGAGTTCTACCTTTATCTGGTTTGGCAGTAATATAGAGGTAGCTCTTAATGCACAAATCCCACAAAATGGTCACATTATTACATTTGTAGTATTCAAAGTGATATGTCCCCATTGTCGACCAGAAATTGACAATGAAAAATTTAAAATATTAATGAAATATAACAGTAAGAAATTAAAAGAATTTTCTTACAGTTGAAATTAATTTTAACTCAACTAAATTTTAACTAAACTGCAGTAATTATAGAAAACAAAATAACAAGTTGTAGGCAATGCAGGAAATCATACCAAGATTAGATCTGAGAATCCTTATTGTCCAAAAGTTAAACATGAGCCAACCATGAAAGCAGGGCAAGAAGCAATCAATGGAAACTAATCAAAGAGAGAAGCAACCTAAAAATAAGGAGAAATTTCCTAACAGTGAGAATAATTAACTAATAAAACAAGTTGCCTTCAGAAATTGTGGGTGGTCCAACAATTTGATTTTTGGAGATTTGGAGATTTTTAAGAGCAGACTGGACAGCCAATGGTATAGGGTTTCCTGCCTAAGCAGGGGGTTGAACTAGAAGACGTCCATGGTCTATTCTGTTAGAACTTAGCACTTCAAAGAAGAAGGAAGAAGAATACTGAAGAAGGCAACTGAAATGCAGTAGGAATGTGCCTACTTAGATTTTATGAAGATTTAATGATACAGACATGACTAAATAGCATCTATTCTAAGCCTTAGATGCCTGTATTTGTTCAACAACTTTTCTTCTATACAGGTTTGCTTGGATTCTTTGTCTGAATCTCCACTCCACCACTGAACGTTATTCTAATGATGATCAGAGAATATCTCTCAGGCAAAACATTCTTTATCTGGAGTCTCCTTTTCAGATAACTCTTTTTTTAAAAAAAAAAATAAGGACAAGATGAATATTGTTTTAATGCCAGAAAAATAACTTTTCATTTGTTTTCCCAGCTTGCTTTATAGCATTTAATGCTTTATTGTTTTAATGCTTTATAGCAGGGGTGTCAAACTCACAACATCACGTGACTTGTCACGACGTATCATAACTTTTTTTCCATTGCCGGCAATGGGGTGGGCATGGTTTTCGGCATGACACATCTGGCCCATGGGCCGGCAGTTTGACATCCCTGCTTTATAGCTTTGCTAGATTTGCAACGGAAAAAGTTTGGGGTATTGCAAGGACATCTATTATTATTATTTTTATTGTAGTGAAGGGGAACTCACATTGTGGAATATGAAGTCTGAGTGAAGTCAGAACTGAAGAAGCTTCTTGGATGAGAAGCAAAATGTCTTCAAGGAAAAACAAAGAAAGTCCTGTTACCTCTTGAAAAAACACCTTTGGGAAACACTTGGATGACCAAGAATCTCCATAGACACAGGAATTCATGCTGTTTTCCCAATAGGATGCCATCCTAAGAATCCAATACCTTAAAGGTGTTTTATCACTAAATACTCCACCATCAAATCTTGTTAGCAAAAATACAAGCTTTTTAATGCTCGGTGGTAACATTCCAATTGTGGAATATTTTTCCCAGAGATATTCACTCTATAGCCCTTTCCATGCCAGCCAAAGAGCTTTTTATTTATCCATGTATTTAAGCTGCATGTTTACTTCTGCTAACCTGTTATTCTGCAACTTTAACTTTGTAGTTTGGAACTTATTTTATTTGATTATATAATGCATTTTAATTGTGTCATTATAGTACAATAGCCCAGGGATATGACTGAAAGTTGCTATAAAAAACATACTTTTGATAAGTAGTTTTTTTAAAAAAAGCTTTGACCAACAAAGTAGCTATTATATCTTACAGCCCAACTGTAAATCAGATAAATAATAATCTGACAGCACAGCCCCTTTTTCACTCTGATGAGCTGACCTAAAGGAACAAAACAATAGGAAAAGAAATTGACCACCTCACATCTCAAAAAGTTAGGCTTGTGGAAGGAATGCTGTGCACCCCTCAGTATTGATTTTGCTCCTTTTAGGGGGAACCAGTGATTTCAGAAAAGGCAGGAAATAGATAGATATTGATTAAGAGTAGGAAAAAAAATGTGCCAACCTATAATATTGTCATTCACACATGCATATGATCCAGTGCAAATCCTGACAGGCAGGAATCACTGGTTAATATATAACTATTGTTGTTTTCACCAGCCTATCTTTCCCAGCAGGTGTCAGGAGATTCCAGATAAAGAAAATTGAATAAATGGTAAATAAAAGTGGTGCAAAGGTCACACAGAATTTGGAATTAGCTGGCTGAGTTGTTTATCTTTGACATGCAACTCCTATTTTCCTGTAGTGTTTCAGACGGCCTGTTTATATTTGAAAACTGCCATTCTCTTGTATATGTATACCCAACTAAAATAGGTTAATAAAGCACACTGCTGCTAATCTAATATTCAATCAAACTGCCACTATATTTCTGGTTTATTGTATCTCGATCTAACGGGATGATGCACCTTTTAGACCTTGGAAGTGGCGTTAACTATAAGTAATGTTTTCAACGAAGACTCACAAAGCATCTTCATTAACTATCGAACTATTGAACTGAACATGATTGGGTTACAGGAATTTCAGCAACTGTGTTCAGCAACTCTTACAAAACTAATCTATGCCCTGAAATATCTTAGTCCAGAAACTGATTCCATTTCTTCTTAAGAATTGACCTAGGAAGTGGTGAGGAGTAAAACCATTTTTGCAAATAAGGAAAAACCTTGCAGCTGTGTTTTAACTGAACTGTCTCCTGAATCTTTACCTACCCATGAACAAACTCTTATAATATACATGTACAATCTTTCCCCTCCCCCATGATGAGCAGAACTTGAGTAGACCATCTGACTTAATTCTCTGGATGTTGAGAATGATCTGTGGGAATAATAGGGCAGAGTAATTGAAAGGAACCTTTGAGGTTACCTAATTCAGCTCTTGCCCAGTAGTATTCCCAATATCTAACTTCTATTTAACTATCTCTAACGAACGAGAGCCAACCATCTTCCAAGGCAAGCTGTTCCATTATTGAACAGCTTTTACCATTACATGTAGATGCCAACTGGTACCTATATGTAATTTAAACCTGCTGTTTTCTCTCCTGTCTCCTAAAACTGTATTGAATAATTCTGCTCCATCCCCTATCCTTCAGTCTTCCTTTCCTCAGACTAAATATACCCAGTACCTACAACTCTTTCTCATTTTACTTCCATTCCCCCCTATTATTTTGTTTGTTCTTCACCTGGACACATTCCAAGTTTGTCAATGTCATTTCCAAAAAGTGTTGTTCAAAACAGGATGTAGTATTTGTAGATGCCACCTGACCAATGCAGCATAGGGAGGACCAATGGCCTCTTGGTCTTTACTTGCCTTTAACACATGATCTTCATATTTGCCTTGACCTTTATATCATGAGATGAATTTTTCTTACCTGAGTGCTTCAGATTAGACAGAACTTTAAAAAATCAGAACATTTGTTTCTATCATTTTTTTTCCAGCACACAGAGAACAATGTGAACAGTAAGGGAGGCAGAGGGAGTTTGTCTCCACTCTTCCTCAATGTGAGAGCAACATGACAAAGTAGCATGACCTGTACATAGCAACATGCTCGTGTTGCTTTTATTGTACTCCAAGGTTCATTATGTAGATTAAGATACAGTGATAGCAATATGATAGGTGATGCTTTTTTATATATACAACTGAATTATGTGACAGCAATTAAAGCAGTTCATGAACCTTATCTCAGTACAAGAAAAATTTCACTCAATAATTTGAGTGGTTTCAAATGTATCATCACAGTAGTCAAGAAAGGAAGGAAGGAAGAGGAACTGGATAATGCATCTTTGCCTGCTTCAGAAAAAGATGAAGGTAGTAATCTGAATCCATATTCTGAGAGCCTATGACAGAGGTAAGGGCAAAAAAAAAAAAAACCTGCAGTCCCATGGAACTACACAACTGCTGTTCCCTTTCCACAAACTTCTCTTTTTAATTTTCAATGGAGGGAAGGGAATAAAATTAGGGAGATCTCCACGTAAACCACAATGGTCTGCTAGAAAAATGGTGGGAGGATTCTCCCAAACCTACCTGTATCAAACATCTACCTTATTTCTGTTATTGTGGGATTAAAAGCCTTCTTCTGCAAGGGATGACTCCAGAACATTCAGAATATTCTTTGGCATCCCCAATTCCAAAGAAGGCAGAAGAAAAGTGAACCACTTAAACAGAACAAAGCTAACACTGTGGTACGCTGAGAGTCCTGCTTCTGTATTGACAGAAGCAGCCAAAGTCACAGTGAGTATGAGTGATTTTGTCTACAGTATAGGTGGCAATTTTCATCACAACTGTCAGTAGCTCAGTTTCTAGTAGAGTGAAAGAAGGATTGATCAACTTAACTCTCTCTCTCTCTCTCTCTCTCTCTCTCTCTCTCTCTCTCTCTCTCTCTCTGACTGCTCTTTGTGGATATATTGGCAATTTTTCTCATTGCTATCACTGCAGCAATGAGAAAATATGACTTAGAGCCTTCTACAAGTTTATCATTGGGCCAATAGCTTCCACATGCAAATGAACTGTTCCACCATAGGAGGAATGTTGACATAAACTCTGTCAGTGTTTTCCACTGGACTGATATTAGTGGTCTGTAATATAGGTCTGATATCCATGCACGAGTATGATGGCCCAGCTGTTGAAGATGAGTTCTACAATTGCTTGGTTTTCAACTTTTCACTGTAATTGTTTTAATTTGCATAAGTCCCAAATCCTCATTTCCTAGATTGCTTTAGAGCAGGGGTTCTCAACCTTTCTAATGCCATGACCCCATAATACAGTTTCCCATTTGTGGTGACCCCCAAATGGGTGTGGCCACCAATAAGAGGGAGTAGGACAGCTAGGGAAAAGGGAAAAAAATGGCGGACAGCGTGGTTTGGCAACCCCCGTGAAATAGTCGTTCGACCCCAAATGGGGTCCCAACCCACAGGTTGAGAACCACTGCTTTAGAGCAGGGGTGTCAAACTGCATCATGGCAAAACCGCACCCACCCCATTGCCAACAATGGAAAAGAAGTTGCGTATGTCACGACACGTCACGTGACATTGCGAGTTTGACACCCCTGCTTTAGAGGGATTTCTTTGCCCATATAAACCTATATATCTGTCCCTCATCTTGACAGGGAGGGATAGACAACTTCTACTAGGAAAATGACCTTTTGTCATAGAAATGGCCAGTTACAGAATGCCCCTTTTTCCCAAGAGACTGAACTCACCCTTGTTCTTGGTTCTTTCTAGTTTCCTGACTTCCTTTTTTATGCTTTTGAGCTTCTAGGGTTGTTATTTTCTCTGACAGTAATGCTTTCATTGCAATGAAATTATTTTAAAACTGTTTTAAAGCTACTAGTGTTCTTTTATGGGTTCATAATTTTCCTGTAAAGCATCCAACCAATTGAAGCATCCAACATTGAAGAGATATAGGGAGGGAAGGAGGGAGAGAGAGAGAGAGGCAACCTGCAAAGCACATTGACTGTCAATGTTATGAAAGGCAAGTAGAGCTGGAACTAGTCAATATCTCAATGGGAAACCATCCAACAGTCTGAGCAGCATTCTGGACTTTAGCTATTTCAGGAAGGCAGGATTTAATATAAAAACTAGGCTTTAAAAGGAAATCCTGTTGACAATTTTGGAACCTGGTGGGTTCCATTAATTCTCTAAAGTGGGCCAACCATAAGGAACAGCTAAATATCATTTAGAGTTCCCATGAGGAGGATATTATAAAACTATGAAACAACAGCTTCTACTTAGGCTTCAAAATGCAAACAAAAGATACATCACAAGGATGTGGTCTTGATTTCCATTGTCCTATAAAAATACTCAGAAGTATAATGAATAACCATTTGTAGATGGATTAGATTGTAATCTGTAAAAAGCAGAGACATAAACAATATTTTTTAAATGACTAAATGTAACTACTTGATTCAAATCTGATGTAATTACTCCCCATGGCTGGATAGGAATGTGTGTATGTGTACAGACACATGTGCATTTACACACTTTAGAAAAAGATAATTTGTTCATCATTTTCCCACTGGTATATTAAATAATGATATATGAGTGCTATGAAAAATGAAAGTTGGCAGAAGCAGTCAGTGCTAAAGACTCTACACAGGAGCTTGGATATTAATATGATCTTGCTGTATATGCTAAGTGCTAAATGCAGATGAGTGCATGTGCTTTTTTAAAAAAAAACACATACTTGAGAATCTAAAAATGCTTTATGTTCAAGATATGCATTCACCCCTTGCTATTTTGCTTCTTAATTATTCAAGGGTTTATGCATCTGGTTAACCTTTTTACTCCATCATAAAATATATTTCCATTATGTAATCATTCTAAGGCTGCTGGCCAGCAAGATGAGGACAAGGGTGAAAACAAATTTTAAATATGGCATAGGCAAACAGTTTGGTTGGCTCTGAGAGATAGGAATTACAGTATTGTCATCAGCCAGCCTTGATCCGTTCTTGCTAAGAATTCTGGGAATCACAGTCTGATTCCCATGACATATGGAATGCATTAGCATAGGGTGTTTGTCATAAGACAATGCAACGTAGCTATTTTATTTTTGAGTCATTTTACATGCTGGTTTTCAATGCACTGTCACATGCCAAGAAGAAAAAGAATATATCTGACACATACCCTTTAGCAAAAGCTAACTTGTTTTCTTAAAATTAATCTGGAACGCTGTAAGCTAATTCTGAGAAGAAAATGAAAAGTTCTTTCTGCGCTATAAGAGAGGAAAAGTGAATATTATATTTCTGTCTCTTTCAGCAGAAAGTTCCTCGCCCAGCAGAATTTGATTTGATGGCAAATGAAAGCTTTCTCTAACTCAGAGCTGGAATAATTGACTTTTTTATTTTTTTATTTTATTTTTCTTGCCAAAATTGTGGACAGAGAAATTAAATGGATGAATTCTCTGACCATTTTAAAAAAGCCAGATTCCCTCCATAGAGATAACAGTGGCGTTACAACAATGAAAAAAGCCCCTTAGATGATCTTTCTGGGGATTTAATGGAAGAATGGGAAGTCAGGGTGATTGGAAAATGCTGGACAGTGCATTGTAGAATGGAGTGATATTCTCTTACACACCCATATCCAGACACTCTTAATTAAAAACAGGCAAGAAGGCCAAAATTCATCCCATGAAAAATTTTCTGAAATTCTCTTCTCCTTTACTTCCAAAGCATTTTTTTCTTTCATTGGATTGAATGAGAAAAAAAAATGCAAAAGGAGTTTGCACTTGGCATCTTTTTCCCATGGCTCCTATCCAGATATCTGCAATTATTCCCTAAAGCTTGACACCCAAGTAGAGCCAGATATGGCTCTATGTGTGTGCACTGAATTAAAGTTACATTTTTTTGCAATGTGCTTAATTTTTATTAATTTGGAGGTTTTAAAGATTAAATATTATGAATGTTTGTTCAGGAGACGAGGTGTCTTAAGTTCCCTTTCAAGGCAACAGGCAGGAGCTAAGCATTTTAAGCATATAAATGAAATCAAGAACAGTTGGGATCAGATTTCCTTGCTCAAGTTTCTTTAAGGACTTTAATCCAAGAAGGTATAGCTATAGCAGGGGTCTTCAAACTTGGCCCTTTTATGGCTGAGGAATTCTGGGAGTTGAAGTCCACAAGACATACAAGGACCAAGTTTGAAGAACCCTGAGCTATAGCTTCTTAGATAAAGATCCTTAAAAAATCTAGAGCAACTGTGGACTGAAGATCTCCCTAGGTCATGGATCTTCAAACTTGGCCCTTTTATGACTTGTGGACTTCAACTCCCAGAATTCCTCAGCCAGGCACACAAGTCATAAAAGGGCCAAGTTTGAAGACCCCTGCCCCAGGATGTCTCTGAGGTAGAATGTGATTTTTGGATTATGTCTGATACAGCTGAAGGATTTTAAAAGGGCAGGAGAACCCCAAATAAAATAACATCTAACTCTATCTCCCTTTATGTTAAATCTGATACATCTTTCCCTGCTTTCTTCTGCTGTGAAACTTGATAAATCATATGTTCGTGTATTTTTTCTTTCAGCAAAAAGTCCATAAGGGGTTTTTATCTGAATCTTTGTTTTTCGTGCTGCTACTGATACATAAAAACTGTTTCAGATTCGGGGCTGCAAGAGTTCTGTAAAACACAAATTGGTTGACTTCTCTTATCTCTATCTATGAGACCTTCATGCCTATATGTGATAGTTGCATCATGATCATCATCATCATGATCATCAAAACAGGTCTCCTTCAGTTTGAGTTTTTGACTTCTGGTAACCAACCAAAAGGGTTGTCTATGGAGTTTTCTTGGCAATAATATGAAAGTGGCTGGCCTTTATTTCAGGAATTCTTTTTCCTTATCTCTACAGCATGTGTGTCAAACTCGCCACGTCACGTCACGTGTTGCGACATATTGCAACTCTTTTTGCATTGCCGGCAATGGGATGGGCGCGGCTTCAGTATGATGAAACCGGCCTGCAGGTCAGCAGTTTGACACCCCTGTTCTACAGCCTTAAATCCTGGGATTTCCTTGTAATCTCCCACCTAGCCACTTAGCAGGTTTTGACATTGTTTAGACTTCAGAGATCAGCCAGTGATGGGCACAAAGTCATTCCTGCTAGCAAATTTGGGCCATTGATTTGATGTCAAGATGTTTTCCACATTCCCCCCCCCCAAAAAAAACTGAGAACTTTTGGAGAACACTGAAGTGTTTAAAAAATCTTTATTTTGAATGCTATTTTTTTTATAAGTGAAAAGAGTACGAGCAAATTGACCCTTTCCAGAGGTCAACTGTGTGTGCACGTGCATGTGTTTATGCTTTGTGTGTGCATTGTCATGGATATACAACGCAGTTTAAGTTTCAGCTTTATAGCTTGCTTTGGGATTATTATAGGAGGAAAAAAATCTGTTTCTATAAAAAGCATTATAACCTTTATGAGATGACTATGAGCATTCTGGCTTCGGGGTCTGCTTTTTGCAAGTTATAGGACAGAAGGGAAGTATTTCTGAAATTGCAGAAAATCTGACACCGGAAATTTTATCTCCAATAAAAAGCCTCAACATCCTATGTAGATTCCATTCTGTGGGCTTTAGAAGGAGAGAAAAGACACACTAAACTGTTTTAGATGGTTTGATGTATCAATCTAAAAAGACAATGCTTTCAAGTTATGTTTCCAAAAAGTCCTAGTATTTTTCATTTCAAAATAACAGCACTGCCTTACTGTTGTTCCCAAATCAAAGTCAGGATTGGAAATGAAGGAATTGAAATGATGTATTTGCAAATTGATACACTTTTCATAATTTTGTTACTGCTCTTTACTCTAGATTAGTCCCTCTCCAGTGCCAAGGTCATCTTGCAAGCTGGCAAGCACCACAAAGAAGACACTAAAATACAACCAGAGTTTGCACAGGGACACTGATACGTTGGGCACCTCCTTAGACTCTATCCCTTTTTTAAAAACTTTCCTCATGCTAAATTTTTATGATGCGGTCTGAGATAGGGACAAAAACAATGACCACGATTCTCTTCTCTGCTTGAGCATGCTTCTACCTTCAACCAAACCATAGGGACTTTCAGATAAACAGGCGTGTGCAGGATAAACCTCAAAAACAATTCTGGTAAGAATAACAGAAAAACAAAGCTGGAAGGGACCTTGGAGGTCTTCTAGTCCAATCCCCTGTTCAGGCTGGAAACCCTATAGCAATTCAGACAAATGGTTGTCCCATCTCTTGTTAAAAACATTCAGTGTTGGAGCATTCATAACTTCGGGAGGCAAGTCGTTCCACTTATTAATTGTTCTAACTGTCAGGAAATTTCTCCTTAGTTCTAAGTTGCTTCTCTCTTTGGTTAGTTTCCATACATCAGTACACTTTTTCAGCCAGTGAGGATTATGAACATGTGCTGCTGAAGGCAGGGTTGTTCCTCAAAAGGATGGATGATGCATTTGGGACATGACTCTGTTTTCAGCTGCTTGCTGATCAAGTACAGTATGCATATATGTAGGTATGTGTGTGTATGTAAGTATGTATAAACAAATAAAATAAATTCTCCTCTCATTTAGATTTTTCTGAGCTTGCACAAAAGGCTAAGATCACAGCAAATATGGCAGTGCTTACATCCAATGTAGGATCTGATTGCAGTACTCCAGGTTCTGCTTTTATCTGATGACTTAAAACTGACCTTTCACTATGCTCAATTGGAGCATTATAAAATTATGTAGACTAAAAAAAAAAAAAATCACTGTAGTGGAAAACAAGCCTGGGCACTGTGATCTTGACTGACATCTCCTGCCTATCCACCTACTTGCTCCTGATATTTTAAAGTAGGAATGCTACTGACTCCAATATTTTGCTTTTGGGGAATCTGTCTTTTTCTTTCCTTTTCTTTTCAGTTTTTTTCTTTAAGAAAAGAAAGCAACCAACCTTTCTTCTCTATGATAGCAAATATCTACATGGAAATCTAAAAATTTTTGGGATTTTTGTTACCTTTTTGAAACTTTATAAAAATATTATAATTTTATAATCTTATTTTTAAATTGTAATTTTAATAGTTTAATGTCAATTTTGTACCTTGTTTATATATTGATTATATTGTACACTGCTCAAAGCCCCTCTCAGAGAGAGATGGGTGGTTTAGGAATAAATAGAATAGAATAGAATAGAATAGAATAGAATAGAATAGAATAGAATAGAATAGAATAGAATAGAATAGATGCATACATGCATACATGGATAAAATGCTTGATTCAATTTGAAATATTGGGGACTGGTAGCCTACTTATCTTTTTGCCTTCAGATTAAACCAAAATGGTTTGTTTTAAGTACCAAATAAATTATGCAACAAATACAAATATTTGTTCTACAGATCAAACACCATGAGATATTTACAATGTGGTAAAGAAATATGCAGAACAATAAGAAGCCACCTTTGCACACTAGTAGATTTTATCCTAGTTTTAGCCTTTTCTCTATAGATGAATTAACAGTCAAATTTTAGCTAGACAGTTAGACAGCCAGACATACAGAACAGCTGTCAAAATATTTATATGCTGTGATTATCTCTGCAAAGGAGACATCCCCCCTCCAAATTTAGCCTTCCAGTTAAGTCTCCCTATCCCAAGAAAAAATAGAATCAAGTTCAGAGAGATGTGAGAGGATGTAAGCATGTGATGATTATTTTTCATAACAGGTTCATATCCATTTTAATATGATCTCTAGTTCTGCTTTTTCTAATCCTAAAGAAGAGCCAGGAAACCATGAGTGTTTAGAGGCTGCCATAAGCATGAGCTGAAAGATGGACAGAATGTTATGAATGACAGAAGGCAACTTTTACTACAGCTCTGTCACAAGGAGGCATCTGCCACAGTGGATAAAATTCCAGTTGCCTTAACTTTCATGTGACACATCCATTGCTACTTAAAATACAATAATTCAGAACTGAACAAGATTCTTAGATGAGAAGTGAAATGTCTTCAAGGAAAAACAAAGTCCAGTTCCCTTTTGAAAAAGCACCTTTGGGACACCCAGAACCTGGATGGTTGAAACAATAATTCACAATTAACAGTAACTCACTTAAAGGTAATGTGCTATAGTTTCTTAACATTGATCTATTTCTTTTATTTACATACTTGACAATAGTTTGTACTCATTATAAAACCAGCTCATTGGGTAACCTAATCTCTCTCTCTTTGTTAACTTGAAAGAAAACTCAAGGCCGTTAAAGGAGAAAAGGAGGGAAACACCCCCAGGTGGTCTGCTTTTTTTCTATCAAAAAGAGGAGGCTTTAATAATGATTGCTGGGATTAGATTTTATAGGCCAGGTTCCTAAGAAATATCTGTCTCCTTTCCATATGGTTTGTGCTAATCAGAAACAGGAACAAACAGAGAAAGACTGCTATTTAGTGCAGGTCGTTCATTATGCTCTTTGTTTATCCTTCCCCAACTCATTGTAGTGTTCTCCAAAAGTTATGCTGGTTGGGGATTATGGGAGTTGAAGGCCAACGTATTCACAAAGCCCCAGATAAGAAAACATTCCTTCAGCTATTTTTCTTTCAGCTTTCCTCTCTCTCTTACCAAGCATATACAAGCAACTTTTCCTGACTTCATGAAAATTTTAGTGTTTCTCAAAAATAATTGGGTGGTCTTGTCAGCCTTTCCCCCAATAATCTTAAGCCAAGGTTACCTAGGAAGGCTTCAAAATAAATGAAAGTTGTTTCTGCATGAGAAGTCCGAAGTCTGAATTAAAATTTAAAAATGTGAGCAAAGTGGAAGGTATCTTGTATTCTCCAGCAGGATCTATGGTTTGGAATATCTCCAAGAGGAGCATGGTTTAGTTGACTTGGAATATGCAGGTTTGTTTTCCCTAGGGATCAGAGGAAGAAATGACATGATCAAAGAGTTACCCTGTGGTAAGATAGGCGGCCAATAAATTTTACAAATAAAATAAATAAAGGATGCAGAACAATGCACTATTTTATTGGCAGCTTTTTGTATGCATTTTGAACTAGCCATTATGCCCAAATCACAAATTGCTTTTGAAATGCTCTTTATTTCTCATAGCCAGACTTTGAAAAAAATTTCTGCTGCAGAAAACTAACCTTATCAGCTTGTAGATCTAACCTGTGGAACAGGATATGACCAATACTTTTGTTGTTGTTCTTGTTAATTGCAAAGTCTTGTCTGACCCTTCGCGACCCATGGACAATGTTCCTCCAGGTCTTCCTGTCCTCCACCATCTTCTGGAGTCCATTTAAGTTCACACCTACTGCTTCAGTGACTCCATCCAGCCATCTCTTTCTCTGTCGCCCCTTCTTCTATTGCCCTCAATCACTACGGTCCTTTATTACAGAATGTAGGGAAATGATGATTTTGTTCAGTATTAAATGTATTAGAGATAAATTCTGATAGATATTGAAAAGGTTGTTACGCTGTCCTACAACAGTAAAAAATATTCTTGGAATCCCTGCTCAGCTCGTTTGTTAACTTGCCCTACTTTAAAGGGATGACAGTCATAGAAACTCAGTGAGTACCTCTGGGCCAGTCTCTCTATCTTAGCCCAACCTACTGCAGTTGCTTTCGGGAAAAACAGCAGAGGGGAGTGCTATAGTCACCATCATGAGTATTTAGAAAGGAACAACAGCATATAAAACTAATGTTAGAAGTAAAGTCTTCATCCTGATTTATCCAAGCCGGGAATAAATAAGCAAACATGGCAACTGCTTTGGGAAGAAGGTTACAGTTTATTGCAGAAAGATGGTTCTTCAGGAAAGAGCAGAGGAGAGAAGGGCTGAGCACATGGTGTAGTAGGTTTTTATACCCCCTCTAGCCTTTTGTTTGGAACAGTTTCCTGTTCCTGTGGCATGAACCTTGAGGCTGTTTCTGAGTGTTTGTCTAGGCCTTGATATCTGTGGTTTAATTCTATTATCATATCCTGCTTCCCAGGTGATGGGGCTGACTCCTAGAGTTTGGATGGGGTATGCAGATCTTCTCTTTTGTCTTCTTGATTGCTCTGGCTCCAACTTTCTGATGGTTTTACATCTGCATTTGTATGGGGCTAAAGTCTTGCTTGGGGCAGAGAGATAGATTTGGGGCCAGGTTTGGTTTTAAAGAGTCCTTTTGAGGAAAAATATATTTTTCTGCCCTTTTTAATATTTCTTTCTCTGGTCTAACTTTCCTCACTAACAAATAATTACATTAGCAACTGTATTTCAATTTTGATCCCAATGATTCCACCATGAAAGTTAGTTTTGTTTTGTCTGCAATTGCATACTTGATTAACTTTTCAATTAAGCTGTCCATTGTAATTCCATGATCCCTTTCCTGGTCAGTCATTGCCAGCTCAGATCCCATTAATATCTATAAGCATTCTAGGGATTTTGTGTCGGCATGCATCACTCTACACTAGTTTACACTGAACAGCAATTTGCCATTTTAAAACCAACTTGCCCAGTTCGATGAGATCCTTTGAGAGATCCTTTATTTTTTTATTAGTTTCTTGGCATTAACAAAAATAGGTATTTTTTTTTCCTCACTCCTAATTCCAATGTGAAAATTGAATCACCCAACTGTTGAAATGTTAATTTTACATATAAATATATCATCTATCAATCACCTATTCATCTATAATTTTAATTAAATATTTTAAAGAGGAAGAAATTTACCTCTTACTCTATGATTACAAGATAACTCTCTTCTTACTATAATCTATTCTATCTAATCATCAAGACCACAAAAAGAATGTGGTGGCATGCATGGTTGGAATACTGGCTAGGAGGTTAGTAAGCCCATGTTTGAGACCCAAGTGCTGCTGTCAGGCTTCATTCCAGCTCCTGCTGGGACATGAAAGGAGCCCTCCAACTGGGCATCCCCAGGGCAACAGTGATGTCACCGGCTAATCCTTTCAACCCGGATGCTTCTGACTAGAGTGAAAAAAATCACAACCATAAATCAAAGCTTGATTTTTTTTTCTGTTTTACACAGAAAGACTATATGGGGTTTCCAGCCATCAGTAAAAATAGATTTTGTCTTTTCTCTGATCAAAGAAGTCAAGTTAACCATCTCGGCAAGTTCCATCATTTTCACCAACGATTCCTCCATTGTGAGTAGAGCTGAATCTTTCTATCTTTGTACATCCAATAATCTCCCTTAATATATACGAAAACAAAGTTCCATGACTTTTCCATCAATCCTGAAAGAAAAACCTCTGATCTCAATTGTATATTGGTGTTTAATATCCTCTGAATCAGTGTACTGTATGTATCTGACCCCAGAATTTTCTAGCTTTTATACATGATAAACATGATAAAATGCCCCTTCCTTGTTTGCATTTCCAACATAAATTTATATATTCTAGACAATTTTTCTGGTGTCATATACCAAATGACACATCATTTTATAAACATTAATTGCAGTCCTTTCAAACCCATATTTTTTCATTGTTTCATCTGAATATAAAACCAAAATTTTAGCCCACTTTATCGTACATTCTTTCACTTGTTCTTCAGTTTCAAATTTCAATAAAAGTTTGTACAGTTTAGCAATTAAACATCCCTCATTTGTATACAATTCTATTTCAGACTTAGTCTGATAATATGCAAATTCTTTTGTCTGCTTTACATCTTTCTAATAATTATAAATAAGAGAGTCATTGACAATTATATCTATCTTCCACCAGTTCTCTTGATTTTATTTTACCTTCCTCTTGACAAAATTCTAGTATCTCATGATAACATAGACATTTGTGTTTGCCTATTATTTCTCATCCATAAAATATTTCTTGTGTTGAGAACCACTAAGCTGTTTTGCATCTATTCCATATTCTCAACATGGCATGTTTGACCAATTGATTTTTTAAAACCTACATTAGCCTTGACTTTATCATATCACAAATACCCATGCCACCCAAATCTCAGGTCATGTCTTTCTAATTCCAAAAGTCTTCTATTTCTCAGCAGCACTCACTCTTTCCTCCAAACCAAACAGCACAACAGCGGCAAAACACAGTTTCAAGTCAGGTGAACCCAATCCTCCTCTTTCCATTGCATCATGTAATTCTTTTATTTAACTCATTTTTTTCTCCTAGCATACAAATTTAGATGTATTATTCTGCCACTGTTTAAATGGTGCATCAGTTGTCAAAATAAGTATTGTCTCAAACAAAAAACATCCTTCTAGGCAAGACATTTGTTTTTATTATAGAAATTCTCCACAACGAAGACAGTTGTAATTTCTTCCATCTTAACATGTCTTTTTAAAACTTCATTCCATGTCTTAACATAGTTATTTTGAAATAACAGTTTATATTTGTATAACGATACCCAGGTATTTTTATGTTCTTCTCAGTGTTAAAATCCAGTTTATTCATCAGTTTTATTTGATCTTGTATTTTCATATTTTTGTTAATATTTTAGCATTCTGATAATTAATTTTGAAACCTGCTAATGCAACCATTTTTTTTAACTTGCCCATTCCTCTGCAAAGGTCTTAATTCTTTCTTAATATTTACTCACCACAATTCTCTCATCTCATTCTGTATCTCTATTCTGTATTTCAAGAACCAAAATAAATAAAAGAAGACATAGTAAGTGTTGTGTCCCTCGCGAAATGGCAAGACACGAGAAGCAGTTGTAGTTCTCAGATTTGCTTTATTCTTCATCCAGCTTACAGATTGAATGCTCCGGCAACGCCCAAAACTCCCGGCCTCTTATATAGGCCTTCCCCGGGTCATTGTGTTACTTTTCACGCGCCAGCACCCGCGCATGCGCACAGGCGCTGGTGACAGCCTGTCTGGTCCCGGGCAGCTTGCACCTGCCCGGGACCGCCTGCAAACGCCCCGAGCCCGTTTGCAAGGCTCAGGACATAACACCCCTTTCCCCCGGGCTAAAACTACTACCAACATACAACTCTTTTTCTTGATACAGTGCTCTACTCCCCTGTGCTCCTACCCTTCTACTGGCTCTGTTTAGCCAGCAAGGTTATGTAATCCTCTAAGTACTTAGGAGATTTCCTTGCTCTCTGTGACCTCCTAAGCTCTGGGTGTCTGGCAGGTGCCCCCTGACCGAGGGGTGACGTGTGCCTGTTCCCCTTATCATGCCTTGGTGCCTTCCAAGGACTGTGCCCCAATGCCTGGCCTACTTGCTTGCCCACCGGGCTCGTCAGGCCAGGGCTTCTGTCACTTTGTGACCTGGTTTATCCGCCTAGCTGTAGGCTCTCTGGCCCTTCTAAGTGATGGCCACTGTTGGGAGTCTCTGTAGAACCTCCTAGGTCCATCCAAGACCTGTCAGGAGGCTGTCCATCCCCTGAATCCCGTTCTGTGCCCGGGCTTGTGTGGGTTTCTGTGTTTTCCCAAAACTCAGTTACTCCCTGATTTGGGTCAGAGGTGTTGTAGTCGGGACTTGGTTCCTCGACCACCTCCCTGTATGTTTGCCCCCTTGTAGGACTAGGGGTAAGGTCAGGCCAACTCTGGGGATTATATGCCAGCTCTCTTGTGGGGTATGATTTATTGGGATGCTCCCAGGTATCCTCCCTGACTGGAGTAGGCATGAATGCCTGATGATTGGATAAGCTCCTTGAATTCCTGTTTGGAGCACTCGCGGAATCTTGGAATGGGCCGTTTGTGGCTCCATCATTGTTGATGGGCAGCAGCCCTAGGAGGTTCTACAGTTTGCCCAAAGGGGTCCCCCTCCCCCCCTGGAAAAGACCCAGGAGTCTCAGCTGGAAGGTCCCGCCTAGGGCGGAGTTGGTCAATGTGTCGACGCAGGACATGACCGTTGTCCAGGGAGACCTCGTAAGACAGAGGACCTGTGACCCTGGATATAGAAGCGGGGACCCATGTATGACCAGGCCCGTAATTACGAGTCCAAACTGGGGCACCCATAAGTAGTTGTCTAGGTGCCCTGGGGTGTGAGGTAGATAAAGGCAGTCTGTCCGGATGCAACCGGTCAAGCTTAGTAGTCAGTTTTCGCCCCCAGCGAAGTTCAGCTGGGCTTCTTCCGGTAGAAGTGGACAGTGTGGTGCGGTAAGAAAGGAGAAAGTCAGCCAACCTGTGATGCCAGTCCCCGTAGGTGAGTTTCTTCAAAGCGTCCTTGGTGATGCGAACCATGCGTTCAGCCATACCGTTGGTGGATGGGTGGAAGGGTGCAGAAGTGGCATGACGAATCATGTTAGCCTGCAAGAAAGCTTGGAATTCGGAGCAAGTAAATTGAGGGCCGTTGTCAGACACAATGACGTCAGGGAGCCCGTGTGCAGCAAAAATCCCCCTCAGTACCTGGATAGTCTTTGCAGTGGTGGTGGATGAGACAGGTACAACCTCAAGCCATTTTGAATGGCTATCAACGAGGACCAAGAAGAATTGGCCCTGAAAGGGCCCAGCGTAGTCAATGTGCACCCTAGACCATGGGGACTGTGTTTCCTCCCATCTGTGCACAGGAGCTTGGGGCATTTCTGGGCGAGAGCGTTGGCAAAGGTGGCATGCATGCACCTTAGCCTCAATGTCCTTGTCCAGGCCAGGCCACCACAAGTGGCTGCGCGCAAGGGCCTTCATTCGAACAATGCCAGGATGACCCTCGTGGAGGGACCCTAAGATCCTAGTCCTCATTGAGGTGGGAATGACAACTCTGCTTCCCCAAAGCAGACAACCCTGAGAGGTGGACAACTCGTTCCTTTTAGACCAGAAACTCTGAAACTCAGGACTAGGACAGTGCTCAGGCCATCCAGACAAAACCCAAGAAAGGATACGCGAAAGTGTGTGATCTGTGCCCGATTCAGCAGCTACATCCCTAGCGTTCAGAGGGGACTCGGGCAAGGCTTGGATAGATAGAACGTTGACAGCTGGCGCAGGGTCAGCTTCTATTACTGGCAGGGGCAATCTACTGAGGCCATCAGCATGGCCCATTTCTTTCCCAGGCTTGTGAAGTAAGGAAAAATCATATGCGGACAAAAAAATAGACCACCTAAGCATTCTGGGGGAGATGATTTGGGGAGTTTGCTTACGTGTGGTAAACAGTCCCAGCAGAGGCTTATGGTCAGTGAAGACTGTGAAATGACTGCCATATAAAAAATCATGGAATTTTTTAATTCCAGCAACAACAGCCAAGGCCTCCCTGTCTATCTGAGCATAGTTGCACTCGGCAGAAGACAATGTTCTGGAGTAATATGCAACAGGAACCTGAGTTCCATCAGACCTGAGGTGGCTCAGGACAGCTCCTACCCCGTAAGGGGAAGCATCACAAGCGACGCACACAGGAAGGGACTCATTGAAGTGTGCAAGTACACTGTTAGAAGTGAGCAAGGCCTTGACCTCATTGAAACTAGCCTCATGTTTTTGTGACCACTGCCACACTGCTTGTTTATCTAATAGCCTGTGAAGAGGCTCAGCTACACTAGCTTTATGTGGAAGAAAAGAATTGTAAAAGTTCAGGAGGCCCAGAAAGGCCTGAAGTTCGGCCTTAGACTTTGGCCTAGGTGCTTCTAAAATGGCAGTTAGTTTGGATTCAGCAGGGTGAATACCAGCAGCATCAATTTTGGACCCCAAAAATTCAGTAGAAGGCACCCCTATTTTGCATTTGTCCTTCTTAAGCTTGAGGCCTGTTTTCCTGAACCTTAACAGAACAGCCCTTAGCCTTTCAGCTAAAATGTGTGTGGAGTCTCCTGCAATTAAGACATCATCAAAGTAGGGGCAAACCCCCGGTATACCCCGTAGTGTGTTTTCCATTACGCTTTGGAAAATCCCAGGAGCGACATTCCAAACTGTAGCCTCTTTACCTTAAAGGCCCCTCTGTGGGTCACAATAGTCTGAGCTATAGCAGCATCATCATCAACAGGCAGCTGTTGATACGCTTGAGCTAGGTCAAGCTTTGCAAAAACACGCCCCCCCCCTTGAGGGAGGCCAGAATATGACTGACCACAGGAACAGGATAGGCATGTTGCTGCAATGGCTTATTCAGAGTGCATTTGTAGTCAGCACAAATGCGAATGTCCCCATTTGCCTTTAGAGGCGTGACAATGGGGGTCTCCCAGGGACTGGAATCAACAGGCTCTAGAATTCCCTGTTGGATCAGTTTGTCCAACTCAGTGTCAATTTTACTCTTTAAAGCAAAAGGGACCCTTCTTGCTTTAATTCTAATGGGAGTGACAGTGGGGTCTAGTTTTAAGGACACAGGGGGTCCTTTGAATGTGCCCAGCTGGGGGCTGAAAACATCTGCAAACATCGGCCCAGGCACACAGCTGCAATGTGTCCTTGTTTTCCGCACGCTCTGCAGATAGCAGAGCGGAACTTGCAGTCGGTTCTCCTGTGGCGACCTCCACAACCGATGCACTTGGGGAGAGCTGAAGAGCTTCCTTTCTGGTTCCCTTCCTTTGTGGGGTGGAGACGGTCGACTTTCTCATCCGGATCCTCCTCGGAGTTCCCTTGGACTTCTTCTTGGTGCATGGATGCAACATCTGGACTGTTCCTGATCGGCCGCATGTTCTTGATGGCACCGCCTGCTGCTTCTTCTGCAGTGACCTCTCTCAAGGCATCTTGGAAAGACAAGTCCTCTTTGGTGAAAAGCCTCTGTTGTAGCTCTCGATGCCTTAGCCCGCACACGAATCGGTCCTTCAGTCGTTCTTCGAGGTCCTTGAATTCGCAGTGCTTGGTGGCCTTCCTCAATGCGGCGATGTACTCTTTGGCCGATTCTCCGGATCATTGATCCCTCTGCTCGAAGGTGTGGCGCCATGCGATGACGGACATCTTGGGCTGGAAGTGCTCCTTCAGTAGCTTTTTTAGATCTGCGTGGCTGACAGACTCTAGTGGGACAGGTACTGCAAGGTTCTCTGCGATTTCGAAGGCGTCTTGACCGCAGACACACAGCAGGGTGGCAGCCTTCAAGCTATCTTCCCTCACTTGGTTCACCTTGAGGTAGTTCTCCACCCTGGCTACATAGGACTCCCACCTCTCTGGATGTGAGACGTCGAACTCCGAAAGCCTTCCAATTTTTGCCGTTTTAGGAGACGGGTCTATCAGACAGCCTATCCCCGAATGCGCACTGGAGTGGCGGGTAGCTGCCGAGTCAACGCCGCTCCGCCGCTCAGGACTCACTTGGGTAAGCTTACACCTCTTTCTTTTCTGTTGATGTAAGGCATCCCACCTTCGTCGCCAGTGTTGCGTCCCTCGCAAAATGGCAAGACACGAGAAGCAGTTGTAGTTCTCAGATTTGCTTTATTCTTCATCCAGCTTACAGATTGAATGCTCCGGCAACGCCCAAAATTCCTGGCCTCTTATATAGGCCTTTCCCTGGGTCAATGTGTTACTTTTCGCGCGCCAGCACCCGCGCATGCGCACAGGCGCTGGCGACAGCCTGTCTGGTCCCGGGCAGCTTGCACCTGCCCGGGACCGCCTGCAAACGCCCCGAGCCCGTTTGCAAGGCTCAGGACATAACAGTAAGCATTTCTGTTCTGTTTCTTTTTCTATCTCACAAGTTTTTGTTAGATCCTCAATAAACATTACTTGTGTTTTATCTGAACTGCAAATCGATCTTACTTATTTTATAAAATTCTCTCCAAAATTCTTATCTTCCAAAAGCTTGAACAAGAAAGTCCAGCTCAAATTGTCAGAGGCCTTCTCTTGGAAGATCAATACCCCTTACTTTTCATGATGTTGGTCTAAATATTCCAAAATGTCCAACACAGTTCTTACCTTGTCCTTTAAATGTATTTTAAGTAAAAACCTACAAACATCTTCATGAATCAATTCTTGAAAAAAAATTTCAGCAGTTAAAATCCTTGTGTGCCACTTGTAGTCATTATTCAATAATGTTATCAATTGCTAACATTTTTATTAAAGTCTTGTCCCTCTTTAGGTATTAATGCTATATTGACCTCTTTCCCACACCTTGGTATCTTCCCTCCCTTTAGGATAGAGTTCATTATGTTCTGTAAAGATAATAAAAGTTCATCCTTAAAAATATTTATAACATATTGATATGTTATATGTTATAACATATAACATATCAATAAAATATTGATAATCCATCTGATCCAGGCAATTTTTCTGGTTTAATGTGTAACTTCAGAAACTTTCCTTATGGTTAAATGACCATCCATAACCTATTTCTGTTCCTTTGTAATCCTCAGAAAATTTGGTTTCTTTAGCTATTCATCTATTTTTTTCTAGAGCAGTGATTCTCAACCTTTCTAATGCCGTGACCCCATAATACAGTTCCCCATGTTGTGGTGACCCCCAAGGGGGTGTGGCCACCAGTAAGAGGGAGTAGGACAGCTAGGGAAAAGGAAAAAAAATGACGGACAGCATGGTTTGGCGACCCCCGTGAAATGGTCATTTGACCGCAAATGGGGTCCCGACCCACAGGTTGAGAACCACTGTTCTAGAGAGATGTCATTTCCTTTATACAAATTGAAATATTGATGAAATGTGTTTTGTCTGGCTGCATTGTCCATTAATAGAAAATCTTCCTCTTGTAATTTAAATATCATTTTCTTTTCTTTCTCTTTTCATAATTCTTATGCTAGTCACTTCCCTGGTTCATTTTTGCTTTACATATTTCATTTTTATTTCCATTTCTCTTACTGTTAACATAGATAATTGTCATTGTAAAAGCTTAATTTGTTAAAAAAAATTCTTAACTTCTCTGGAAACTTTTTAAATTTGTCTTTTGTTTTAATCTCATCCAAAATAACTCTTGTTTTCTCTTGCCTCTTTTTCTTGAGTTTACTATTAGGTTGTATAAAGTAACCTCTCAGGAAAGTTTTGTTGTATCCTAAACCAGTCTTACATCTGTACCTTTATCAAGATTATTTCCACAAAATTATTTTAAATTTTCCTTACCTATACCAATGGGTTAGCTCTTTCAGTGGTTTCATATACATGTTAAACTGCAGGAAATAGAGGATTGTGGTCTGTGCCATTCCTTATGTAGTTTCCAAGAACTCAACACTTTCCCTCTTACTACTGAGTAGAATTGACTACCTAAGAAGGAGAACATCTGCAAAACAGTGTCTCCCACACCACCCCTTATAATTGGCCTAAAAGGATGCCCTCATCAGTGATATTAAAGCCATCAAGAAATCAAGCATGACACACCTGGAAATAGGTGAATACTGGAAATAATTTAGATAATTTATTTTATCCTGGACTCTCTAGGATTAGTACAACAAATCCTACCTTCTCAACAAACCTCCCTAAAAGGGTGGACAATAGTTATTTAGAACAGTTGGGTTGATTAATGGTTTCTTGAGGAGATGGTGCATTGATATTCTTTCAAAACTGAAGACCATACCTTCTCCATCAAGGATGTATTTATCAGTCTCCACTAAGCCTCCCATTATGTCTGTGGAGATTCTTAGTCATCCAGGTCATGGTTGTCCCAAAGGTGCTTTTTCAAAAGGCAGCTGGACTTTGTTTTTCCTTCCAGAAATGAAGAAGCTTTTGGATGAAAAGCAAAATGTCTTCAAGGAAAAATAAAGCCCAATTGCCTTTTGAAAAGCACAAGCTTCCCATTACTTCCCTAGAATTTTCAGTAGTCGAGTAGGAGAGAGATGCAGCGCAAAATTGTCAAGCAAAAAGCATACAGAACTTTGCAACATGTGTGCAAATCCATGGATTCAAATCTAGTCCAAATTCCCATGAAGGACAAAAGCCTCTAAAATTTGTCTTGGACCTGCCCAGCTCACACTTAATTCTACATGGATATGAATAGCAGAAAATCATTCAGATTGGTATTCTCTAATACAGACTGAGTCATTTGAAATAATACTAATGGTTGGCCATTCACATATGCATTAGAAGTGGAGAAGTAAACTTGGCTTGAATTTTAATTTTGGTCTCACTCTCTTTTTGTTTTATATCACTGATGGTCTAGGTATCTCTTAAGTTGTTTCATGTCCCAAGCTATACAGTAATCAATTATTTTTTTGGGAATAGCCAAAGGTAAGCCTTTCAGAAGCAATTTTGTCAGGCACCAATCTGCTGCCAACCCTTATTCCAGAGGTCAGCCAGGCAGTCAACAGAGCTCCCAAAGTGCCCTCCGTAAGCATTTAAGATTCATTAGGCCCGAGAGGTGGGCTGATTAAATAACTGTGAAGGTCCACGGCATGGGTTAACTCCATAGAAGCCAGAATGATCTGATCATAACAAGGATGGCTCAGATGGATATATCCCTGATCATCCGATTGCATCTCAGTTGATTTTAAAGAAAAACTAGATCTAGCATATAATGGAATGTATGGATGACCTTGTGGAACAAGCGAAAGAGATGCTGACTAGGAAACAATTAGGCAAGAGAGAAAGAATCCCTGAGTGGCTCAATAGTCAGAAAAAGAAACTTAGGAAGGACCTTCCTAAGGCCTTAAGCAAAGGAAATCCTTTGGGAAACCTCCTTGGTCCATCTTACTCTGAACAACAGATTTGCAGCCACTCTGCAAAGACAGCTTGCCCCAAATCTGATATATTGTGGTTTGTCAAATCGAGCCCTAGTTATCCTGTGCTCCAATGAAATTTTAGTAGAATTTAAACAGGATGTCATGGTTCTGACAGATGAAACACTTCAAAAGAACTTTGAGGCATTGTTTACCTTAAAGAATCTTTTATTCGAGAAGCATAATATCAGCACTATATAATTGAAGCTAAAAAACTGAATTCCTCTCCCCTTGGCACAAAGTAGTAAAGCACAATTCCCTCCTCCAACTAACAGTCATAAATCACATTCCCCAATTAGCTTGAAATGGGGGCTCTCTCCACAGCTCTCCAGCCCGCCAAATCGTTATCAGCTCTGGGCTGAGTTGAGTTCCCACGACTTGAAACTGTTGTCATGACTAACTAGACTCTCATCCACATCCCCCCCTCCCAGCATCAATCAGCTCTAAAAGTGAAAGAGAAAAATTAATGTATTTCCATCTGTTTTCAAAGCAATAACACCCGATATTTGCACCATTGTCACAGGATGTGGGAGTTAGATATTCAAATGGATAGGATGAAGTTTCCCTTCTTTATTTTAATGAATCACCTCCTCTACTATTTTTTCATGATCATATCGGCTCCTATAGGGAACTTTTTTCTGGCATGGATCAATGCACTATTATCAGGACAATCATTGCAAGATAATGCTGTTATGTCCCGAGCCTTGCAAACGGGCTCGGGGCGTTTGCAGGCAGTCCCGGGCAGGTGCAAGCTGCCCGGGACCAGACAGGCTGTCGCCAGCGCCTGTGCTCATGTGCGGGTGCTGGCGCGGGAAAAGTAACACATTGACCCGGGAATTGCCTATATAAGAGGCTGGGAGCTTTTGGGCGTTGCTGAAGCCTTCACCTGTAAGCTGAACACAGAATAAAAGAAAACCTGAGAACTACAACTGCTTCTCGTGTCTGCTTTTCGCCAAGGACTCAACAAATGCAATCTTTTTAGCCTGGTGTTGCCCGTACCAATCAAGATGAGCGTTCTGTATGGAGAGGAAGAGGATGCGGAATTACACCTCGCTTGGGCTGCAAGAGAGAGGGAGATGTCTCCCCCCCTTGCCCTGTTAGTGGGTGGAAGATCACGGACGGGAGACATTCACACCCACAACTGGCGAGTTCCCCGATGGTATACAAGGGATTCGCCTCAAATAGAGGTGACAACTGCAGCAACAGACAGGACAGCAAGGGGCAGTTGACACAGAGTGTGCAAAGGTGGGGGACAAAGGGGGAGGTGCTGAGCTGCAGGATACCCGGACTAATACTGCCCATATAAGAAAGGGGAAGAGGATGGGGGAGGGGAAACAAAGAGAGACCATCAACTCACAATTGGAGGTGGGAAAAGAGGTTTGGAATCCTAATGGAACATATGGTAGTATAAAATCAAATGACCCCCCCCCCCATAACCCGCAGCAGAGGGAAAGATCGTATGGGAGTAAATATCTCTGAAGAGGAAGAGGGTGAAAGGATTCTAACAAATCTAAGAACTAATATTGAGAGGACAAGCAGGAGTACTCGAAAGAGTGATAGAAGAGAGCAGAGTGCAAACACCACAGAAACGACCAGAACACAGATTAGTCGGCTAGGACCGGTGACGCGCTCTAGGAGCCAGGCGCAAGCGTTAGCTAACCTTATTTAAGGCATTTTCTCTAACTGGCTTTTAACCCTGACGATGTTGGGAGTGCCCAATGAAAGCTTGGTTTTATTAAAGTATTTTCTTACTTGGCTTCTCCTGGTGGTCATAAGTTATATATATATATATAATTCTTGAATACGCTCAAGCATAGGTGTTGAATTCGCATCTCATGTTTTATTAAAATGTTCACTATATTCAGATCGGCTATCAGAGTTCATAACACCCAATATTAGATATTTAAATTCCCTCATGATGAAGAGTTCACTGTTTTTCTTTCATGTGATAGACAAATTTTTAGATACATCTTTGGGGGCTGAACGGGACAACTCGCCATGGCCAACTTGCTGCAGGAGAACTCATTGCAACCAATTCGCCGTAGGACAACTTGCTGTGGGAAAATTCAACAATTCAATTTAATTATTTAAAATACTTTAAAAAATATTTTAATTTTTGTCATTCACATTTCATTTTATCCTTCCTTTGGCGTCCTTTCTTTAATAATTCTATTACACCATTTCTTCAATATTAGTATAATTCTTGTCCCGCAGCAAATTGGCCACAGTAAGCTGGCCATGGTGAGTGGGCTATAGACAAATCTGTAGCACTACCTTATACAAACTGCCTCCTTCACAATTTTGTCTGACTTTGTTTTATGTAATTTTTATTAATGCTGTTTAATTGCTCTCTCTATATTTTAATAAATGTTGGTTTGGTCTTAGACCATAAAGCAACCAGTAAGTTATAGATCTATCAAGTGGCTGCCTATATGGAACAAGCCCAAAATTATCATGGGTTGTTGTTGTATAATGAGCTCACAAACCGCATTCCCAGCCTTGAACAAATGCAAACTGAGATGGTCTAATTGCTCAGGTATGGATAAACTTTCATTTTTATGACAAAAGATCAAAACCGTTTTATATTTTTTAAGAAGCCTTGGTGGAAACTATATGAATCTGGGGATCTGTTTGTTTTTAATTGGTCTTAGTTCATTCAATTTTCTTCTAGAAAAAAAGCCAGCTTTGGCACAGGTGATATAGCAGCAAAAACATAAACAAAATAATAAGAACAGTAATAATAATTCAGTAAGATTCATTTGGTAAAATTCAGTTAATTTACTCAGTCTGTTCCCCCCCTTTCCTTCCAATAATTGAAAGCAAAATTGTACTAAATGCCACATCAGATTTTTCTTTGAAACTGACTTTGATATTCAGTGACAAGAAAAATGGTTCCCCAAAAGATGTAATTTTTGGAATGTTTCCATTCAGTGGGCATGCTTAAGAACTCATTATGCATTAAACAATAGTACATGTGTGAAAAAGTTTTTCAAGACCACCGTTCATCAGATAATTTCAGGCATAACCTCTCCTGTCATGGAGAGCAGGAAAGATGAAGTCTCTACAATCTGTGACATCAGATCAGAAGATCCACATTTGGCCTGTCTGCCTGTCCATCAATCTGTCCAGCCATCTTTATCTTATGCAGATTCTGAATAAGAGTGATTTGTGGAACCAGATAGCTGCATTTGGTAAAAGTAGTGAGGTGTATATAACTTGCAAATGTCACATTCCAGTTGTATCCTCCACAAAACAGAGATGGGTGAGAATCTTTGCACTCTTTCATGGGCCATCTTAAGACTGTAGGGCACCCAGCTAGCTAAGCAAGAGGAAGGTTTCAGAAGCCCTTTTGGTATTGTGGTGAGAAGATGTCGACCCTTCTTGCTTTAAGCTCTGCAAAGGAACAAGTGAGGCACAAAAGAGGACAGTGACTGTAACATGTTCCTCTATCTTCTGATTTCACAGTGGCACACTAAAGTCTGACAGGTCAGGGCATAACCATGTAGTCTCATGACTGTGTCATGGAAGGGAGAGGGAGACACCATTTCTGCATGAGACAAGGCAGCAGTTTGTCTCTTTTTCCATATCTGGAAAAGAGAGATAATAATATTTATCTCCAAGGACACTAGTGAAAATTAGTTAGTTTCACAGCACCAGCCATTTACAGCCGAGCTTAATCCAGGATTACTCTTTGTTTATATACTGAAGCTGTCCGGCTTGTATGCAGATTGATTTAACCCATGCAAATTGAAGAGGAAGTGAGGAGACATGAGGTCCCTTGAGGTCACGGCAGAAAAATATTGTCATTGCAGTCCAATAGAATTGCAGGATTATCAGCGATTAATCAGATTCAGAAGCAGCAACCAGATTGGCCGGGAAGAGTTCTCTCACATTGTAATGAGCCTTTGATTAATAGCCATCTCTTCCGTAACGTCATCAATCATACCTGATCAAAAGCACAGATGGAAGAGGGAGCCCTGCTCCTTGCAAACAAAAAAAATTTAAAAAAACCAGGCTTCTGAGTCTCGGATCGTCCGATAAGATGCGGAGAGTCAGAATGAACAGGGTTGTATGAAAGGCCATTAAGAATTCACTTCCAGGGCTCCGATTGGTAATTAAGTGACTCATCTAGTGGCCGACAGTCCTGTATGCTTCCCCAGGCAGTTGTTAGTTCTTCGAAAACCACTCCTGACAAAATGAGGTTTGCCCTTGGTACACAGATAATGAGAGTGTGTTTGACAGGTGTGGCACGATTAGAAAATTTCTCCGTGAGCTTCATTCCGCTAGCCATTCTACAGTAAACAGACTCATTAGAACTTGCTGGTCCCTAGAGGCAAAGCATGTTTGACATTATTAATTGGCTTTTCTGTATAAGGAGTCAAATAGATGAAAAGGTTTATCAAGCTGAAATAATTAATTTTGCCTGAATTCGCTGACAGTTCAGTTCTCCCGCAAAAGACCATTTTAAGAGGATTTTCTCCCCTGCTCTTTATTCTCTTGAATTTCAAAGTTCAAAAGGCATAATAGTGGTAAAAGAGCAGCTTTTTAGTAAATTATAATTAAAGGGAATTTAATTAACTTAGAAAAGGAGGAGGAAAAAAAAGAAAGAAAGAGAGCTCTCCTATCTGAGCCTATACAGAAGTCGAGATGGTAAAACATATCATGGCTTAATAATGCATTAATTTTAATCTAATCAAAGTGTAATAAAAGAGGTAATTATGTTTAAAAATTATCAGGTCCCAATATTGGTAGAATTAAACACTTAATACATAAGTAACGCAACGTCTAGTTAGCAAAATTTGTAACTGTTGCCCTCGAATTTGGCTTAGTTAATGAAGGATCTCACATCTTCAAGATTAATTGAATAAATAATTGTAATAGCTCTGGTGAAACTGATTATCAGGTTCAAATTCCATGGCTAAGGGGAGGGGGCAGAGGTAGAGGGCAAGGAGAGGGGGGCAGGGGGATCCAATCTCCTTTTGTTTTCTCTCATCTTGAATAACTCTCACCCTCCTTGTTCTTCTGCCTTTAAAAGAATTAACCCAGTTTTTAAAGATTTGAGTAGGGAAAAGGAGTTGAGTAGGGAAAAGACTGGCGTCCCCCATTACTTCCTGTAGAAAATCACATTTCACATCCACAAGGCTGATTTAAGTGCCCTAATACATCATCACATTAATACATCATCACAAGTATTAATACCACTCTACAATGCCTTGGTAAGGCCACACTTGGAATACTGCATCCAGTTTTGGTCACCACGATGTAAAAAAGATGTTGAGACTCTAGAAAGAGTACAGAGAAGAGCAGCAAAGATGATTAGGGGACTGGAGGCTAAAACATATAAGGAACGGTTGCTAGAATTGGGTATGTCTAGTTTAACGAAGAGAAGGACAAGGGGGGACATGATAGCAGTATTCCAATATCTCAGGGGCTGCCATAAAGAAGAGGGAATCAAGCTATTTTCCAAAGCAACTGAAGGCAGGACAAGAAGCAATGGGTGGAAACTAATCAAGGAGAGAAGCAATCTAGAACTAAGGAGGAACTTCCTGACAGTGAGAACAATTAATCAGTGGAACAGCCTGCCTCCAGAAGCAGTAAATGCTCCAACACTGGAAGTTTTTAAGAAGAAACTGGACAGCCATTTGTCCGAAATGGTGTAGGGTTTCCTGCCTGAGCAGGGGGTTAGACTAGATGACCTCCAAGGTCCCTTCCAACTTTACTACTACTATTATTATTATTTTAAACTTCTTGTCATTTATTCATTTCTGCAGGAGGGCTACTGAAGAAGGAAGGCAGTGCCCTGACTGTGCCTCCCCTCTGCAGCTCTACGGTGTTGACAAGTTCTCCATCCATTTTTGTGGGGGCCACTCCTCAGAGGGACAATTTTCACTTTCCGGACAGATAGTCTCTCACTGAGATTAGCCATATTCAGAAATCTATTCCAAGGCATTGAGCACTGCCATGGAAAAGTGACAAGGAATGCACAGTAATTTCTTCCTAAAAGATCCAGTGGGTTAGATGGATTTTGGATGGATTTTGATTAACATTTTTTTAAAAAAATGATATTAGAAAACATCACTTGAAAAGGAGCATGCACTAGAAAAGCATGTGCAGTTTCCCCAATGTATACTAGCGTAAGCCTATATTGCAGCTTCAACAGGGAGGTGAGGAAATATCCTGCTGAAGAACAGAAGAAGCTTCAGTTTTGGGATGAAAAGTGAAACATTTTCAAAGAAAAACACACACACACACACACACACACACACAAGAAAGTCCCGTTGCCTTTTGGAAAAGCACCTTTGGGTCAGCCGTGACCTGGATGACAGAGAATCTCCACAGATGTGTGCTACTTTTCCAACTGAAGTTTGTTTTATAAGAATACCAACCAACCAACAAGGAATTAAGACAGAAAATAAAATCCAGGTTTAAAAATAAGAAGGCGAGGGGGGGAAAAAATGAATGAAATCGAACCTGATCAGTTGACCCTCCCCAGCTTACAGTGAATGGCTCTTGGTCTGTCTTTGAATCCATGGCTTTGTGTTATGAAATCCAGCGAGGAAACAAAAACAAAACAAAACCCCAGAATTGTCATCCAGCCTTATCCCATTTTCCTGATGAGCCAGTCCTTCTGCACTCCAGCGTTTCTGGCATTCAGCAGTTGTGCCTGGTAGGTCTGGTCCTCCTCGAGGGATTTGGAGGCATTGTGGTCAGCAAAAATGTACCCTGGGGCACGCCACGTCTGCCCAGGACCTCCCTTTCATTCATTAACCTCTCCAGGGGCTCCGACTAATTAGATCAGGCTGCTCATTTTAAGCTGATAATTGATTTAAATAGATTGCTCATTTGAGATAGGAGGAAAACCTGCTAAACATTTGGTGCTGGTCTTTCTTCTCTTCCTATCTCTGCCCCCCCCCTCTCTTTTTTATATGCAAGTTTCAATTGCAAGTGCAGTGTAGCATAAAATGTAGTGGTCTCCCCTTTCTAAGAAGGTCATAAAATTAATTACAATAAGTGAGAAATAGGGAGAAAGAAAGAGAGAGAAAAACTCTATTTAAAAAAGGGTTTAGGGGTTGAACGTATGATGGCAGCTACATGAAGGTAATGAAAACAAAATTGTTTCCTGTTTGCCCCAAATGAGGACTCTTGTGAAAATTCTAGTTTAGGAAAATCTGGGAGGGTTGGAATACATTGATATCTCCAGGACCAACTCTTGAAAATCAATAGGATTAAGACTTAATAATGCTCTTTGCAATGTGTTCCTATGGCTATTTTTCCAAAAGAAAGCTGGCTGACTTGGGCTGATCTTTATAAAACAAGCAGGGGTGTACTGCTGTAGAACTTGTATGGAAGATCCATAGCAAATCTCAATGCTATTAGCAAGATCAGGGAAGGTTTTTTTTTTTAAAAAAGAATCTGTGGAAGACATTGGCAAACCATATTCAGATTATTGTAGGTAAAATAATCCTTCAATGTATCCTTGAAGTCACCAGGGGTCCAGCTCAACTTGAAGGAAACTCTGCATTAAAACCAAGTTGAACACAGTAAATGGCAATAATCTTTTATTAATGAGTAAGATAGGCAAGAAAATGGTACGTGAGCACCTGTCCACCCTAGATGAGTTCAAATCACGAGGACCAGATGGACTGCACCCCAAGGTTCTGAAGAAACTGGCAGGTGTGATCTCAGAACCACTGAACTATATCTTTCAAAGATCCTGGAACACTGGGGAACTACTAAAGGACTGGAAAAGAGCTGATGTAGTTCCCCTCTTCAAAAAAAAGAAAAAAAGAAAAAAATGGATCCAGGAAACTACAGACCCATCAGCCTGACCTCAATATCTGGGAAGATTCTGGAAAAGATAATCAAACAACGGATCAGCGAACACCTAGAGGCAAATAAAGTCATTACCAAAAGCCAGCATAGGTTTGTCAAAAACAGATCATGCCAGACAAATATTATTGCATTCTTTGACCAAGTGACAAAATTAGTGGACCAGAGGAATGCTGTGGATATAATTTACTTGGACTTCAGTAAAGCATTTGATAAAGTAGACCACAACCTACTACTTGATAAGATAGAAAAATGTGGGTTGGGTAGCATCACCACCACATGGATCCGTAGCTGGCTGACCGGCCATACTCAGCAAGTGGTCCTCAATGGAACTGCATCTACATGGAGGGAAGTGTGTACTGGGGTGCTCCGGGGCTCTGTTCTTGGCCCAGTGCTCTTCAACATCTTCATCAATGATTTGGATGAGGGGATAGATGGGGAACTCATCAAATTTGCAGATAACACTCCAGAAGATAGGATTAAGATACAGAAGGTTCTACATTTAAGCAAGAAAAATCAAATGCACAGAAACAATATAGGTGGTGCCTTGCTCAATAATAGTAACTGTGAGAGGGATCTTGGAGTCCTAGTGGACAATCATTTAAATATGAGCCAGCAGTGTGCTGCAGCTGCCAAAAAAGCCAACACAGTGCTCAGCTGTATTAACAGAGGAATAGAATCAAGATCACGTGAAGTATTAATACCACTTTATAATACCTTGGTTAGGCCACATTTGGAATAATGCATCCAGTTTTGGTCGCCACAATGTAAAAAAGATGTTGAGACTCTGGAAAGAGTACACAGAAGAGGAACAAAGATAATTAGGGAACTGGAGGCTAAAACATAAAGAATGGTTGCTGGAACTGGATATGTCTAGTTTAATGAAGAGAAGGACTAGGAGTGACATGATAGCAGTGTTCCAATATCTCAGGGATCACCACAAAGAAGAGGGAGTCAGGCTATTCTCCAAAGCACCTGAAAACAGAACAAGAAGCAATGGATGGAAGCTAATCAAAGGGAGAAGCAACTTAGAACTAAGGAGAAATTTCCTGATAGTTAGAACAATTAACCAGTGGAACAACCTGCCTCCAGAAGTGGTGAATGCTCCAACACTGGAGGTTTTTAAGAAGAGACTGGACAACCATTTGTCTGAAATGGTACAGGGTATCCTGACTGAGCAAGGGACTGGACTAGAAGACTTCCAAGGTCCCTTTCAACTTTATTATTGTTGTTGTTGTTGTTGTTATTGTAAGGATGAAAGCTGAGGAATGTGTCCTTCCTTGTTTCCCTAATCTATTTTCTAACCAATGTCAGGGATGTCCACAAGGAACAAGTTTTAAAAAATCAAAATCAAAGTCCCATTTTATGTGTGTTATGACAGATGTAAAAAAGGGGCTTGGCTTTGTGTGATTGTGGCTCTTGACCTTTTCTCTCTCACACACACACACACACACACACACACACACACATACACACATACTTCTGATCAGAGTTCTTTGGGTAGATTAAGGTCAGCCCTTCAAGGTCAGCCAGGTCAGAAAATGGACTCCAATGGAACTCTATAGTTGTAGGACAATGTTTCTAAAATTTTTTTATAGTTTTACAATCCCTGGGGATCCCTCAAGACATTCTCAGGTTGTTGAAATCAAAAGTTGTCAGCCTATGATGAAAAATACTACAACATTAAAATCCCATTAAAAATACTTGGGAAAGTGGTAGCAGAAGTGAATCCATCAATTTTAATGGATACAGTAAATATAAATAAATAGTGCCATAGAAACAAAAGCTCCTTCAAGGTCCTCCTTCAAGGTTCTCCTCAGAGAAAATTTTAAAAAATGCCTTAGGGTATAACAACATATCTTGGAAGCTTGCCAGAATTTCCCTTTGTTCTCCCTTATACTACCGATAGTCTTCAACTTACAACCATGAGTTTAAGAACAGTTTGAAGTTAGGTGTTTTATGGCCTGTAAAGCACTTCCAGCCATCATAAAATACCTACCCCCAGCAGTCTTTCGATTGTGATCTGGGTGCATGGCCACTCATTCACACTTCTGACCAATTGCCAAGCACCCTGCAATCACGTGAATCACTATTTGCAATCTTTTCTGCTGGCTTCCCCGAAAGTTAGTGGGGAAGCCAGCAGGGAAAGTTGCAATCTTCTGCTGCTACCTGCCAAAAGGATTCCCTCTTATCTTCAGGAGGCTGACTGAAAAAATTGCTTGCGAAGGGAGCTGAACACCTTTGGGTGGAGTGGAGAAATGGAGCTCAGTTCCTAAAGAGTTGGCTTCCCTTCCTGTATCCCATCCTGTGCAAAGAGAGAAGCAGACAGCTCTTTCAGCCAGCCCCTAGAAATGAGAAGGAGCCAAAATCCAAGAAGAGAGTGGAGAGGCAGGGATGTAAAGGTAAGGAGTGTGTGCTGCCTCCGATGGTTGGGGGAGGCCTTGGGAGGCTTGACGTAGGCTGCATGCAAGTGTCTTCGCTCAAGGGCTGAAAATCTTGCCTGGGTTTTGGCAGGCAGGATTTTCAGCTCCTGAGCAGAGCCTCCCATTGTCTCCTGCCCTCCCCCCACCCAAGGTACTTGATGCGCCTTACTTGAGACTCCATCTGTTTAATAACCCACACAACTGCTTATTGACTGAGACCAGGAGAGCCGTCATTGAGCAAAGAGGTCACATGGGCCATTACATGATATCTCACATAACTAACAACTGTTTCACTTATCAAACAAGATTCTGGGTGTGATTGTGGTTCCAAATTGAGGATTATCTGTATGCAGAATCAAATGGGGTTAAGTCTCTTTCTTATATTTGCTACTTTCCCGGGGCTGAAATTTCATTTTCTTTTATGTGTTAACAGCTCTCTCCTTCCCTTGCCAACATTATCTCTGTTTCCTTCTATACCTGTTAAATTAGTCAGAGTGATAAAACACAGTTCAAACTTTGCTTCTGAGAAAAAGGGGTCTGTCTTAACCTGTTCTCTCTTCATTCCTCCACCCTTTCCCTTGCCCATTGCTCTATCCTTTGACAGCAAAAGTGCCATCACTTTTCTAGACATACACAAAGAGATACTAAGACCACCATAGCTACAGATATACTTTCTCAACTATTCAGTACATAAATAGCTGAGAAAGTATATCCATATCCATCTGAATAATGTTTCAAGTCTGGTAGGAGTTCTGTTTTCCTCATCTTCTACCCTGAAGACTCATAATCACGTACCGATCTCTACTTTAGTCATCTAACAGAAGGACTAGAAAAGCTGGAAGGTCTTTTCTCTCTAGATCAGTGGTTCTCAACCTGTGGGTCGGGACCCCATTTGGGGTCGAATGACCATTTCACGGGGGTCGCCAAACAAGGCTGTCCGCCATTTTTTCACCCTTTTCTTTGGCCACGCCCCTGACACCCGGTGATGTATAAGTGGTTAGGGGTCACCACAACATGAGGAACTGTATTATGGGGTCGCGGCATTAGAAAGGTTGAGAACCACTGCTCTAGATACTAATGAATAATCACCACACTCAAGGAAGGGTAGAATGATGGAACAAGAAAAACTACAACTTATGGTGAAATGGGTCCTCTCTAAACATCCCTTTTCTTCAGTTTCTGCACTGCAAGACCACAGCTCCACAGACCAAAGGGTTTTTGAGCAAACTCTTTGATAAGAATCCGGTGTTCTTTTGGAAAGAAAAATCAGGTTTCTGTGAAATCTAGAATCCCAATACTAAACACATAATTTGCATGGAATTGACCATGTAAGCAAGGTCAAGCCTAAATCTGAAACACCCATAAAAGCTGCTAGCATCATGCATAGGGTATATTTCTGGACTGGCAAGTCACAAATATACAAGCAGGGGCTGAAGGGTGAAGGGGGAGACAGCAATAGAGAATGAGCCAGCTTTATCCTCAGCTGCAGAGGAATGACAATGGTGAAAGAGAGCCGCTGGCAGCCTCTGAGGGAAACAAATGGCGCCAGTGCCAGTGAAAAATGAAAATATGGCTTCATGAAATCATTCCTTGGCAGGAGCAGCAGAAAACTTGCAAGGCTGCTGGAAAAACCCAACTTTCTTTCTCTCTCTTCCAGTTTAAACTGACTTTCTGTATAGCACCAGACTAGTGCTCTCTCAGGACAACACAGGCCTGTCTTTTGAATACTGATCTAGCATTTTGAGAAACTTTGGTCATGCGCAGATGCCTCCGCAGAAGTCAGATGTTCAGATTCACCTATAGCACAATCCAAAATGGACCTGGAGGGCAGAGTCCATCAGTCTAAATGGCTAAGAGATGCTGAGCAAATCCAGCCTTTGATTATCTTACTAATGAAATGTACTAGATCGTGTCCAACGCAAAGAACTGCACAGAACAAAGAGGGAGAACATTATTTAAAAGTGGACAGCTGAGGATGACATTTATCAGCCTCAGGTGTGGGTAGAAGTCAAGACAATGGCAACAATGTGAAGACATGGCCTAAAAAGCATTTAGCGTGCCATAATTAGGGAGATGTGAAGATGATCCCATAATGTCAAGACAACAAATACAATGTGGATTAACTCCTAAATGGTCTCCAGCAAGGACAGTTGCTCACACTGTAGAAAGTTGTTTTACGATTACATACGAAACTCCATGGATAACTAGGATCAAATTTATGTATTTAAATCCAGAACTGCTTAAATTGGACAGAATCTGAGAAAATGGAAATTGCACTGAATCAATTAGGGGCCCCATGGTTGAAGCTGATCCCTCCAGTTCTGAGGATTGTTTTTCACTCTCTGTTCTTAAATCCATTCCATCCAGTAAGCGCAAGCTGAAAGAAGAGCTCGTTTCGTTTAGGAAACGAAACGGCAGAGGGAAAGGAGAGGGAAAGATTCAAAGTTCATCTCTCTTCACTGCTCCCCTTCATTGTTTCCCTGTTATGATTAAGCCCATCACTACTCAGTAGGGGCTTTTATATAGACGGAGTGGTATGGCATTTGTAGAGTATATTAGAATTCTAGATTGCTACTGTTTAAATATATGAATGAATGGGATGCTGTACCCACCCACTCATAATGTTTAGGCAAATTGGATTTTATGGACCTACAAGATTTATACAAACAAGGATTCATATACTGTACAATTTACTAAACTTGATTTGATTGCATTTTGCAATGAAAGTTTCAAGTATCATACTCTAACTAAAGTAATATGAGGAGTAAATCAGTGTCATTGTCAATGGATGGCTGAGGTGAGCCCACAAATATAATTAGACCTAGAATGTCTAAGCAGAATGTTTTTAAGGTTTGTCAGACAATGCAAAATAACAGTTAAAAATTATGCCTCTCCTTGTCTGACTTGTGCTAGAAGACTGTGTCATGTTTATGTTCCTTGAAGAATCTACAGTTTCTTGGCATCTCCTGGATCTGGGGACATTCCCTCACACCAGGCCAGTTGAACTGCACAAGCTCTTATGCTATTCCCATTCTTGTCAGCGAATTTGCATGTTAAAAATGGTTGGTGGATAGTGCGGTCTGCCTACTTCTCTGGCAATGATGCGATTCCCCCTCATTATGAATTGCCTTCCTCTCTCCTAACAATTAAAATTGGAGATGGTGGAGATGTTAGCTTTGGGTGGGTGGGGGAAATGAGGGGGTGAGTTTCAGGGATTCAGTACCTTGAAAAACTATTCAAGAGCACTTGCTAGTGGCTGCAAACTGAATGACACATTTTGCATTGTATGCTTCAGACTCTCCCAAAAATGCAGTGATTTTTTCTCCTCCCCCTCTCAATTTTTTAAAACATGATGGAATACAGAACAAGATGAAAAGAGCCCCAATGTAGTATTGCTATTGTTGCTAATTTTTGCATTTAGGCAGCAAATGATTTTTTCCCACTAAAGGAAAATATTGCACACCTAGCTGACCTTGGAAGCTGCAAGTTTGGGCTAAATAAATGCATGAATGGGAGAATTCCAAAGCTTCAGGCTAGAGCAGGGCTATCCAACCTTGGCAATTTTAATACTTGTGGACTTGAAGTCCAGAATTTCCCAGCCAGCATATCTATAAGTCTACAAGCCTTAAAGTTACCAGGGTTGGACACCCCTGGGTTAGAGTGAATGTCCAAAGCAACTGGCAGAAGGTATTATCTAGCACTTGTGTACTGTGTCAGGAAAACTGCATGCACCCATCAAGTCACATGGAATTGAATGTGATCCAAAACAGAACTTTCCTCTTTGGAGGCAGTTGCGTAAAATCATTAAGAAGAAGAAGAAGAAGAAGAAGAAGAAGAAGAAGAAGAAGAAGAAGAAGAAGAAGAAGAAGAAGAAGAAGAAGAAGAAGAAGAAGAAGAAGAAGAAGAAGAAGAAGAAGAAGAAGAAGAAGAAGAAGAAGAAGAAGAATAAGAAGAAGAAGAAGAAGAAGAAGAAGAAGAAGAAGAAGAAGAAGAAGAAGAAGAAGAAGAAGAAGAAGAAGAAGAAGAAGAAGAAGAAGAGGAAGAAGAAGATGGAACCAGCTAAGGAAAAAAGATGGATCCCCTGAAATTTGGATGGGGTCTGAATTTGGTGCCCTTGCAATTCTCTTTTTTGTAAAGGGGCCCTGAGAACCACAGGGGCTAAACAAACCAGTAGTTATGGTATCTTGTCCTAGGAATTGATGGAATTTACTGTATAGGACAGCACACACACACACACACACACAGAGAGACAGACACAGACACACACACAAACACCTGCAAGACATTGGGGAACACTTTCCAAAGCACTTGCATACACCTGGAAAAAGACAACATTCCTTGAATAATTTGTGCATTTCAAAATATCTCTTTGAATGGATTTTTAAAGTTATGGTGGTTGTTCCAAGAAAGTTGAGAAAAGAAAATGGCAGCTGCTACTGGGAGACTTTTGGATACATTCAAGTAATTCTCTCTCATGCATGTAGATCAACCCAATTCCTGTCTTCCAAATCTGCTAGTTGCAAAGGGAGGACAGCAACTGGCATAACTGAGCTTGACCTTTCTGATCTGCTTTTATTTGAAATAAATTGTAATTGAATCACACTACAAAGCTTTCTAACCTCAAATATAAATTAGTTTTAGGATGCCCTCAGTCCTCAATAAGTAACTCCAAAATATTCTTTCTTCCATTCTCATCTCAAATTCTAAACAGAGTTATAGCAATTCATCAATGTACTACTTGCATTTTATAATAATTTTCTTTCTTTCTTTCTTTCTTTCTTTCTTTCTTTCTTTCTTTCTTTCTTTCTTTGGATCTGACATTACAAGAAAGGTACTATTACTACTACGGAATGTACTACTTATACTTTATAATAATATAGCAGATAGATGAAAGATAGATGATAGAAGAAGATAGACAGACAGACAGATAGACAGACAGATAGATAGATAAAAGAGAGAGATGGTACAGATATAGAGACATAGAGGAAGAGATGATAGAAATAGAGATGGTGGAATGAATCTGATACAGTATTGTAAAAATGGTAGAATCAATAGCATAGAATTACTATCAAGAATACAAAGAATACTGGTCACCGAAACCATCTGTTCTAATTATCCAGTGAATGCTTGGATGATTTACAGATCTCTTCATAACCAAAGGTGAGATGGTCTCTACAAAAGAGTAGGTGAACAATCCCTTTTCCCCACAAAGGGTGCTCAGTTAACCATCTTGAAGTTTGAGGTCTTAAGGGTGTCTGATGCAAAACTAATTTGAGGAATTGCCGTTGTTGAAATAAACCATAGAGACACCAAAGCAGCAAAAGAGAAGATCTCTACCCACCCCCAGGATTAAATTCCATGCATAAATCAGATTCCATATGAAAATGAGTTTATTTCAACAGAATGACCAGAAACAAGACTATCAATTTTGGGGCCCTCAACACTAGCTATTTGAGGAAATTGGCTTGCTGTGTCTGACAGCTGACTGGTCTACCAAACAACTCAGAGATGAAAGAGCCTCTCAAAGAACGTCTGGCCTTACTGATCTATATAGCTCATCATTTCCCCAAAAACACAAGATAGGAACCACTGGTTTTAAAGAATCTTTCTAACACTGGCAGTCAGCTTCCAGTCACAATTTGTAATGTGCTTTCATATTTGTTTCTTGACTGCTTTTAATGGTCCTGTATGTCTCACTGCTCGCTGTATGTATCAACTGTATAGATGATCAATGGATGCCTGCTTGTAAGCTGCTATTAGTAATATTACTAATCTAAAATGTGTTTCAATTAACAAATTACCGTAAATGCCGGCGTATAAGACGACTTCCGTGAGCGCTGAAATCGGTGCCAAAGACGGGGGTCATCTTATACGCCGAGTCGTCTTATACGCCGGAAATACTGGTAGTTTCCGGCGTATAAGACGATGTTCTAGGAATGCAGCCCGGCTATAAAGACGGGGGTCATCTTATGCCGGGTCGCCTTGTACGCCGGCATTTACGGTACTTTTTAAAAATGCTCTAAGCATAAAAAACTACATAACTACTTCTAAGAGGATGGTAAACTTTGATTCCATTAATGTCTTAAATATGATAAACTCTTACTTATTACACAAATGGTAGATGCACCAAAGGAGACACAGAGAAACACATATGGTTCCTATCTTACCAATATATATCTGAGTTAATTGTATTCAAACAAAATCATCTTGACTAAGCAAAGATAGCATGGTGAAAGACATAAAAAGAAAAATAGAGTCAACTGGAGCTCCTGCAAAGATAGTGTCCTTTCTTTCCAGATAAGAGAAGGGCACCCCTTTTTTCAAAACAAGCTGTGGGACAGATTGCCTGCTAAAGGGGAAAAGTGAGGGAAGTGGCCTGAGGCATTTGATTAACAGTGAAGTAATTCAGAATCTACATAAGTGTTGAGCGAGAGAGAGTTTAATTTTTGAGACAGGAAAATTAAGATAGCAGAATAACCTTGGAGGTCTTCTAGTCCAACCCTCCAGTCCAGTGGTTCTCAACCTTTTTAATGCCGCAATCCCCCAACCGGTCATAAGTCGAGGACTACTCAACCGGTCGTAAGTTGAGGACTACTCAACTGGTGCAGCACCGTTTGCAGAATGGGACTTTTGGCAGGCTCAGCAGGGCAGAGACAGCCTGGACAATTCCTATTGGCTTTTGAAAGCCAATAGAATTAGACTCTATTCAAGAGAGTCTATTCTATTGGCTTTCAAAAGCCAAAAGAATAAAAGGGAGTAGCACAGCTAAGGAAAAGGGGGGAAAATGGCAGACTGCGTTGTTTGGTGACCCCCGTGAAATGGGGTCCCGACCCACAGGTTGAGAACCACTGCTCTACTCCAACAGGAGACTGCATACCATTTCAGACAAATGATTGTCCAATCTCTTCTTAAAAACCTCATATCAGCTTGAACTTGTGCATTAAGGATGTATGTTGCAATTATAGCCACCTCTGCTCCAGGAAATCAGAATGCAAATACTATTCAATGTCACAATGTGTACTTAGGATGCATTGTAAGATGCATGATAGCCTCCTCCCCTATGAATAAATAAATAATTATCCTTAATATTGTTAACTTTGCTATTTTTGTGGGCTACCTCTTGGATTTTGCCTAGATGAACCTTAATCTATAGTGATTCTGCCCTCCACCCCACGGTAAGATAGTCTTGGTGAGGCTATGAATGATTCTCAAGTCCATCTAAACTTGAATATTCAACACCTCCTCCAAAGTCATTTTGGTCAATGTAGAAAGGAGAGCTATTAGGCAATGTTGGAAGTTATCGTTAGTCAAATTGCTGCTTTAGACGCCTTTCAAATTCCATTCATTTGATTCCTTGAATGACCAATACCCCTCAACATTTTTTAGCTACGCTGACTTGAAAATTAGAGTAATATTCTTATTTTAGTACAAAATTTTGAATCTGGAGGGTCTGGTTTCTTTCTTGGAATATTAATGAGTCCATCTAAATTGTGTTCAGTTGGACATTTATGCAATTATTCATTAAAAGGCCCACAAATTATAACTGTTCCAAAATTTAGAACAGATGATACACCAGAGACTTTATTAAACTGCCAGTAGCCCCTTCCACATGCAAAGGCTGATGCAGGACTTCTAGAGAACTTCTGCTGTGAAATGTTTAACTGCCAAATCTGCTTCTGCTCCAAAGAAAATGTTACAAAGACAATTTTGGATCACTTCTTCTAGAGCTGCAAAGCAGCTGGTTTCCAATTGGAAAAACACTTTCCTCCCTGGTCTTCATATTTTTTGAACCTAAAGCATCACGATGCCTTTGTCTTCTTCATTCTCTCCAGTTGCTCAGAGGTGTGGATGTGCTGAGCCCTGATATAATGGTGGGATTGGAGGTGGGTAGGGGATATGGATGGGTGGGGGAAGCATTTTTACTGCAAAAAGCGAGGGAATGAACAAAGAAATGAATGAGATAGCTGGCAGAATAACATTTAAGTCACTGGGAGATTGGAACAAGCCTGAACAAAGTAGTAGTAATATTTGCATGGTAGTAGGAAAATGCTACTAAGAGTAGGAGGGGGAAGGATAGTACCTGTTATGCATTGCCCATATTTACATGTTTGTGCTCAAATTAGTCAACCCAGATTTAACAATAGCTTCAAGAATGCTCTATCAGAATTGACTGGGTTGACATAGCTGTTTTAATTAATTAGCACTATTTCAGTTTCATGTTGCCCATTTTATTGTCCGTTCACGTATCTTTGGACGGAGTTTCCAATTCATCACTGAGAAAAGAAAAATGCAGTAATGCATCTTTTATTCCTTCAGCTAGTTTTATCTGTATGAAAGGTCTCAATTGGAGAAAACCCTGTAATGATCAAAGGCACAAGGATAGTAATTTGCCTCCACATAAAGGGTCAAACATTGCAAAAAAAAAAAAAAATGGTTGATCGCGAGTCTGATTTATCTTTATTAGTCATAGTCAGTGATTGCATGTGCTTCTATTTTCATTCATGATTTTCAAAAGCTCATTATGATTATGGTGCAGTCATGGGGAAGTTAATTCATCAGGGGTCCAGGACTGCAAAGGGAAGGAAGGAACCATAAAATACAAGACAACATGAACTAATTGCTACCGTTAGTGTCTCAAGCCACAAAAATGTAAAACCATCAGCTCGAGGGATTCTAAATAGATTGAACAATATTTTTAAGGAAACCTTCACTTGGTTGATGCCACAGTAATGAGTGTATGTGCCCCCAGGACAATCTTGAAAGATGGTAATGAATCTCAAGATTCCCCCTTTCCTTTTTTTCCGGCATCATTTTAACTATAAAAGTGCTCAGATTCAAGCAATCAGACAAGATGACTTACTGTCAAATATTCAACTTCCCTCCCCCACCCACCCTCATAAGTAGACTAATCTACCTGCTTAGTGCATTGTTTGGCGGAAACCTCGGCTTTAGTCTTTTGAACTGTCAAATATATTTTCTTCAGGCACCCAAAAACAAAAACATTCCATCCAACATAAAGGCATAATATACAAAGCAATCTCAGAGGTAAAGTTATCTAGCATCTGGATCCATGGAGGAGCAGAATCTGTAGATATTAATTTCTCTGACTCATCTCATGTTTTAAGAATGGATGGCACATGAAAGAGTGCCTTTCTCCATTAGATAGAATTGCCAGCAGGTTAATTCATAATTATCATAGCAATTCTAACAATTCAAAAACATGAATGCTTAAAACATCTTCTCCAATTCAAGCTGTCTGGTTCCACTTCTGTCAATATGGGATTGGACTATCCAGTAAGGACAATTGTAACCCACAACATAGGCTCACTTTTTACTAACATGGAATAAAACTAGTTGGGTTAAAACTACCAGTACATGGTAGCGTTCTTACAGAAGCTACTAGTAGAGGAGTCTGTTGATTTTACTGGCAGATATACTGTATGTAGTACTTCAGATGGATGAGTAACAGCAGTCTAGTCATGATCCTTTGGGGACTATTGCCTACCTCTGCAATATGAAAAATAAAAATTTGGCACATTTAGAAGAGTCTCTAAAGATTTTTTAACAGAATGTGTCAGGATAAATTCTCTCATGTGCCATTATGAAGTGGTGTAATGGGCTATAAGAATAATCTTAAGGAACAGAAGGAAGACGACAATCAAATAAAAGGAACATGAGTCTAAAGCAGAAATAAGAGCCGAGGTGGCGCAGCAGTTAGGGTGCAGTACTGCAGGCCACTTTAGCTGACTGTGTTCAGCAGGTCAGCGGTTCAAATCTCACCGGCTCAAGGTTGACTCAGCCTTCCATCCTTCCGGGGTATGTAAAATGAGGACCCAGATTGTTGGGGGCAATGTAAATATATATATATACATTGCTTACTGGTGTACACCGCTTAGAGAGTGCTTGCACTTAAAGCGGTATATAAGTCTCATAAATAAAATAAAAAATAATAAATAAAAAATGCAACTGGAGAACTCATCTTGAGTCTGGCCTTTCCTAGTTTTCTTAAAGATAAAGGCAGAAAGAATGGGGGGGGGGGGTACATTGAGACTTGCAAAACTGATATTAGCCTTTTGTGGTAGACCAGCCTAGTTATGAATGCTGATACTACTTTTATTGCAGGATTACAGTAACAAAATCTTGTAAGTCTGAATGTGCCTTCCCTCTCTCCATACCTTTAAGAAAAAGAGGAAGAGTCCAGTCTGAGATGTTTTCATAAATTACATTTCAATTTTTGACTCAAATTTCTTTTACCTGACCATTGCCTTAGTTGCAACTGTTCCTCCTGTTGCTCAAAATTATTCTTGAAGTCCATTACATGTGTGTCAGGTCAAAAACTAAGAATAATATGTGATAAGTCTTCCAAACTGATTTTTTAATTGTATCACACCTATGAACAAATTCTTGCCAGACTAAAGACTCTGCATCTATAATATACTCTGGGAACTATCAGGAAGGAGCTGTCTTCACGCTCTTCCTCTCACGCATAATATCTGGGCTGCACTCCCTCCCTCCTGGGTATCCACCTCTTTGCTACAAGTGTCAAAATACCATTTTAAAACTGGTAAAGCCAAACCTCCTCTTTCTTTAGCATCATGAAACAATTTATTTTTAATTTTCAGGGTTTTTTCCCTTGTCAGATAAACTTAGAAATATCCTTTTGCCTTTGATTAAAAAGACCATCGGTCATCAGTACCAGGAGTGTCTGGGGGAAAAAACCCAGCATCTTTGGTAAAACATTCATCTTAATTACAAACAATCTACCCAGCAAAAATAACTGAAATTTAGCCTATCTTAATAGAACTTCTTAATGCATCCCAAACATTGCCTCTTACTCCTCTAGGATGCATTCCCTGTTTCCTGGGGATCCATCTCCTCACTACATTCCATCACAAGTGTCAGCTTAGGTGTCAGGTGCAAGAAACCAGGAAGCAAGGTAGTTTAAATGACTCAAGTTTATTACATGCTAACACCCTCTACAAGAACCTGAACTACTAATGGTCCAAGCAAACTGGCGGTAGATAAGAATCAATGGAATTCAAGGTAGGCTGGACTTAGATCTCTTGCAGGCATGAAGGGACTTGAGGCTGATGACGTGCTTGACCCCTCCCTTGGGCTCAGCTTGATCATCTCCTACATTACGGGGTTTTAGGCGATCCTACTGCCATAGTTTGCTTCCCTTTTCTCCCCCAGTTTTATAAAATCTGTTGAAGCATCATAAAGTGAAGAGCTCCCCATGATATAAGAAGCCTATCAGGCCTGAAGGGCTACCTACTCTGATTGAAGGAACAGAGAATCTTATCACCTTATCAAGGTCTAGTCCATTGTGTACTGTGTCTGGCAGGTGAATTCTATTTTATTCTTTGCCTACAGATAGCAGACTGATGCCCTTGAGTCTTCATGAATCACCCATTCAACAGCCCAGAGGACATGAAAAGGAATGAGAAAGCGGCAGGAAAAGAAAAGAAAATCCTAAATGATGGGACATTCTTTTGATACACTCAGGATGTGAAGCCTTCTGCACAACAGAACCCAACATGTTAACTCAGAGCAAGTTAAGGCATAGATAAAAGGAAAGTCTGGGAGATGAGAATTTCTTACTCATCTAATCAGGGAGGCTTACTTTGGGGTAGAGTTCATGGGCTATCTTTGCACACTGTCTGTAGGGTGTGAATTTCTCCACTTCTCATACATTTTTTCAAATGTGAATCCCTATTGGCCAACCAAGAAACAATATATATTTATATAGTTATGCTCACACATGATTTATTCGAACTTACAACCTACTCTCGGTATAGATATATATTTAAAAGAATTTATTTTGCCTGATGCTAATCTCTTAACAGTATCCAGGAGGCTAATGAATCCTTAGAGGAAAAAAAAATATAGTCCCTTTGATTTATGAACTGTAGCAAACTGTGTGGAAAATTGATCAACAGTAAGCTTGCTATAGGTCTCATGGCTTTGCAAGATATATTATTGCACTCCGGGATGATCTTGTACTATTACAAAAAGATCTCTTCCTTCTCTTTCTCCTCTCCTCCCAGCCATCTTTTCCTTGGTTTTTTTTTAATTATTTTTTTTTCATAAATAACTTTTTTCCTTCTTCAGCAATAAATTTTCTCAAGTCTAGTTAAAAAGAAATACAGTGTGAAGTCTGGGGAAGTGCTTCCTGAAAGTAATACAAAAAGAAGCAAATCATCCTGAGAAAAGCTGCTCGCCTGGGGCCACCCTGGGCTATTTTAATCCATCATAATGTGTTGATTATTCAATCCTGCTACACAGAGTGAAGAAGATCTTGGCTGATGTGGAGGGTGAAGATGGCATCTGCAGTAAGCAAGAACCGGTCATAATGAGACAATTACAGCCATTTTTTTTCTTAAGGGGGGGAGATGCTTGATTGCTTTTCTCTGAATTCGCAGTGACCACAAGCTCACAGTTCTAACAATCACAGTTTGCTGCATGTACCTGTCATGTAGAGGTACCTTCTGAGAGCAGATGCAACAGAAATACACACATACGTGCAAATTCAACACACTATTTTGTTTTCTGTACAAAGCTAGTTAAAAAGAGTAAGAAATAGTAACCAAAGCAATTAAATGTAGGAGACAGAATAAAAGAAACCTAGCCATTAAACCTAGCATAGCAATAGCAATAGCACTTAGATACCGCTTCATAGTGTTTTACAGCCTTCTCTAAGTGGTTTTACAGAGTCAGCGTATTGTCCCCAACAATCTGGGTTCTCATTTCACCAACCTCGGAAGGATGGAAGGCTGAGTAAACCTTGAGCCAGTCAGGATCAAACTTCTAGCAGTGGGCAGTGAGTAAGTTTGCAATACTACAATCTAAGCACTGCGTCCACCAAGGCTCATGCCTATACCAGTATCTTTCACTAGACCTCTTCATAGTTTTTCTATTCCTGCAAACCATTGTTTCCATCATATCCATACACCACTTCCTACCCATGTTTCCCCCAAAATAAGACCTGGTCTTATTTTATTTTTCCTCCAAAAGAGGCACTAGGTCTTATTTGGGGGGGGTCTTTTCCACTCACCTTGCCATGGCGGCACTGACAGCCCCTTCCAGCTGGCCCACTTCTTCGGTGGCCGAAAGAGCAACTTCATTCTGCAGCTGAGAATGGAGCTCCAGCCTGCATTTTGTCGTCAGAGGCCTTTCCAGAAGACTACTGCAGCTGAGAACTGAGCTATGGATTCAATCCATAGCTCAGTTCTCAGTTACACAGGCCTTCCAGAAAGCCCTCGGATGGAGAAATGCAGGCTGGAACTCCATTCTCAGCTGCAGAATGAAGCTGCTTCTTCTGCCACAAAAGAAGTGGGCTGGCAAGGCAAGTGTTGATTTATAGGAGGCCTGGCTGCAATAGTAAACTCCAATCCCTCTCTAGCTTGATTTTTAGAGCTGCACCTCACCCCAAAACTAGGGCTTATTTTTAGGTTAGGCCTTACTTTCAGGAAAAGGGATATATAGACTTTTGTTCCTCTTCTCTGTTTTTGAGTAACTTGCCACCCCCATCCAACCACAATTGTTTTGACTTTTAGGTTTCTCTCAATGCATTCTCGTTTGATTCAAACATTATTCATCTTTCCATATGACCAAACCACTTCAACATACTACTATCTTACTGTCATTCACTTTCAAATTCAATCCACATCCATCCATATATTCATCGGTCATCCATTTTTGATCCCCTTTTCATGTTTTACCACATATGCTTTTTAAGTAATACTTTCTTCTTTCGATTTATTTGTATACTTTTTCTGATGTGCCCCCTTTCATTTCCCTAAAACAAAGTAGGCAGAAAAATGCTGTTATGACCAGCTATTTAGCGTCTTATAACTTTCATTCCTCAGAACAGATCATATACTACTTACTACCTTTGTACCAGCATTTACAAACCTCATTTTCTCCATTTATGTTCCTGTTTTTAGTAAATATTTTACCAAGGTACACATATTCATACACCTACTGTTTTTGCCATTTATGCATAAGTTGAAATTGTTCGCTCCACTTTTCTTGCCAAAGAAGCACAGTATTATTTTTTCAGTGCCATATCTTGTTACATCATGCATTGCAAATCATTTGGATTCTTCTCCAACAGCGTGGAATCACCAGATACAAAGTACAAACACATTCATTTCCACAATCTGCCCACCCTTAACATCACCAGATGTGCCATAAATGTACTACTAGCAATCAAGGGGTCATGACCTTTCTTTATTTTACTGAGGACCCAGATTGTTGGGGGCAATATGCTGACTCTGTAAACTGCTTAGAGAGGGCTGTAAAAGCACTATGAAGTGATATATTAGTGCTATTGCTCTTTTCATTTATTCTTATGCAAGCTTTATTTCCAGGTATATTACTCTTATTGCATTTAGAAACCAACATTCACATCTAAACTCACGCAAAACATTATGAGAGACCGCTTGGTTTAGGGATTAAGGCACCAGGCTAGAAACCAGGTGACTGTGAATTCTAGTGCTGCCTTAGATGTGAAAGCCAACTGGATGATCTTGGGCCAGTCATTCTCTCTCAGCCCAATTCACCTCACTGGGTTGTTGTTGTAGGAAAATAGGAAGAGTAAGGTGTGTTGGATATGTTTGCCAACTTGAATTGTTTATTAAAAATAATAAAAGCGGGCAATAAAATAAATAAACAAATAAACAAATAAATAAATAAATACAAATAACTATAATTCAAACCTGTTCATTTTATTTAATGCTTTGTCTATATGAAAGAACATACAATAAATGTTCTTCTGTTCATACCTTTTTTTAATGACCAGCTGTAAAGCAGAAGCCTAGCCAAAGGAAGGGCTGCACTTCCTAAATTTTGGCTGATATCATCTCTTGTACCTTTTCAGCCAGAATTCTGCCAAACACTTTGTCAGGCATACCTAATAACCCAACCCTCTGAGGTGTTTGTCTTCATCCTTTCTATCTTTCCCTTTCTCTAGAGGGACTATAACAACATTCTCCCAATCATCAGGCACAGATGCGATCTTTATACATATATGAAACAATTGCACAACCGCTCCTTATGCAAACCACACCCATAATTTAATATTTCTGCAGATTCTTCATTTACACCAATGCCTTACTTTTCTCAACGTCTATTGTTTCCTTTTCATCAGTTAGTTTTTAATTCTATTCAACTCAATTTCACCCAATTATATCACTAGCATATAGATAGATGATAGATAGATAGATAGATAGATAGATAGATAGATAGATAGATAGATAGATAGATAGATAGATGAGAGAGAGAGGAGAGAGAGAGAGAGAGAGAAATATAGACAAAGTATTCATTCCTCCATTTCCTCACTTCATTTTCATCCAATATTATATTTGTTTTCCTTCCATTCACTGTGCTAGATGTTCCTTGTTTAGCTGTTTTCACTTTCTATCAAGACAATTTGTACGCCCATCAAAACTAGTGAACATTTTTCTCTGCCTTTTAAAATTTTAATTGTTTTCTTCTTTCTCTCTTATGCAATGTTTTTTCTTATCCTCATTTTATGCAGCATATTCTTTCATAGGCATTTTCACTCACCTGCAGCATTTTTGCCAGGCATCCATTTTCCTAAGCATAACTCTGCACATCTCAGTAATTTTGCCCTTGTTCAAAACATCTTCTGCATCTTTTTTTCCTGACGTAAAAATATGTTAGGAGAATAATCTATTTTCTATTTTTTCTACAATTCTGCATTTTTCCTTCCTTTCTTCCTTCCTTCCTTCCCTCCCTCTTTTTTCTTTCTTTCTCTTTCTTTTTCTTTCTTTCTTTCTTTCTTTCTGATTTTTCACATCAGTTTTCAAGTAATGAAAAAATAAATTAATTTTCATTTTCTTACAGAAGACAATTTCATTTGCATTTTACTACAAAATATGTTTTATATAACTATAATCATTAAATGTGCAGTTTTTACACTGTTTATCTGAAACTTTTTTTTATGTCTGCTTTGATACATTTTAGAGTACACAATTAGAGAAATAAAAGAAAACTTAATGGAGTGTGAAAATCAAGGGGCAATTATATTCTGATCTTCATAAATCAAATTAGTTTAAAAATACATGCTGGATATCCTTGCATCCCTGGACCGAAAGGAAGGGGAACAGAATGAGCATATCCAATATCCAAAGATGCTACTGTGAACTATAATTATTCCATGGATATGGTTCATATAGGTCATTTTCGTAATCCCTTTCCAAAATCTGCAATTATTACCAATGAATTATTAACATTTTCTCCCCCTTTCCCTCCCTCTCTCTTTCCCTCTCTCTGATACCAAATCTTGCCTGTTTAATAAAATACACTATCATTGTAAAACCAAATAAAACAAACCAGTCAACCTTATACGGGTAATAAAACCTATCAGAAATCAAAAAAGGAGTGCGGGAATTGTACTGTATATTAAATTACCCTAAATCTGTATTTCTTTCTCAGGAAGCCAACAAGACAAAGTTCACAATGTAGGTAAAGGGAGTGTGCAATTTGACATTTTCTAATTTTTGTCTCTTGGAAGACAGCATGGGAGTCTTTCTTTCTGCCCCCTAGGGAGGCAGATTATAACAAAAGAAAACAGGCAACTCTTTTTCTATTCTTGCACAGTGTATAAGTTCTTCTAGGGCAATGGTTCTCAACCTGTGGGTCGGGACCCTATTTGGGGTCGAACGACCATTTCACCAAACAATGCAGTCCACCATTTTCCCCCCTTTTTCTTAGCTGTGCTACTCCCTTTTATTCTATTGGCTTTTGAAAGCCAATAGAATAGACTCTCTTGAATAGAGTCTAATTCTATTGGCTTTCAAAAGCCAATAGGAATTGTCCAGGCTGTCTCTGCCCTGCTAAGCCCGCCAAAAGTCCCATTCTACAAACGGTGCTGCACCAGTTGAGTTGTCCTCAACTTACGACCAGTTGAGTAGTCCTCGACTTAAGACCAGTTGGGGTCGCGGCATTAAAAAGGTTGAGAACCACTGATCTAGGGGAACACTTTTTCACAGACGAGAGACATAGGCATGGGATGTTATAGTGCAAATCAGAGAATGTGATGTTGCTCTAAGAAAGATGTTAATGAATACTAGACAACCTGTGACCCATTGCCTTATCATTTCAAAGGTATTTCCTTATCTAAACAAGAAACAGAATGACCACCGACAGGCAAAAAAGATCACATGACTGCAGCAGCACAATAGCACTCAAGCAGCTCCAACTTTGCCAAATTTCAGTGTCCCAAGAGAGTCACGGATCCCCAATTTTGGACACATTTTGTAAATTAACTTGTTAGAGCTATGTTGATTCAAAAATTGTTACCCTATGCTGTGCTGTTTTGCCCAATTGAAGGTTACAAACAATCAGCCAAACACAAAAGTTTTAGTAGTATCTAGATTTGGAAGCATGGAATATGAAAATATTTTGTCCAGATGTAAAATATATATACAGGCAACTAGGTTTGTATAATGACATATGTCTTAAATAAGTTGGCAAAACTTTAAAATATGTTTACCTATTCATATGCAGATTCCTTAAATTAAATGACAGCTCATGCTCTGAGTATCATTATGTCTCCTTTTCTTCTAATACAGTCATGTGAATCTTTTTTAACGATTTAATAAGAAGAGCCCAGAGCTGTGACAATCATAAAGATGTTAAGAGGTACATATTTCAAATAAAAGGTTTGCTTGTTTTCATATCATTACAAAATGTAATGTATACTTCATACATTAATCAATGTATTACTGTTGTATTAATGTAGTATGTACTCTTAATCCATTAAAGTTAAATACTTAGTGTAACATGGCATGGAGATGCAAATTTTAACATGCAGAAAGCTCACAGCATGGCTCCAGTCCAAAGGGTTTGGATAGTACATGATTTCTTGTTGAAACATATAGGATATTATTGTGGATATAGCAAAAGAAATAGGATGCATACTTCCATGAAGATAAAATGGTGATGTTTTTTTCTGGAAGAACTGTACAACTCAATTGGGAGACGATTCCCATCATTCACACCTTGCACTGCCTAAGAGTGGAGCTTTACTGCAAAACATTTCTCATTTTTCTAACATAAAGTCCCTTTTTTCTCATTTCAAAATCCAGGTGCTTCCAAGAAAAAAAATGCTCTGAGTTTATATAAGAATCTTAATGCATGTCTCTGCATAACATATACATTTTTGTGCTCAGTTTTCAAGTAGTGAACATTACTGAAAATTCAGGAAAGTGTTCCTATCAGTCTACACTTAATCTTGCATATAGGTTTTAGCATGCAGACTGGGTAAGTTCGAGGAGGGAAAATGGCATACCAAATACATTTTCACACCACCTTTATGTAGTTCATATAGTTCAAGTTTATATTTTAGCTGGGCCTTGTCCCAGTTTTTGTATCAGTTTCTAGTCATTAGACACGAAGTGCTTTTCTCAAGATTCCACCTTAGGAGTGAACTGAGGCTGCTGTTTGGTAGAATGGTAAATGGAAGAAACACGAACTGTATATGGGACAGCAAAAAGACTTTGGTGTTAGATCACTCACTTCCATCTTTATAGTTCCCTCTTGGCTCTTCTTCAGAGTTTCACATATTGAGCACTGAGGTCTACTGAAAGACGAGAAGAATATTCAGCTGAAATCTCAAAGGTGTTTTTTTCAAAAGACAACTGGGCTTTATTTTTCCTTAAAGACATTTCACTTCTTATCCAAGAAGCTTCTTCCATTCTGACTGAATGGTGTGGGGTATGGAAGGATTTATATTCCTTGCAGTTATCTGGTTGTTAGTTGAGGCCACTTGGAGGTTTATCTGTGCCCTGAATAGTGCAAATAAGTGTAGAACCTTCTTGGAACTGTTGAAAGGACTGTGCTGTAAACAAGAGATAGGAGCAGTGGTGGGATTCAGCTGGTTCGCACTACTTCGGCAGAACTGGTAGCTAATTTTTTGTTGCCCAGGCCCAGAATGGACTTTCGGAAGTAGCATCCACACAGATTGTTCACATATTTGAATCCCACCACTGGATAGGAGGTGTCATATGCCTCCCCCTCTGTTGAGAGAGGGTTGTTCAATTTTAACGTAGATGTCCTCTTTGACCCCTCTTTCAAACCAGTGGTCTTCTCTGTCCAGAATGTGGACTTTGCTGTCTTCAAAAGAGTGGCCTTTATCTTTCAAATGCAGATGGACTGCTGAATCTATTCCTGATGGATTTGTTCTTCTATGTTGTGCTATGTGTTCGTGAAATGGTGTTTTGTTTCTCCAATGTAAAGAGCTGCACATTTCTCACTGCATTGTCCTGCATATATCACATTGCTCAGTTTGTGTCTGGGTGTTTTATCCTTGGGGTGGACAAGCTTCTGCCTTAGTGTATTCTTAGGTTTTAAAGTGTGCTTATATGTTGCGTTGGTTGAAAATCCTTCTGAGCTTTTCAGATATTCCTGCATGGAATGATATTCCATATGTTGTTATTCCATACATTGCAGTTTCTCAATCATTTGTAAGAAGGATCTGAAGCATGCCTTTCCATTTTTCCTGAAGATCTTACCAATCTTTTGAAGAAACTGAATTCCTAGAAAGCATTGGAACATTTAGTTATATTTTTAAATTTTGAATATGCAGGTTGAATGCCTGGAAATAACATTCAGTATGTATAGCCAGCACTATCACTTAAGAACTTACTTACTTCACTGGAGAGCTGGAGAACTAATTACATGTCAAAGTTTCATCAAAAAAACATGAAACCCAGGCTAGATTAGGTCTGGACTGCATTCACTGGTTTTCACATAAGAGCCTACTGCAATGAATAACATGTCTTTGCAGATTACTCACTATTGCTGAACTGGTATGATTTATATATAATGTATATTAACTTTAATCTATGCAGTTCAATCCAATTTTTTATTTGACAGTTTTTAATATTCTTCCAACATTAATCCTCTTGGAATAAATTACACACTTTAAAATAGTCTGTATAACTCAGTCTTTAGTTTTGTGTCTGAAATTATAAAATGTATTTCAGTAAACAGTAATACTCTTTGGATTTCTTTAGTTTTCAATACTGATTCATGTGAGCAAAAGAGTTGTTGTTATGTTGTTGTTGTTGTTGTTGTTGTTGTTATTATTATTATTATTATTATTATTATTATTATTATTATTATTATTATTTTGCACTGTGGTGAATTGGATTAGATGAACCCTTGAGGCTCTTTTTTGCTTTGGTATGAATTATTCCCCAAAGAATCAAATCTTCTTCAATTAAGAAAATTTAAGAAATCATATTGTCAATCTTTCATGTTAGTCCAGACAGGAAGTTTGATCTGATAGACTAATTCTACTTTGTTGAAAGGTTATATTAGCAAAATCTTGCAAGTTTGAAAGTACATTCCCCCCCCCCTTGCTTTTACAGCTCAAGAAACTGGGGAAGGTCCTTTCTGAGACATTTGCAGTGCCCACATTTCTTTTGCTGGCTAACCTGTCCCTTTTCCAATCGTTCTCCTGGTTGAAGCTTTTCCCTGTCTCCCAAGGTCATGCCCACATACCATTATAACCATTCCCCCTCACAAATTTTGCCATCTGTACATTTTATCAAATCAAATGTATTCTTATGATGCTTCCTCTTTTTCTTGTTCCATATCCGTTATCAGACATTGGCGATCATATTGGTGATCCTGTTTTTATCAGCAGCTGCACGAAAAAGTGCTGCTGAGTTTTGTCCAAACCAGTCCCTTAGATTTTGAAGTCATGATGTTCTTCTTTTGCCTGGACCTCGTTTGCCTTCAGTCTTTCCCTGGAGAATTAAATGGAGTATGCTGTATTTTTCTGGGTGTCGCATCACATGTCTGAGATATTCTAATTTTCATTTTTTAATTGTTTTGATGATTTTCCTTGGCTTTCCAAGGAAACGGCAACAGCAGCTGTTTTTCATATGGTAATCTTTGTGGAAAGCATCCTTATTTCTGGGTGAAGAAATAGCCAAAACCAAGTTCAATGAACCCAGCATACCATTCAGTCAAGTATTTGGAAGGGGAAAAAAAACACAAGACACAAAAAAGAGACTTTTATTTTGATTTGACAACTGAAGAGATGCCAGTAGAAGAGGTGGGGGGAATGAAATTCTAGGTGTGTGTTTTTAATACAAAGAGCAGTGCACTGGGGAAGAGTTATCTGCCATGATTTCAGAATGTGTAATCTGTAAGTATGTATGTGTGTAGATAGAAATAGGCAATAGTGAGAGAGAGTGAGGGGGAGGGGAGTAGCTGTGTTGGCATGGGAAGGAAGGAAGGAAGGAAGGAAGGAAGGAAGGAAGGAAGGAAGGAAGGAAGGAAGGAAGGAAGGAAACACAATTTTCACGCATAATAAGATTAACTAAAAAGAACTATCTGGCCATATGTCAAGTTTTCTCCCTCATTCTTTCAAAAAAGTTAGGCATCAAATAGTTTCTGGGATTTTCAGCAATAGTTGTGAAAGTTAAATTTTATCACTATGTCTTCTAAATTAATGTCAGTTATAAAGTAGTGGAATTTTCTCTTAGTGTCTAATGATTTTTCTTTGTCTTTCTCTGTCCTTCTGCCTTTCCTACCTCCTCTGTTCTTCTTTAGACAGATTATTTTTATTAGAAAGACAATAGCTTTTCTGTTTTCATCAAAATGCCCAGTGGTGACAATTGCAACTTCCAAGAGAATAATCTTCTCAAAAAGGCCATGATGCTTTTTTTACACAGCAGTCTGCTAATGAATGACCAATGAAATATGGTGAAAAGTATGCATAACTGCAAATGATATGAAAAAAAACCCCAGATGTTTACTATGTAATTGTTAAGAGAAATTTTACTCCAGGTACATGAAAATCTCTACAATGCCCAGAAGGATGGGGAACATCAGTTGGGTCACTTATTTTTTACATTTTGAGATCAAGATTTGTGAACATTGTAGAGATGAGAATGTGTACTATTATCCAACATTCACTTCTGGAACCTCTGCCTCTTGTCTTCAGTTCTGCTCCTTTCATCTGTAATTCTACGTACCTTACATAAATTTACCCCACCTTGGAAGTATCTCAAACCACATTGTTCCTAGGTCCCAGGTAGCCTGTCCTAAATCCTTCCTAGATAGGCTGGGAGATCTAAGTCCATGACAACTGAAGAACAACAAATTGTTGAAGACTAGTTTCACAGCTGAGATTACCTTGTTTATTTTTCTTATCATCTTTTGCTTACCTGTTAGTTTATTAATTCATCTATACATACATTCTTATCATCTTTTGCTTATCTGTTAGTTTATTAATTCATTTATACATACACACAGGTACATACTATTTAGAAGCCGCCTGACAACCTTGGATAGCTTACACTTTAAAAAAGGAGGAAAAAAATCAAGAGAAAAACAGATCATATAAATACAAAAGTAAAACAAAAAACAATATGTTTCAAAAGAGATTCACAGCCATCTCTACCTCAAGGACTGGGAGAATCACTAGGTTTTCAGAGACTTTCTTAACATCACCAGGATGGGAAATAGCTGAATCTCTGTGGGGATGTTATTTCAGAAGCAATTCCACGACAGAGTAGGTATAGTTCCTTGGTTCCGGATATATGACATTGTTTAATGGAGAGGACTTGGAATTCATTCCCTGTGCTCAAGCTTACTGGACAGAAAGAAACTATAGGAGATACCAGACAATCAGGCCCAATGGTATGAAGGACTTCATAAGTGATAGGAATTGTACCCAGAGGTCAACTAATAACCAGTACAGCTCACAAAACAGCAATGTCACTGATAATAACTGCCTGTTTATCTATTTGTGTATTTATTTCCAGCATAAAAATCAGATGTACAAGAGATTGGGATAGGTAAATAGGATGGAGTGGAATGCCAGCTGAGTGCTGCTTTTTGCACTTTCCTATTGCTCTGCTGGTTGACTTCTCCAAAATTCTCAGTGACTCCAACAGGGAAAATTGTGGGCTGTTGCAAGAAGTGTACTAAATCTGAAATACCTTGAATTTATGAAGTGTTCAGACAGTGTCAGATCAATGCAGGCCTCTAGGACAGAGGTCCCCAACCTTTTGGGCACCAGGAACCAGTTCTGTGGAGAGAGGTTTTTCTGTTGGCCAGAGGGGGCTGGTTTTTGTGTGCTACCTGCAACTCGTCGATGGAACTTTGATTGTTTGTGTGGCCTGTTGCTGGCATGCCGTGGCCTGGTACTGGTCCACGGACCGGGGGTTGGGGAGCCCTGATCTAGGATGTATATGGCATGTGCATCTTAATGCGAACTTCCATTTCCTAATTAAGTCTGAGGATATAAGCGGAACCATATCTTCAGTCAAATGGTCTGAGACCCACTTTTCTGTACTGCAACCACAAAACTAAATTTTATCTACCTTTCACTTAAACATGTGCTTAATCTTTCCCATCATTATTAGCGATGGGTCAATTTTTTGCTTCCTGTGGGATGTCCAAAAGGGCTGAAATTAGGGAATAAATAGAACCATCAAGAAAGAAACTTTTAACAATCTCAACCTAGTAATCTTTAAATGAAAGTTGGTCCCACCATACTGAATAAGCCTTCTTCCCTGCCTTGCTTGTTTGGCTTAGTACAAGCCTTGTTTTCATCATTAGCATGCAATCTGAGGAGAAAATTAACATGACTTTTGAATAACATCAAGAAAAAATACTAAGGTGGCTATCTGGTTGTGCTACCTAATAGATGTGTATTCATTACAGGTACTTCTTGACTTAAAACAGTTCATTTAATGACAGTTCAAAGTTACAAAAAGTGACTTATGATTGTTTTTCACAGTTACGACCTTTGCAGCATCCCTCATTTCAACCGCAAACTACAAATATTCTCCTTTATTAATATTTGGAGAATATCTAAACTCATTGGTCATCAGGGAAGGGTACCCATAACTTTGGCTCTATATTCACCAAATGTCATGCCCAGCCCAAGACAACATAAAACAATCCAACCAAACTTCAGTTCTTTATTTGATTATACTATATAGACAGAATCTTGCCAGACTAAACCTATGCTACTCTAACCCTAATGAATAAACCCCAGAAGATTCTAGGGAGTGGCTATCCTAAATCTCTTCCTCTTTCTCTGATCCAGCTCCAGGCTGTGTTATCTCTTGTCTCCTTCCCACTTACCGGGAAACTGTTTTCCATCACACCACCTTTCCCTTCATAATCCACCGTACAAAACCCTGTGTAATCCAGAGGCAGATGAATTGTAGTGCTCCTGATGTTGCATAATTTCAGTTCTAAACAGCCATGGCCAATATGATGAATGATGAGGGATAGTGGAAATTCTAATTCAGCAACAAGATGAAATTAAAAGTTTCCTACTGCTGATGTAATTCATGATGTAGCTGCCTTGAAAAATGTGGTGTGAGAAACTTGCCCCCTAAACAGATTTCATGGAAACAGAATACCTCAACATGGCTGCATGTTTTTTAAGTAGGCTAGTCTCATCAAACTGAAATACCTAAGTGAGAAATTTTCTATGAAATCCACAGAAATGCTATTATTTTGCCTCTGTATCAATGTATGGGGATGTTGTAAAATCACAGGGCATACAGTTTTGTCCCATGTGACCATGCAAATATGTATTATTTATTCTAAGGAAAATAGCAAGGGCAGAGAAAACTAAACTGGATTTTCTGCCAGTATCTGCACATTTTCTCCCAATAACAAAGTGTCTTTCTAAATCAGGGTTTATACAAATCATACAAAGAAAATATTCATCTGGACATAGATTTTAAAATTATGTTACTAGATTAGATATTGTCCTGGTAGAGCTATCAATTTTGGGCTGCCAAATAGGATAATTACTAGATAACAGCTAAGAGTTTTTGGTATCTGCCTGCTATCATTAGTGGTCATCTGGATCTTTGGAATCCAGATCTAGTACCTCTATAATTGGCATGAATTTGCTTAGAAGCTCTACTTGCAATGAGTATTTCCTTTAAAAGTTAATATCTGGCAGATAAGGCTTGATTTAGCTGGCACAGAACTGGGTTTTTTTTTTCAAGCTCTCCATTCAGAACAGCCAATAGTGCAATACATTTTTAAATAGTAGGCTTTGAACTTGTTTGGCTTCTGATCCTCTCTTGTTTTGCTAAAATCTCTCTTTCCTGTCTTCTACTGATTGTCCAGATTTTAGCACCCTGACTTTATTGAACAAGCAAGAGACATCCCAGCGTATTCAGGAGAACACTATTATTTGTGGAATTGGAAACAGAGGGGGCAATTAAGAAAGCATTCTTAACTGACATAGAATGTGCCTGGGAAGGAGAACAGACACGAGAATTGAATCTGCTGAAAGAAGTTAAGAAGGACCATGCCTGATGGCAGCCTTTTTTTGCAGATTCCATTTGTGCTTTTATGAGAAGATTTCGGGGGGGCGGGGAAGGCTCACCATGCAAACAGCTTGGGCACAGTTACAATTCTTGGCAGACAGCCCAATCTTTCTCAGAGGAGGAGCAAGGTGCATTATACAAGAGCCCTTATTAAAATGCTTCCGTCTTCCCTGCCATGCTGTTGAGAAGATGTCACTACTCCAAGCTGTAGTAAATCTGTGCTTTCTCTTTTTCCCTTGCACAATGAGAAGGCTTCTTGTTGCTTCCCTCTTGCTCAGCTCCTAAGCCCAGAGTTATTAATAGAAGAGAGAAAACTTGTTTAGATGAATGGGTCTACATTTTTGTTTCCGCTCCCCCCCCCCCATCCGATCAGGGAAAAATAAATGGCCAAACCCACTCCTTTCATCCTAACAGAAGGATAGATGGCAACTAAATCTATGAATTGCTGTGGATGAAGCAGTGGTTACAGGATTTGATTAAAGAGAAACATTGATGTGTTACACAACCTCCAAAACGAGGACTCAGCTCCAGAACTCATCCCTTTCAAATGTTAGAAAATACCCTCTGGGGAAAAAAATGCTTTTAAGGCTATCACTGAGTGAGTGGCCACTACTTGGTGATGTAGCAAGCACTTGGCTTGTAGACAAATGCAGATCCAATACCCAGCATCTCTTATGTATGATTGTAGCCTCCCCTTGATAAGATGGGTGGGCAATACATTTTATAAATAAATAAAATAAATAAATAAGAAGCCCAGGTTTCAAGGTGGGATGTTCCTTCACCAAACATCTCAGAGCATTCCTCTCAATCAAAGTATAAACCAGAGGATCATCAAAGAACCATTATTGATACAAGCTGGAATGGAGGCATCTTCTTAAGATTTCCACTGAGTCCACCCTTGCCTATTGTCCAGGCAGTCTCCTCTTCCTTCTGCAGACGTTTAGCCTGGATTACTGGTTAAGTGGAAAGAGTGGCTGAGAGGGAACAAAGCAAGATGCTTGGCAGAGGTTTTACAAAGCAGGAGCGACAGGAACAGCACCAAAAATTGTTTTCATTTCCTGTCTTCCAGGAGGGGCAAATAATATCAGTATGAAAAACCTGGCAGGAAGATTTGTGATAAAAGGGTGCCCTTCCCCCTCCCCTCCCTCCTTCCTTGTCTCCCCCCCCACACACACACACATTGATAAGTATTTGTTCATTTCCTGACAACAACAAAAAATATAAATCTCTCCAGAAATTAAATACCCCGGCTTGTTGAAGCACTTTTGTGATGTTCTGTGGTAGACTAAACCCACAGCCGGGATAATAATCACAGCATCAGTTATTATACTTGTATCGGTTCTGTGAGGCAATGAGGGTAATACAGCGTAAGGCCGAATTCTCTGACTTTTGTGTCACTTATTTTCTCTGCGGGCCAGATTTGCATTTTAATGGAAGTAGTTTATAGACTTCTTTGCTGCCTTCATAGTGCCACAAGTGGCATCATTAAGTGAGTTAAGCCGGATTAATGCTGATAGTGAAGTCAGATAATACAATAACAGAGGGCTTCATTTCCATTTGGATTAGGTGAAGAGAGCAAGGCTGTCTGGTGCTGGGTGATAATTTGTAAGCACGATATGTTGTACTTGAGAGGATAAGATTAAATTTAGTGGGTTTAACTGTCATCCCAGTAAGTCAATTACTTCATCTTTTCAGGCTTTGAATTTCTTTTATAAATAAAATAAATGGAATATTGAGCTGCCTCCATGGCCATTTCAAGCTTCCACGGAAAAGAATTACACATGCTGGGCCTCTTCTCCCCCCCACCTTTCCGCTCCCCTTTCCTCCCTCCCTAGAATGAAAATAAAATACCAAAAAGGAAAAAAAAAAAGCCCCACAATTTCTCATTCAGTTCCATAAACAAAATATAAACTCCATTCAGGTGCCAGCATGGCAGCAGCTTAGAAATAATGTCCATCTCTCAAACCACAAGCATGACAGATTTCATTGTGACTTTAGTTTACCTATAATGGGAAATATTTATGTTGTGCCTGCTCCTTTTCTGAGACTATCTGCTTGGTTGCAGGAGGCTTACACAAAACTGCTGATCTTTGCTATCATTTAACCCTTTTACATTCTGATAGCGGCACCCAAATATTTGCAAGCTTGGAGTTTTTTGCATTAGAATAGAACAGCGGTATATTATGAAAGGTTTGGAATGTGTGTGTGTGTGTGTGTCTGTGTGTGTGTACATATAGATTAGATTAGATTAGATTAGATTAGATTAGAGTAGACAGACAGACAGACAGACAGACAGACATACAGACAGACAGATAGGTAGGTAGATATTCCCCCCTCTTGCAAGAGGTATTCCTATGTGGCCGATTCCTGGCCATGAAAAATTCAGTGAAATGGTTTTCTTACATAAACTATAGACAGGTGGGCAATATCTTTATTTCAGGTTCTGAGTCCCAGATGGCCAAAAGATAAGGCTATACTGGTCACACACCAAGAGATGTTTAGAATCAGAAACCTTCCCCAATTTGAGATCTTTGCAGAAACCTATTCAGAAACATCACCTGCTTTGAGCTCCTGGGAATTTGGTGAGGAAGCCAACCATGTGTAACATCTTGGCAGTATGTCACTGTAATGAAACATGGCTGAAAAGCCACCAATCACCAGACAGGAAATATTGGCTTGGCCTCACTTTGTTCTATATTTTTTACCCAGAAGGTAGCTTGTCCTCTAACTGAAGACTATTTTCACTCTTAGCTAGGGGTGACTTCACAAACAATACTTTGTGGAAATGAAGAGACTGAATAGGGTTGCACAGGCATTAGTTGTGGGACACTGAATTTTGTTAAACAGTGGATGCCGAATAAAATACATAGTGATTGAGAACTAGGGGAGTCAATAGGATGTATTTCCTCCCTGCCCAAAACTCCTTCATCTGCCTGTGAAGGCCATAGATTTTAGTTTACTAAACAAGATGATATCAGAGCTCAGTGAAGCAATGCATAGAAACATAGAACTACATAGTTAATGACCATCCCCAGCGCCCTTTTAAGTAACACTAGACTAGGAAAATAGCACAAAAAGTAGTTGGACACTTCCCTCCAGATGGTGATGACGACGTTATCCATTCAGTCCAGATATGACTCTTGGCTATTCTATAGAGCAGGTCTCTCCACATTTTCCTATCTTGCACTACTTCTTTGAGTTTTTATATGCTCTGGGTGGTGTCAGCTTTGATGGTATCCAATCACCATGTTCTTTGATGACCTGATCTTCTTGTACCATTTAACTCTTCCAAATACGATTGTTTTCTCCAGTAAATTCCCCCACATGACACGGCCAAAGTAAGTGAGATGCAGCTTCATGATTGTTCCTTCCAGTGGCATGTCTGATGTTTTGTACTCCAGTACTTGCTTGTTGGTCACATGTGCAGGAGCCTTCTCTAGCCCAAATGAATCTAACCTACATTTGATTGTCAGACTCATGTCCTTGCTTTTTCATCCCTCCAGATAACCCATTCCAACAAAACTGCAGGAATTAGCTGCCAAATTCACTGGAAGGTTCTACTTTATTCCCTGTGCAGTTGAGGAAGAAACCAATTTCCATAGAGTTAACACTAGAAGAGAACGGAGAATAAAGTGTCCTATCTCAATGTCATACGTTGGTAAAAATTGTGGGTCTGTTAAGCCAACATACTCAGTTAATGTTCTGTGAAACTTGGGCAGAAAGTCTAAAGCAGACATGTCAAACTCGCAACGTCACGTGACGTTGCGCAACGTATTGGAGCTTTTTTGCCATTGCTGGCAATGGGGTGGGCGCATCTCTGGTATGATGAAACCAGCCTGCGGGCCAGCAGTTTGACACCCCTGGTCTAAAGGCTTCTTCGTATCTAATATAGGCATGATTTCAAGAACATCAAGCCAGCAGGAACATTATTCCAGTACCAGACAGATAGATTCAAGTTGCTAAGCAAGTATATCTTGGATCACACTGGATAATGCAGTTGTATTCAATCAATTGCTCAGTTAAGGGATTTCACCAAAGATTGAGAAACAATGTACTGGAGTCATTATGAATGCAGTCCCAGGTGTGGTGACCTATAGAATTGAGCCATTAAACATAGTGCAACTCATTTCTGAATAAGCAAGCAGAGGAATGCACAGAATGAGAACCAGCTTGGTCCAGTGGCTAAGACATCAGGCTAGAAACTAGGACATTTGTGAGTTCTAATCCTGCCTTAGGTATGAAAGACTTTGTACCAGAAAGTCTTTCTCAGCCCAATTTACCTCACAAAGTTAGTTTTGTGGGGAAAATAGGAAGAGGAGGAAGGAGTATTAGGCATATGCTCTTCTCTGTGGGATAAAAGTAAATACATTTTACAATTAAATATTAAATATATAAACATACCTAGGAGTATCTCTGCCACTCAATTGTTAAAAGTGCTGATGCTCTTCAGATCAAGAAGGAAACATAATTTAGGGTGGCAATCCTAAACCTCCATTATTTTTTAAATGTTCACTGAGCCTCCTGAATTAAGTGTTTTCATTAGAAATGCTTTAGAATTATCTGTCTATCCGTCCATCCATCCATCCATCCATCCATTTTGACTTTTTCCAATAAACTGCTTGCTTATACTGAAATTATGCAGAGTGTACAACTGCCAATAATCATTCCTGCTTGTAAAGCATGCCTCAGAAATATGATTTGCAAACTATTATTTGTTTTAATCATGGTTCTCTGAATAAACCACAGTTGGTTGGGTTTACAAGCTACACTGATATAGTTTATTCAACATGCTGTACTAAAAGCAAAACAAAATAATTTTTTCTTAATGTGACATGTGAACTTTGCCAGGATTATCCAAGTCATAACAACCTCTGTGCGAATTGTCATCACAGATACAGCTCATGTAGAATGAAAATTTGCTCAGACAAAACTCTGGTCAGTTCTGAGGCTGAAGCAAGCAAGCAAAAGATCAGCTGAGGAATAAATGAGAAAATCTTTTTTCCTGCTTGATAGCTGTTATGCAAAATTGCAAAATGATAAATCACATATGGGTAAGGTGTGATTAAGATTACCTTACCACGGTTTGATGAACAAATCACAACTGACTGGCTTTGTGTATCCTACATTCCTATTTTAATTTTAAAAGAAAAGAGAATCAGCTTGCTGCAAGGCAAAACACCAGCAAAAGCATATCTCTAAAACTCACCCAGGCCTCTCAGACATTTTTAGAAAATAAGCATGCTGGTCTTCTGAAGTTTTTGTTTGGAAATACATCATTGGTCCAAAAAGAGAGAGCCAAAGGTAAATTGGGATAATAGATACTATCTTAGAGACCAGAAACCGGAAAAAGGTAGAAAACTTCTAGTAAATTGATATTTCAAGACTCAGCATAACCACTGTGAAAACAATCTAGCATAAAGAGATGCCCACAGATGTATGGAGAGGACTATTATGAGACATTTGCCTCAGCAGTCAAGCATACCTCTATCAGAACACTGCTCAGCAGAGCAGCAATGAGGCACATACAAATAGATCACCTTGATCTAAAAACTGGGTTTCTGGATGAAGAAATCAAGGAAGTCATCTACATGGAGCAACCATCCATATTTGAAGAGTTCAAGTGTGTGAGTTTCAAACAGCATTTATGTCTTGAACCAAGCAGCTAGTGCCTCGGAGAAGACGTCAAGCCAGATGCTTGTCAAAGTAAAGGTGAACTTTGCCTTTATGTCAGATTCAGACATTACGGTGGCTGTATTGTGTCACCTGTGTAGTTGATTTAGTGCTCTGTCAAGAAGTGATTGTAAAGAACCTCAGCAAGGAGATATATAAAAGAATTGAAAAGCATGTCTCCTTGGCAGAGCAAGAGAAAAGGATGGCAGAAATGTTTTGACCAAAAAGCAGAAAAGATAAAAACTTCTTGAATTTCTAGAATTAAATATAGCCAACAAAGACAATATGGCTTGGGGAATTGATCTCCTAAAACAAAATGCTAAAACTCATCCCTGCCTAAAGCAGTCTTAGTTGGAAAGCTCCTATACATACTGTAGCCACAGTACCAAATTATGACATTGTTGCAGAAGTGGGAATCAAACACAGGAAGGTGAGTCACCAACTCAAGAAGGTGAACAGATACCTAAAAGACCCCAAAGACTTAGATTTCAGAATGCCACTAGCAGCAATCCCTATATCAGGGATTCACAAACTCTTTAGCTCATCTGCCTAATTTAATAAATATTACTTTAACTAATGTTACTTTGAGTACAGCACTGACACTGACTCTGAGGGTAGTCCCACTTATCTTTGGAAGTCAGTGCTGACAACTTTGGAGAACCTTGCCCTATATTGATGGGGGCTGGGCAAAAGATCATTGTAAATCCAGAAGCACATAATTGTTTCTATATAGGGTGAAGTAATTAGTTGAGCAGTTAATTATTGCTTTATTATCCACTAGAGTGGGAATGTATCTGCAGCACAAGCATTCCAAGAGACTTATGGCTACCTAAACTTGTAATGGATTTTGTGATAGAAGAGCCAAATTCAATAGTCCTGTTTGAAGACATACGTATTTTATTACCTTAATAGGAGGCAATGGAGAAAGCTATATCCAGAACAAAGCACATGGACACCAAGTACCATTATATGTCAGATGCTCAAGAAGAAAGACTTTTTGAACTGATGTATTGCCCATCATAAGAGATCCAGCACATGAATTCATTAAGCCCTTTCTCAGAGATCAAAGAGAGATGAAAGATGTTGAGAGATTATGAAAGTTGTGGATTTGCACATGAGTCAGCAAGCCAGAGGTCCAAATCTCATGGCACTGTTTCTTTAGCATCTCATGACCTTCTGACCACAAGAGAAAAGTAGGGTGTAGATAGAGAATTACAGTGTTACTCCATGTACTCTCTTACTCTACCCGCTCTTTTCCTAAAATGTTGCTACGCTAAGGTTACTTCCCTCAGGTATTATTTCTCTTTTCACACATACAGAACAGACAGTACCTCAAAGGATGTATCTAGCTATAGGTGCTACGTTTTGCCTAAACTCTTCACAACCACACATAAAAGCTTCAAGCATCAACCAAGTAGAAAATAATTAATAAGAGACCACTAGGATCACTATTAGATTCTCCCATTATGTAGACTACATAGAAAAGATTATGATCACGTTTGTTTTGAGTAGAGGACAAAGTAAATTCAAATATTATCTGAGGCTAGTAAATGAGGCAAAAACCATGAAGGTTTTAATACATTTTTTAAAAAAACTGAACAACTCTAGAAATCCAGCACAATAAAGTAAAATGGTGGACATGTTTCTTCCTTAATTTTAAGCATAACTATGCTCAAAATCACTGCTTTTATTATAGGATTTAAAAAACACCTAATGGATCATTTACTAAATCAAAAACTGTCCCATTTATCCAGCTCCTAGCTTTTTTACAACATCAGCTAAGAACCTTCCAGGGGAGAAAAAAAATAGGAAATTGATAGCCTCTTTTCTCCTTAAACTCATGCCTTGAGCACAGGTGTTTTTTGTTTGTTGATAACACAGAGAAGGCACTGAGGACATATCTAGACTCAATGTAAGGGGATCTGATCCAAGTATAGTTCAGTACATGAAATGGGCAGATTAATTTAGATTTTTATCTATTGTCACAGCCTATCTTTCTTTTCCTATGAACAAAAGGAAGCCCGCACTCTTTTCTTTAGAGGTAGTAAAATTAATCAGGCAAATCTGATTAATATCAGTGTACATATATGTGTGTACATATCAGTGTACATATATATGTACATATATATGTGTACATACAAATATCAGTGTACATATATGTGTGTGTGTGTAAACAGATGAATCTCCACTCTTCATTTTTCCTTGTTTCCTACACTAGCCTAATATATGTGCACTTCTCCATGTCTATGTATGTGTATAGCCTTGCACCCATGCCAATACACACATATACTGTTTAGACTGATACAAGCTGCAGGGAGAAGTGGAGAAGAGGACTCAGATCAACATTTTGCTCCCAGACCTCTCTGAAGACTAGGAGAGCCCTGAAGGAATGTAGAATACTGGCTGCATTTGCACAAATTCTCTATAAAAAGACAGCACTGCATTGTAGCAGCTTTCAAATATGGTAAATCTCAGAGAGGTACCCCCAGGTTTTATTTTGAAGAATTACAGGCTGAGGTACAGCTAATCACTCTCCAATGTCACATGAAAACTTTAAAAAGGCACTCTTTTTCTAAAGTAGTGGAGACAAAAGTAATTCGCTTGCCATGTTATCCTATATGGAGTTGTTGAAATAATGAGCACCGTAAAATTAAATTTACCATTGTCTCTATTGGTATGAAAGTTACATCCATAAGCTTTGTTTATTTTAATAGGTTTGTTGTACAGTTGCAGACATATGCTATTATGGTGCAATGGATATGCTTTGGATATTTTTGTAATTGTGGGTAGTATAAAAGTCATTTTCTGTTAGATTGCACAAATCCATTACATTATGAGAAAGATACATTACAGTAATAGGATTAATGTGCAACTCATAAACACGATCAGTAATATTCTTTGTGATAAATTATCTCATTTTAATCACTTGGAATGTAGAGAGATTTAAGGATAGTCCCAGCTTTGATTTGCATAATTGTGTTACAGACAGACAAATTGCATTATATTCTTCATTAACAATAGATGGCTTGTATAACTATTGTATTTTTGAAGGTACTGCTTTTACATTCGTCCTGCAATTTGTCATTTGCTGACACTGCTGTGCCGTTCATTTTGAGGTGAATGGAAACTAAAAAGATTACTTGATTTTAGCTGAGTTCAGTAATATCTTTGCATTCAATTGCAAAACAGTTATTGTTTGTTTTAACCAATTATAATCCAACAGGCACAATTATTCAAAATAAAACACTGCCCCATTTCCAGTGCATTCCTTATTTATGACTGATCCCAGATATGTGTCACTGATCATAAATGAGTCTCTCAACTATTAAACATACTCCCATATAAAAATAAACTTAAATGTTTGGCTTTTGTTTTGCTTCCATATTCTGCTAATGTCAAGTGCTATAAGTCTTTTCCCAGCACATATTACACATAGACACACATGCACGGAGGACGTATGGAAATCAGGTGTCAGTGAAATCCCAAAGGTCCTAAAGATACATTGGTAAACACTCTTGTCAAAGTATTTTGCGCCCTTGTTAGAATCCTGAACTCCCTAGGCTTCTGAACATGCAAATACTGTACATGTCATCAAGAGCGAAGGGGTTTTCTGCCACAAACTAAAAAGGTTTACAATGATTACAGTTCAGAACATTCACAATCACTAACAGAAAACTACATGAAAAGAATGATTGTTTCCTTCGTTGATGGGGAAAACTCTGTATATAGATTACTCATATATATTATAAAAGGGTTTCTGATTTGGAAGAGAATGGAGCCCTGTTTATAGGTGCATAGTAATTAAGGCATTGGACTGACATTAGTAAGAACCAGACTGTACTATACCCTCAGTATAGTACACTGAATAACTTGGGGCCAATCTTCCTCTCTTTTTCTAACCCCAACCTGCATCATAGGATATTTATGGGGAAAAGCAGGACTACGGGACACCAAGCACTGCATAAAAGGGAAGATATAAGTCAAAGAATTAACCCATCTACCCACCCATCCAACCAATAGATAGATTAGATGATAGGGAGGGAGGGAGGGAGGGAGGGAGGGAGGGAGAGAGAGAGAGAGAGAGAGAGAGAGAGAGAGAGAGAGAGAGAGAGAGAGATCAGAATACTAAACCTCTGGTGCCGTTGACTGACTCTGATTGGATCTTGCAACATTATCCTGGGAAATGTATATTTGCCTTCATTCATGAGTATTTACTGCCTTGAAATTGTATTCTTAAAGTGTTCATGACGTGTTTTGAAACTGCTAGCAACGGCATTTCTGCTGTTATGATGTCATTCGATAAGCAAAAAGCTCATCCTGTACTTTGACTGAACTGCACCATCATCTAGAACAGCGGTTCTTAACCTTTGGGTCGCGACCCCATTTGGGGTCGAATGACCATTTTACGGGAGTCGCCAAACAACGCGATCCGCCATTTTTTCCCTCAGGGGGCGGCGCCGCGCATGGGGGCGCCGCCGCGCATGGGGGTGGCGCACATGGGGCGGCGCCACGCATGGGGCGGCGCCATGCATGCGCGGTGTGTCCTTATGACCAGGGTCGCCGTATAAAAAGGTTGAGAACCACTGATCTAGAACCCCCCAAAACATATGAAATACACACAGGCACATAAAAGAATATACCCTTTGTTATGCTCCTATCATGTAAAATTTGCTCAAACTTATCCTTGTCTGAAATATGAGTCTTAAGAAAGAAAACGTGACAACTGCACACAAATTCATCGAAATCTGGAAAGTTCTTATTTCAAATGCAGTGGTTATTATAACATAGTTAATTTCTTCCCTTGTGATTATTTCTGAATAAAGTAACATTAGCCGATATAAAACCTGTAATCCTAATTGATCTCGATTTCTAGGGAAATGATTATAAGTTATTTCCTCCTGATTGATTATGTGCCATGAAGTTGGTATCGACTCTCAGAACAAACAATGAGATTTGAATGACTCTGTCACGAGATAACTACTGGAATGGCACTCTGGACAAAGAATTCATAGAAATGATGGGAAAAGGTTAAATTTTCACTGGAAAAACAATGTCTCAACTTGGATCTACACCAAGAAAGTAATGGGAAGCACAAGTAATTACGTGTTTGTGTTTATATGTGCACTGGCAAACTGCATATATTAAATTCTGGGTCATGTAACTAGGAATGAGTAGATAAGAAATTCAGAAAGAAGCCATGTCTAATATTCTGAGCCACTGCCCTGCTGACTCTAATATTAGGGTCCATTAGGGGAATTTTTAAGGATTTGTTTCCCCTGTAGCCTCCAACTTTTTGCAGCCCATTTTTGAACCTGTGTTTTCATTTGATGGCTTCTATCCTACACCCAGTTCAGGGGTAGGCAACCTTGGCTCTTTTATGACTCGTGGACTTCAACTCCCAGAATTCCTGAACCAGCATGGCTTGCTCAGGAATTCTGGGAGTTGAAGTCCACGAGTCGTAAAAGAGCCAAGGTTGCCTACCCCTGACCCAGTTTAATCCCATTCTGTTTAATTTGTGGGAACTAAGTAAGATGATGGACCGAATCCTGGACCCTGTACTCAATTTTTTTTCCAACAGTCTATTAGGCAAGAAAGAATAAAAAGGTCAACTTTCAACATTCTGGAATTAGTGACCATTTTGCATCCAATAGGTAACCTGTATGGATTTGAACATACATCAGGACTGCTTCAAACACAACTGAACAAAAGGACAATTCTTCCAAGTATTAACCATCCAGATTGTAACTGGAAGAATGCCTCTTATTGTAACATTCTGATTATGAACTACTTTTCCTAGAAAAGCTCACTTGGTGCCATCTTTACTTACACTTGGAACCAGGTCAAAAGTTTTTAATTAGCCCAGCCTTTTAACATTGTATATTTAAATAGATTTAAATGATATATTTAAGCAGCTTTTTTAAACTATTTAGATCATAGTGCAGGTGTGTTGTGAATAAACAACTTACTTGTTCTCTGGAGGTAAGGATAAAAATGTAACAAAATTTTAAAAAACGTTTTTTTTTTTTTTTGAGGGACCACCTCTCCCTGATCATATCTGCCCATCCCATCTGATCCAACAGAGGAGCTATGCTGTGGGTCCTATTTACTAAGCAGCTACACTTGGTAGGATCCAGGAGGTAGGCATTTTTGCCATGGTGCCCCCATATGGAACATCCTCCATCCTCCCAGAGTAAGACCGGCTCCATCTTGTTGTTTTTTTGGAAATCCCCATTACCAGCCTTGAAAGCGCAGTGGTTAGAATATAGTATTGCAGGCTAACTTTGCCCACAGCCAGGAGTTCGATCCTGATGGGGCTCAAGGTTGACTCAGCCTTCCATCCTTCTGAAGTCAATAAAATGAGGACCCAGATTGTTGGGGGCCATATGCTGACATTGTAAAATGCCCAGAGAGTGCTGTAAAGTATATAAGTCTAAATGCTATTGCTATTGTTATTGCTATTGGTTATGTCATCAGGTCTGGAGGTCCAAGAGACCAGCAAGGTGCTCCATTGTTGTTGATATCTATTACCTCTCTTGACTGAACTTAATCAGAATTTTTAAATTTTCTGGACTGTAATTATTTTTATATACATTGCTGTGTTAAAGTTTTATTGTACACTGTCCAGAGTCACTCTTTTGTGAGATGGGCAGCCATATATATTTGATGAATAATTAAATAAAATAAATAAAAATGAGTACAGTAATTTCCAATGCTGAACAGCTAAAATTTCACAAACCTGTATTCCAATATGCAAAAAGAGAGGGGGGGAAATATTTAAATAGATATTTTATCTGCACAAAAAGGAAAGAGTAAAATGGGATTCTTTGGAATGGCTGACTCTTTCTTTGACAACCTTCGAAAGCAGACAGATAGAAAAAGAAAATCTTCATTTTACTTCCTAGATCAAGCTAAAGATTATCCCTAGCCCAGGGGTAGGCAAACTTGGCTCTTTTATGACTTGTGGACTTCAATTCCCAGAATTCCTGAGCCAGCATGGCTCAGTTTGGAAACCTCTCCCTTTTCCCTCAGCATGGCTGGCTCAGGAATTCTGGGAGTTGAAGTCCACGAGTCATAAAAGAGCCAAGGTTGCCTACCCCTGCATTGAACCCAAGCTCTCATCAGCTCTAGCCTGCATGGTTGATGTTGATGAAAAATATAACTGCAGACCAACAATATTTGATACTAACGGTCACACATTTCTACATCTCCACCAGTTGAGATCACTGCTGTCTCATCCTAAGGGGTGCCATGAACATCGCATGGATGCGCAGTTGGGCCTTCTGACTGAACTGTTTTGATGCATTTTTTTCTTATAGAGTGGGATGCAACTAATCAGGTATCACTGTCAGCTGATGAAAATTTTAGTTCCAAATGAGAGCAATATTATGCATTTATCCAAAGGCACCGGAATGATGGAACACTTATTAACATGCTTTTATCTACATGAAAACGTTTGTTAAAATGCATAGTATTTTTTCATGTGTGCTTTCCAAGATAGTAATCCATGTTATAATTGTATCTCATTCAGTAACTGCTGTTTCATCAGGCAATAGACTTCAGATTCCACAAAAATTAGGCAAATGAAGCATGAAAAAGAAAGCTAACTATAAATGATATATGTTAGTGTTCAAGGATTAATTTCTTGAAGACCCCAAATTCTATAATCTGGGAATATCTATCTATCTATCTATCTATCTATCTATCTATCTATCTATCTATCTATCTATCTATCATCTATCTATCTATCTATCTATCTATCTATCTATCTATCTATCTATCTATCTATCTATCTAACTATTTGCAGCCTATCTTAGTATAGAGTTACTCTGGGCAGCTTACAATCATAAAACCGTGTGTGTGTGTGTGAGTGAGTGAGTGAGAGAGTGAGTGAGTGAGTGAGTGAGGTGTGAGTGTGTGTACACATACACATTAAAATAAATACATTAAAATCAAACATTAAAATCTAAGGACACGTGGAGAGGGCTGGGGCGAAGTGTAGGAGGTAGGGTCTATTGTTACTCGATCAACCACCTCCACTGTGTTATTCCCCCACTGGGGCCCCAAGCCAACTGGCAGAGCCACATCTTTAGGTCCTCATGAAAGGATAGGGGGGTTGGGGCCAGGCTCACATTGGGGGGCAAGATGTTCTACAGGCCAGAAGCAACAACAGAGAAGGTCCTCCTCCTGGACACTGCCATCTGGAATACGTGGGCTGACTGGACCCACAGCATGCCTTCTGTGCCAACCAACCCCAGTGTAGTGAGACAGTCCCTCAAGTAACCTGGACCCATGCCGTGAAGGACTTTAAAGGTGATCCACCCCTTGTAATCCTCCTTCAAGTCTTAATGGAAAGGCAAATCACATATAAATACATCAAAATAAACTGAAACAAGGCCTTCTCATATTAATGCTAGACACAACTTATTACTTTGTCTAGCAGTAGATTCAGGCATAGAGGGACTGGCTGCAAATCTGTAACCCTTGGATTTGATAATGAAATGTTTATGTTTTGGCTTCATCCATTGGGCATGCTATAATTTTCATGGTTGCTGAAAACCATGCAGGGAAAAGGGACAAACTTTCTTCTTCGTGTTTTTAAAACTCATAAGTTGTCTGTCGAATGAAGCAGATTTTATAGAATTCTTATTAAAGCCTGCTGGGTGTAATAAGATGAAAGTGAACAAATTATTTATTGTAAAAGGAGGAAACAATAAAATTCTAGCAACAATTGAAAAAGGCAATATTTGGGAGGGGGGTGTACTGTTTAGTTGGTATGAGTTTATTTATTCATATTTTCAACTTACGTACTATCTGAATTCCATCCCATAAAACTTCTGGCAGTTAACAACACATTACAAATAGAAAATATTCACAATAAATAACACAAAACAACTACGGTAAGACAACAGTCATATGGTATTGCTTTCTGGCTGCAATCTTCAATCAGACATGGGACCTGAAAGCATGGAAGTTATCTGGCCAACTTGATCTGGTTCTTGTAAATTGATAATTATTTTTTTTCCTAATTGGAGGAAGGCATCCCACTAGCAAAAAGTAGCCAGGTCTGCTCATGCTCTCAGCAAAGGATGAGACACACTTCTATTTGGCCATCAGCAGAAAATGGTGGGCAATGCATTTAAAAGGGGGAAATGCAGCATTTTAGTCCTGTAGAAGGTGGTTCATTATACCAGCCCACAAATGTTGCATATTAAGTATGAGATAGGGGTGGAACACTATTGTCCTCCGCAAGTCAGAGGAAGGAAAATGTAGTTGTTTTTTTATAGATATTTTATTAGTTTTTAACTATAACAATCTCCAGTGCCTGGTGTACAGCGTGTTGTCTTGGTTTATATTGTCATGAGCGTGAAAACTGGTCATAAGTCACTTTTTCAGTGCCTTTGTAACTTTGAGTGGCCACTAAATGAATGATTGTAAGTCAAGAACTACCTATACCACCAAAAAGTATTTGGGAGAAGCATATCTACTGTCCTGCATTTGTTTTACCTTGCAGCTGGGCTAGTAATTCTCCTAATTCTGGGAGAAACATTGAGAAATCTGAAAGGCCTATTTGGGTGGGAATTATAGCAGAATGAAGAGCATATAGGAAAGAATAACAGCTTTTGAACAGTACTCTCAAATCTCATAAAGCTTTTGCATTCTCTTTTTTTGTTCTTGAGCACTTGTGATGTTAACAGACCTGATGAAGGGCAGTCTCATTGAAGTGACAATAAATATAATCTGGAGAGTAGTCCTGTTGAGGAGCCTCCTCTCCCCTCCTTCCAGTCTGATTAAACAATTTTGCACGTTGCTCTAAAGCTGTAAGAGTCGTTCCCAGCAATCTGGAGAAAGATATCTCTTCTCTCCCCTAATTCCCCTCTTCATTTTCTACAAACTTTGCATCGCCCTGCCAGATGTTAATCATGGATGCATCAAAGCTGGAGAACTTTCCTTGAATAGTTTTCAGAAACTCAGGGGTTAAATTCACTTGAAAGTGAGAGCACTGAAGCTCGAAAAAAATTTCATTAAAGCAAGGAAGAGAAACGTTACCAATAATTCCAACTTCGCTAGTGGCAGCTTAGGAGCTAATAACAGTATGACATGAAAAGTAAGTGTGCAGAACCATCTGCTTTCAAGGCTAAACAAAACACGGGGAGCTGGCTTCAAATTATCATGTCTTCTGCCAGTTTATGTTCACATGTGCCATTTGCCCTGAACCATCCTTTCAGAAGTTCTATTGTATTTATATCAAATGCTTAAAACATTTATCTTAGCCTACCAGAAGAAAGTAGACTTATGAGAATAAGGAAGGGCTATCCCATCTTTAATCATTGCTCCCAACGATCACATCAAATTGCTTTGGTGTACCCAGAAAAATATTGCTTTGTTCTGGTTGTTTTGCTGTATTAGTTTCAAAGATTATTTGTACTGGTGGGTTACTGGGGCTAACAAAAATGGGCTACAAGCATTCAAATGAGACCTCTAAATCCACCCTGTTCAAAATTCATGGACCACTGCCAATTCATGAAACTGTTTATTACCAGTTTGCAACAAGATAAGTACAGAATTCAGAAGTAAGCATTAAGAAATCATAAAAGCAATTTGGCATTGCCACAATAACCATTCTTATGATCAGTGGGCATATCTCATTGAAAAACGTATTGGCTACTTCAGATATTGTTAAGTTCATACAGTGTAGTGCAAGCTGTGTACTAGTTGTACATAGAAGGAGATTACAACATGTAATATTTTATGGTTGGTTTCTCAATTGCAACTGTAACTGTAAAGAGTATAGAAATCTGAGAAAAGGTAAGCATTTATTTTTTCAACTTTGTATTTTTACGTTCATTTTAATTTTTAATCAAGCTTGGTTTTTAATTTATACTTTCTTATTATGAACTAAATTTCTATTTATTTTTAATCCTAATTTATAGAGAGTGAGACAAGTTCCCTGGACTTTTCTGTACCTTTCTGGAAAGTGGCAGAAGTAATAAACCCAATTATGACAATGGCAGTGATCCATTTTCATAATTTTAATTGGAAGTATGATCTCTCATATATTGAATGTGGTTTTGTAGCTGTTATGTCCCGAGCCTTTGCAAACGGCTCGGGCGTTTGCAGGCACTCCCGGGCAGGTGCAAAGCTGCCCGGGACCAGACAGGCTGTCGCCAGCGCCGTGCGCATGCGCGGGTGCTGGCGCGGGAAAAGTAACCCATTTACCCGGGAGTTGCCTATATAAGAGGCTGCGAGGCGTATGGGCGAGGCTGAAGCCATCTTCCTGTAAGCTGAACGCTGAATAAAAGAAACTGAGAACTCCAGCTGCTTCTCGTGTCTGTTTTCCCGCCACGGACTCAACAATGGCGACGAGGATGGGATGCCTTGCACTACCTGGAAAGGAAGAAGTGTAAGCTTACCCAAGGAGTCCTGAGCGGCGAAAGAGGAACGGCGTCGACTCGGCAGCTGCCCGCCATTCCGGTGCGCATTCGGGGGTAGGCTGGCTGATAGACCCGTCTCCTGAAGATCCGAAGATGGCGAAAATCGGAAGGCTTTCGGAATTCGACGTCTCACATCCAGAGCGGTGGGAGTCCTACGTATCCAGAATGGAGAACTACTTCAAGGCAAACCAAGTGAGGGAAGATAGCTTGAAGGCGGCCACCCTGCTTTGCGTTTGCGGCCAAGACGCCTTCGAAATCGCAGAAAATCTTGCAGCACCTGTCCCAGTAGAGTCTGTAAGCTACGCAGACCTGAAGAAGCTGCTGAAGGAGCACTTCAACCCCAAGGTGTCCGTTATCTCATGGCGCCACACCTTCGAACAAAGGGATCAACGGTCCGGTGAGTCAGCCAAGGAATACATCGCCGCGTTACGGAAGGCCGCCAAGCCCTGTGAGTTCAAGGACCTCGAGGAACGACTGAGGGACCGATTCGTGTGCGGGTTAAGGCATCGCGAGCTACAACAGAGACTTTTCGCAAAGGAAGAATTATCCTTCCAAGACGCCTTAAGGGAAGTCACCGCAGAAGAAGCAGCAGGCGGCGCCGTCAAAAACATGCGGCCGATCAGAAACAGTGCAGAGGGTGCGTCCGTGCACCAGGAAGACGTCCGACGAAACTCCGAGGAGGATCCGGACGAGGAAGTCGACCGTCTACACCCCGCGAAGGAAGAGAACCAGAAGGGAAGCTCTTCGGCTCCGCTCAAGTGCATCGGCTGTGGAGGTCGCCACAGGAGAACCGACTGCAAGTTCCGCTCCGCTACCTGCCGGGCATGCGGTAAACAAGGGCACATTGCAGCTGTGTGCCTGGGCCGACGAAAGGCACAACCCCAAGAAGAACGCCTGAAGGGTACCAGATTCCCCAGCCAGAATAGGGTAGGTTTTTGCGCTTCGCGAAGAAGCATCTGTAGAACAGGCACACACAAGCCCATGAAGAAAAAGCTGTCACTCAACGTGAAGCTACAAGGGGTTCCATTATCTATGGAACTAGACACAGGGTCTGCCCTGTCCATCATTTCATTGCATACATTTAGGAAGATTTGTTCCAGAAGTGGGTCTAAGGCCAAGTTAAGGCCTTCTGATATTGTATTAACAGATTTTCAGAACTCAAGAGTGTGTGTTAAGGGGGAGGCCACCCTTAACGTGCAATACAAGAGTTTTGAAGGTCCACTAGACTTATTAGTAGTAGGGGGTGAACGAACGAGTCTCATAGGACTCGATTGGTTTGAGGCCCTGGGGATACACGTCACAGGACTCAATAGCTTACAAACACTCGACCTACAGGAAGTCTGCAAGAATTTGCAGATGTTTTCAGCCCCCAGCTGGGCACATTCAAAGGACCACCTGTGTCCTTAAAGCTAGACCCCACTGTCACTCCCATTAGGATTAAAGCAAGAAGGGTCCCTTTTGCTTTAAAAAGTAAGATTGACACTGAACTAGACAAACTAATCCAACAGGGAATCCTAGAACCTGTTGATTCCAGCCCGTGGGAGACCCCCATTGTCACGCCTCTAAAGGCAAATGGGGACATTCGCATTTGTGCTGATTACAAATGCACACTCAATAAGGCATTGTAGCAACTTGCCTATCCTGTTCCTGTGGTCAGTCACATCCTGGCCTCTCTCAAGGGGGGGCATGTTTTTGCAAAGCTTGACCTAGCTCAAGCATATCAACAGCTGCCTGTTGATGATGATGCTGCCATAGCTCAGACCATTGTGACCCACAGGGGAGCCTTTAAAGGTAAAAAGGCTACAGTTTGGAGTGAATGTCGCTCCTGGGATTTTCCAAAGCGTAATGGAAAACACACTACGAGGTATACCAGGGGTCTGCCCTACTTTGACGATGTCTTGATTGCAGGAGACTCCACACACATTCTAGCTGAAAGGCTTAGGGCTGTCCTGTTAAGATTCAGGAAATCAGGCCTCAAGCTCAGAAAAGACAAATGCCAGATTGGGGTGCCTTCTACTGAATTTCTGGGATTCAAAATTGATGCTGCTGGGATTCATCCTGCTGAATCCAAACTAACTGCTATTTTAGATGCACCCAGGCCAAAGTCTAAGGCCGAACTTCAGGCCTTTCTAGGCCTCCTGAATTTCTACAATTCTTTTCTTCCACATAAAGCTAGTGTAGCTGAGCCTCTTCACAGGCTACTAGACAAACAGGCTGTGTGGCTGTGGTCACAAGCGCATGAGGCTTGCTTTAAAGAAGTCAAGGCCTTGCTCACTTCTAACAGTGTTCTTGCACATTTCAACGAGTCTCTCCCTGTGTGCATCGCTTGTGATGCGTCCCCCTACGGGGTTGGAGCTGTCCTGAGTCACCTCAGGTCTGATGGAACTCAGGTTCCTATTGCATACTACTCCAGAACACTGTCTTCTGCCGAGCGCAACTACGCTCAGATAGACAGGGAGGCTCTGGCTGTTGTTGCTGGAATTAAAAAATTCCACGATTTTCTATATGGCAGGCATTTCACGGTCTTCACTGACCATAAGCCTCTGCTGGGACTGTTTACCACACGTAAGCAGACTCCCCACATCATTTCCCCTAGAATGCTTAGGTGGTCTATTTTCTTGTCTGCATATGATTTTTCATTACTCCACAAGCCTGGGAAAGAAATGGGCCATGCTGATGGCCTCAGTAGATTGCCTCTGCCAGTAGTAGAAGCTGACCCCGCGCCAGCTGTCAACATTCTATCAATCCAAGCCTTGCCCGAGCTCCCTCTTAGTGCCAGGGATGTTACCGCTGAAACAGGTACAGATCACACACTTTCACGTGTCCGCTCCTGGGTCCTGTCCGGGTGGCCTGAGCACTGCCCTAGTCCTGAGTTTCAGAGTTTCTGGTCCAAAAGAAACGAACTGTCCCTTTCTCAGGGTTGTCTGCTTTGGGGAAACAGAGTTGTCATTCCCACCTCAATGAGGACTAGGGTCTTAGAATCCCTCCACGAGGGTCATCCTGGCATTGTTCGTATGAAGGCTCTTGCACGCAGCCACTTGTGGTGGCCTGCTTTAGATAAAGATATTGAGGCTAAGGTACACGCATGCCACCTGTGCCAACGATCTCGCCCAGAGATGCCCCAAGCTCCTGTGCATAGATGGGAGGAAACACAGTCCCCATGGTCTAGGGTGCACATTGACTACGCTGGGCCCTTTCAGGGCCAGTTCTTCTTGGTCCTTGTTGACAGCCATTCAAAATGGCTTGAGGTTGTGCCTGTCTCATCCACCACCACTGCAAAGACTATTCAGGTACTGAGGGGGATTTTTGCTGCACACGGGCTGCCAGATGTCATTGTGTCCGACAACGGCCCTCAATTCACCTCCTCCGAATTCCAAGCTTTCTTACAGGCAAACCTGATTCGTCATGCCACGTCTGCGCCTTTTCACCCGTCCACCAACGGTATGGCTGAACGCATGGTGCGCATCGCAAAGGACGCCTTGAAGAGACTCACCTACAGGGACTGGCATCACAGGTTGGCTGACTTTCTCCTTTCTTATCGCACCACACCGTCCACTTCTACAGGGAGAAGTCCAGCTGAACTTCGTTGGGGGCGCCAACTTACTACTAGACTTGACCGGTTGCATCCGGACAGACTGCCTTCATCTACCTCACATCCTAGGGCACCTAGACAACTACTTGTGGGTGCCCCGGTTTGGGCTCGCAATTACGGGCCTGGTCATACATGGGTCCCCGCTTCTGTGTCCAGGATCACAGGTCCTCTCTCCTACGAGGTTGCCCTGGACAACGGTCGTGTCCTGCGTCGGCACATCGACCAACTTCGCTCTAGGCGAGACTTTTCTGCTGAGACTCCTGGGTCTTTTCCAGGGGGGGAGGGGGACCCTTTGGAGCAAAGGGAAGGGCAAGAGCTACTGCCCATCTCCACTGAGGGAGCCACAAACGGCTCGTCCCAAGGTTCTGCAATTGCTCCGAAAAGAAAGTCATGGAGCTTACCCACACAACAGGCACTCACGCCTACTCCAGCCAGGGAGTCACCCCGGGGGCATACTCACTTTCCACACACATCACACAGCACTCCAGCAACGGAGGATACCCGGGGGCATCCCAACAAATCATTCCCCGCAAGAGAACTGGCACACAATTCCCAAGGTTGGCCTGACCTTACCCCAAATCCTACAGGGGGTCAAACATACACAGAGCTAGTCGAGGAACCAAGTCCCGACTACAACACCCCTAGCACAAATCAGGGAACACCTGAGTTTTGGGAAAGTACAGAAACCCACACGAGCCCGAACACAGAATGGGGTTCAGGGAATGGACAGCCTCCTGACAGGTCTTGGACTGACCTAGGAGGTTCTACAGAGACGCCCAGCAGCGGCTATCACTTCAAGGGGCCTGAGGGTCTACAGCTAGGTAGGTCAACCAGGTCACAAAGTAACAGAAGCCCTGGCCTGACGAGCCCGGTGGGCAAGCAAGCAGGCCAGGCATCGGGGCACAGTCCTTGGAAGACACCAGGGCACAATAGAGAGAACAGGCTCACGCCTCCCTCCAGTCAGGGGACTTATGCCAGTAACCCAGAGCTAAGAAGGTCACAGAGAGCAAAGAAATCTCCTAAGTATCTAGAAGATTACATAACATTGCTGGCAAGGCAAAAGCCAGTAATCAGTGGGAGCACTGGGGAGCAAAATGTCATATAAAATAAATGTTGTATGTTGGTAGTAGTTTTAGCCCGGGGGAAAGGGGTGTTATGTCCCGAGCCTTTGCAAACGGCTTGGGCGTTTGCAGGCAGTCCCGGGCAGGTGCAAAGCTGCCCGGGACCAGACAGGCTGTCGCCAGCGCCGTGCGCATGCGCGGGTGCTGGCGCGGGAAAAGTAACCCATTTACCCGGGAGTTGCCTATATAAGAGGCTGCGAGGCGTTTGGGCGAGGCTGAAGCCATCTTCCTGTAAGCTGAACGCTGAATAAAAGAAACTGAGAACTCCAGCTGCTTCTCGTGTCTGTTTTCCCGCCACGGACTCAACAGTAGCCATAATTGATGATGAAGTGTGTTATTCATGGGGATATATTGGTTAAGAAGCAATTGATCAATCAAAGCTTAAAAGATATTTACATGCAAAACATAAAGAAATACTTTAAAACCAAATTCATTGTTTGAAAGAAGAGTATTTAATTAAAAATCAACAGAAGTGGATGTTCAGTATTTCACACATAAACATTAATGCTTTGCAATTTTCTTAAAAATTAGCACTTTGGGTTGTTAAGACTAAAAATCATACACAATTGCCAAGAATTGGTGAAACACTGCATAAAATATGTATGTCTGGAATAATTGGTGAATCTGCAGCAAAGAAGATATACCATAGTCCAAAAACAGGCTCTCAGTCTATTCATGAACTGGATAATGATATGGAAGACCAGCTCATAAAATAAATAAATTTTGCAAAATAATTTTCATTGCAACTTAATAAATGCACAAATATTGCTAAATTGACCAGTCTTTTAGTAGATACGCAATCTGAAAATGGTGGTGATGTGAAGAATTTTTTTCTGCTTCATTGTCAACAAATACAACTATATAAATTATGAAAGTAGCAATATCAACCAATATGGTCTGAAGCTTAGGTTTTATGCCAATTCTAATGGTGCAGCTCCAAAGACAGGAAAGCATTTTGGAGTTGTTATTCAGATGAAGGAACTTATGCCGGTATGTAAATGCTGCTTCTTTCATTGAGAACAATCTTACTATGAAAAAAAAAATGCCACGTGAACTAAACAGTGTGCTTAGTGATGCAGTAAAAACTGCAATTACAGAAAGGCTATTGTATTAAATTCAAGATTATTCTCTTTATTATTTGAAAACTGATCATAAGCAACTGTTATTGCATGCTGAAATACAATAAAGAGAATGTTTGAACTACAGAACGATCTGTTAATATTTATGCAAGATAAGATATCGGTTTTGTCACAATTCATTAAAGATGTGAATCTTAGACAGACAGATAGATAGTTGCCTGATATCTTCGGTATATTTAATATTTCCATGCAAAGAAGGAATGCAACCTTCAGTTGCAGATAAGATCAAAGGGCAAAAGCAAAAGTTAGAAACTTTTAGAAAAAAAGAGTGTTTTGGAAAAAGACAGGTTTGTATGTCTGATTGCTGCCATCTTTGCTTTTGTTAAGATCTCCCTATTTTTTTTTCCTTTTTCTAGTTTTTTTTATTCTTGAAAGACTTTAAGAAAGACTGTATAAGAGAGCAAAACTTAATATAAACTCTATGAGAGTTTGTGCAAAAAGGATGTACCAATATAATTAAACTCCATTTAAATGTTGTGTGTCCAAATTAAAAACCCTTTTTCTAGGGAAGAGCTAAAACAACAGTGTAGCTGTATTTATAAACATTCATGCTAATGAAGGAAGTTATTTCTCTTACTAGCATAGAATGAAATAAAATTAACTGGAGCTTTTTTTTCCTCCAAGAAACTTCCATAGAAGTATCTTTTCTTTTGAAATATCCCTTCTTGGCACTTATTTCTACAATCCTCAGTGAGTTATGGATGACTGGCTGGGAAAGAAATGATAATTACAAAAAGCAGTAATTATGTGCTGGACCAAGACTTTCAGGTTGGGCAGTATTGTTTCAAGTAAACCTGAGCCTTGGCACATCACAAAGGGATTTTACCTGAAAAGAAGGTAGTGAAGGAGATATAATTAATCACTGAGAAAAACATGTTTCTCTTATCAACACGCTATCTACCTCTCTTTTCCCATAGCTAGACTCTCTGCAAGAAAATTGTACTGGTTCCTTACTGGCTACAACAATAAACACAGCTATATTGAAAAAGCAGTAACTGCATGTTTACTATGTTGCTATATTAAAGGGATAATATTGGTGCCACCTATGTTCTCTTGAGTCAAGCTCAGAAGCAAAATCAAGATACTCACAAAATGCAAAAAAGTAAGCTTTGCATGGTTCATATGTGGTATTTATTCAGATAAAAATACAGATTTCTTGTATTTCTCCTATTTATCACTTTATATTATGATTAATGTTTGTAACTATAGTTTATGATCTATAACCTATCACTTTTTTGTTTTTGTGTACCTTGAGAGCTTATGCACCAAAGACAAATTCCTTGTGTGTCCAATCACACTTGATCAATAAAAAATTCTATTCTATTCTATTCTATTCTATTCTATTCTATTCTATTCTACTCTACTCTACTCTACTCTACTCTACTCTACTCTACTCTGTTCTGTTCTGTTCTGTTCTGTTCTGTTCTGTTCTATTCTATTCTATTCTATGCCATTCCATTCCATTCCATTCCATTCCTTTGTGCTGTTGCTGCTGTTTATGTCACACAGTGCAGTTCTTAGAAACCTAACATTGCAATACACCTGTTCTTACTTCTTCATTTAAGATAGTAAAATAATTGCAGGGGCACTGGCAGAAGAAGCAGTTTCCTTTCCCTCTTCCTTCTCCTTCCAAACTTTCTATCAGTTCAACTAATAGAAGAGCTACGGTACTTTTACAAAAATTCTAGTCCAAAGTGATAGGTGTATTGCCTACAAAATGAGAACACGGTTAATTATATGGGACAAGTACAATGTTTAATTGCCTAGATTTGAACCCACCATTTAAACAAAAGCAGGGGAATTGTGGGGGAGAAGGTTGCCTGTCCAATTTTTTTTTTTAAAGCACCTTGAGAGAATGGGCAGAATACTTTCAATGGCCAAACTTGGCTGGGCATGAATATAAAATATCTCTTGACTGGACTTCTGTTTCTTTCTTCATATCCAATAAGTCTGACTGACAATCTATTTTAAGCCATGCTAAGACACTGGATAAAGTTCTGGTTTCATTTGGCACCATGCTGCTCGTGCAATTTATCATGGGGATTGTGATGGCATTTGCTTTACATTTCATATGCTAATTGAAGTTCAAATCTACAATGACCCCATTAAATTTGTTTGTGAGCCCTACTCAGGCAAAAAATAATGAGCATAAACATTCTTCTGGTTGTCTAAGAAACAGTTTAGGAATGGTGCTATAAATCTGTTATGGGGAATCTCTGTAGAAATCATACTATAGTACAACGTAAGACAACAAGTCAAGTTTTCCAGCTCCTACATGGCAGATTCTAATGGAATAGAAACTTTACTGAATCTGCCTCTTAGTACTGTTGAGGGTAAGATGCCCAAATTTGAAAACATGAAGAACTATATTATTTAGGTACAATAAAGCTAACCAAGTCCCTTGCTGATTAGGATACTCTACTGGTCCTCCTACTGAAATGTGATTGTTCCATGTTTAATTCCAGTTTACATGTTTAGAATATGTTGCCTTTGCTCTGCTTCTAGTAATCCTAGATCAAAATTAATAGTGACTTGGTAGAATATGTCATACATAAGTAGTTCTTGGTGATATCGTCTTCAAAATACTGGTTTCTTATATCTCACATATTGTATAATTTGTCTCGTTTTTGAAGGTATCTCACCTAGTATACACCCATAAAATATATTAATATTTGGGCATCCAGCATAGCACTTCTGGATTGCTACCTCAAAACTGCAGATCAAATCCATACAGTAAGGAAAGCTGTAGCAAAATGAGATAGATGAGTTTTGAAACAGTAAAGTAAATCAAATAATGCTCACTAACATTAAATAATACTTTTTTTAAAAAAATTAAACAAAAAAAAGTCAGGATAACAGATCAAAGAGTGGGGAAGTTTTAGTATTTTTTCTGCTGGGTTTTTTATGCCTTTGTTTTTCTTAATTTCTTTATATATTTATTAAATAGATTTATGTAGCTACGCAACTCCCATGGTGACTCCGGGCCATGCCAGCTGTTTGAAGTTGCTAAAATGACAAACCTATAAACAAATTACTCTAACCTTCTGGAGTTTGAACTGATATGATCAACCTTCTCATTTCCAAATTCTGTATACAAAACAAGTCACATTTCTTTCAAGCAGATCTTGTCAGGTGCAAAGAATCAGGTTGCAGCATAGATGATTTATTCAAATGTATGCATAAGAGTTTAGTCAATTAACGGTAAGCCCTAAATTGTGCTAGATAAGAGTCAACGGAATTCACAAGGGGCTGGACTTGTATCTCTTGTGGCAATGCAAGGATTCTAAACTGATGATGCATTTAACTCCATCCCCCCAGATCTGCCTGCTCTTCTCCTACAGATCAAGAGCCATAGATTTTATTCATGTTTCAGGTACATCATGGGTACAGACACCTCTTGGCCTTGTCCACCATTTGGTTCCATGCATCCTGTCATTATGGATATGTAGCTGAATCTGGCACTTATTTCAGAAAATGAGTCCATGTGGGTATTATTTGGAAAAATCAAATAGCTGGAGGTAGCATTGCAGAGAGAAGAAAATGTGAATTAAAAATGTTATAATAAGATTCTCAAAAACTTTTTCAAAAGGATAATTAAAACGCTAAATTAACTTATTCACTTCTATCACCTGATGAGTATAATTAGCAAATAGTACATAATGACAGCAAATAATTGTTCCCTTTCCTACTCATTAGTGGAATATAATGACTATATTTTACATACATAGTTTAAAGAGCCATTGCATTTACAAGCTATACTTACCTAGGAAATGGTTGTATGTCAATATCAAAGTAACAAAATGTTTAACCATGGCCCCTAATAGTTCTAGTAGGAGACAGCTTTTGAGCAGTTGCTTCTAAAGCAAGGGTGTCAAACTCACAATGTCACATGACGTGTCGCAACGTATTGCGACTTTTTTTCCATTGCCGGCAATGGGGTGGGTGCGGTTTTGGCATGACGCATCTGGCCTGCGGGCGGGCAGTTTGACACCCTTGTTTTAAAGCAATTCTTGGATATTGCTAGCCAGGAAAACAAATGTTAACATTTCACTTCCTTGCTACTTTAACTCCTTGCCACAATATTCTGTATTTACAATCTGCTTCATCACAATGAACCTGTTTGGGTGTGTGTGTGTGTGTGTGTGTGTGTGTGTGTGTGTGTGTGTGTGTGAAAATAACCAATCTGGGTTAGTTACTAGGACTAGAGGTTTAGTCTTCCTAGTTTTTGGACTCAAGCTGGAGCCCATCCTCATTCTGATGAGAGACAAGTTCCCAGAAGATGGGCTCCAGCACAAGTTTAAAAGCTGTGAAGACTAAACCTCTGATCCCAGTGACTGACCCTGACTGGATTCTGAAACATTATCCTGGGAAATGTATATTTGCCTTCATTCATGTATGAAAGTAAGACCATTGAGAAACATGGGAACATACTTATGTATTGGAACTGCAAAGAAAATAAAACAGTGGAAATATTAATGATATAGGTCAGTGGTGGCGAACCTATGACACGTGTGCCATAGGCGCCACTCAGAGCCCTCTCTGTGGGCACACGTGCCATGCCCCGGAGATGGCAACCATCCCTCTTCAACCAGCTGCCTGCTAACTTGCCAAGGTCCCACATGGTCGGATGCATCCCAGCATGGCTGGTTTCCCTCCCCACTGTCCCATCCCTCGTGGCCTCGCATGCTCTCCTTTTCCTGGGCACAACCCACTGGATCACCTCCTCAGCTGTCGGCCAGCTCAGAGGCAGCTTCTTTGAATTGCTGGTGGCGGGCTGCAGAGCCCCAGAGTGTGCCTGCTGAGGGGCCGGCAGGCTATGGCTGCTGACAGACACTGTCGGCCCCATGCACTTGCTGGCCTTTGTTTGCGGGGGCCGATGGTGTCAGGCAGCAGCCACTACAGCCCCTGCCTTGTCTTGCCCTGCAACAATGGCACCCCTGCCCTGCCTCGCCTCCCGCAAAATGAGCCTCCTGCCCACCGCCTGCCAGAGACCCCTTGGATCTCCCCCAAACCTGCCCAGCCCCATAGGCATCCCTCCCCATAAGCAACATCAAGGTGACCACGCCCACCTTGGCCACACCACCCAGTCTGCCATGACCACCACAGCCGTGCCCACCCAGTGGGCCATGCCCACCTGGCACCCGGCGATAAATAAGTGGGTTTTGGGTTGCAGTTTGGGCACTCGGTCTCTAAAAGGTTTGCCATCACTGATACAGGTTCTCCTGCTCAAGCAGGATGCTGGACTAGAGAAGACCTCTATTCTATTCTAGTCTAATCTAGTCTAGTTTAGTCTAGTCTAGTCTAGTCTAGTTTATTAGTCTACAGTTTAAGTACATGCCTACCTAAATGAAAGCCCCAAGATGAGGCTGCTTTGTGAAATTCATTATTTACACAATTTTATTATGAATCCATGGATCAACTTAGTTGTCTCCCTTATTAAACCAATAGTTTATCAAACTCTCTGTGATAGGTAATAGCTACTTTAATGTTATACTGAAATATTTCCAAGCTCTGCCATCCAAGCATCAGCAAGAGAGGAGGGGAAAACCCAACAATGTCAAAATAGCAGGTACAACCAAACAATTAAATCTCTGCATATTGAAAAGGGGCAGGGCTTTGATTGCCTGGTCACATCCATCATTTTCATGTTGCTGACTTCCTCTGCAGACACTCTATAATTCCCCCTTGTAACTAACTGGAAGTGAGGAAGATGAGAAAAGTCCTTTCTATGAAGCTCTAAGTCAACAGTACTCAACTTGTTCCTTTCACTGCTCCAGGCAGAATCTTGGTATGGGATTAGCTGGTATGGTTTTTGTTAATTTTTAATCTTATTATTGTATTGCAGAAGCATATTGCTCAAAGTCTGACATGATTCCAGGGATACATAAGCTTGCTCAACAAACAAATAACATCCAATATTCATTTTCCATTCGTTTTATGAAACTTCAAGAGTTTCTCAAGAGGATACTACCATTATTTATTGGCATTATAGCCTTCCTTTATAAGCACTCAAAGTGGCTAACAACATTTCAAAAGAAAATATGTTTCGAACCTAACATCTAAATCAGTAAATCTAAAAATTACTTAACAGTTAAAAGAGTGATGAAAAAGATCAGTCTTAGCCAATTTTCTAAAAAGGAGAGTGCAGCTGCACTTTCAAAAAAGGGAGCACCCCACAATTTGGGTACCATACAGAAGGACTTCTGCAATACTAGGTAGGGCCATGATTGCTTGGCAATCTTTACAAGGCCTGAATTAGACGGACCATTAGAGAAAACATAACAACATACACGGTGAAATCATTTTGGGATGAATTAATTCAGGGGCTGAACAGAAGCTCACTGGATGGAGATAATTCAGAATTGAGTGAAAGAACGTGAAGCTGAAAAATAATAGTATAATCTTGACCTGCAGTACAGAGTTCTTAGGAAGATCAAAAGGAAAGGGTCATTTAATATATATCTCAAGAACTTTTGTTCTAGAAAGACTATCAACATATATATTGATATTTTGAAACATAAAATATGCTGGCACTTATTCCAGACCCCATAACATTAGCATGAGCATTACCGTAAATGCCGGCGTATAAGGCGACTTCCGCGAGCGCTGAAATCGGCGCCAAAGATGGGGGTCGTCTTATACGCCGAGTCGTCTTATACGCCGGAAATACTGGTAGTTTCCGGCGTATAAGACGACGTTCTAGGAATGCGGCCCGGCTATAAAGACGGGGGTCGTCTTATACGCCGGGTCGCCTTGTACGCCGGCATTTACGGTATTTTAATCATTTATGCACTGAAGAAAATATGCTGCATGTATAATTAAATGATTGTATTGTATTGTACAAATAACCATGTAATGACATCATTAGAAATTCTTGGTTTTTCATGGTAATACCAAATTTAATTGCCATGTAATCTGAAGAAAGCAAGCAAGGCTGTGATTATTCTGTAAGCCAATTTAATTACAGAGAAACAGATTGGCTAGTTGTTTCTTGTACAAAATACACATTCATAAAAAGGGAGTCAATAAAGGAAATTTTAATTTACCTTTGGAAGAAAGTGTGTTTTTTTAAATGGTTGAATGACACACATACACACACTTTAACAGAAGCAAACCCAGTCATAAGATTTATGAAGTGTCAAATTCTCAGGAACGAAACAAGGCACTTTTTCTCTAGGAACCAACGAAGTAGCAAATATTCACCTGTGCCAGATATATTATTCTTCCTTCCCAAATGGGATGCCTCAAGAGACCTGCTTTATTTCCATATTTCAGATATGGAAATAACATAAAATTTAGGCATGGGATTAGATTTCAATTCTCTTTAAAAACATGTATTAGAGTTCGTATTATGTGGTTATGATTCTTGGAAGCTCTTGAAAAGAAAATCTTGTGATTGTGAGAAGAGGATCTTGTGATACGACACAATTCAGGATTTTTACCTCTTTAACCCTGTGCAGTGATTCAGCCTGCTGACAGAAAGCTTAAAAGTTAATTAAAGCTTCTAATCATATGGAGGCATCTGCTCATGTTCAAGAAACATGAGCAGAAGCTTAATTCAGAGTTCTAGGCTCCACTGAGAAAGTATGAGGGCAGCTGTAATGGATGGGTCATTGCTATTATTGACTGATTAAATGTCTTAAATATAAAAACATTTATTATTGTTCAGTTTACCTTGGCTGGTCCTTGTACGTTATATGTATAAGTTATAATTCTTGCAAACTCATTGGAGTTATTTCCTCTTAGATGTTTAGTGAAACAAAGAGCAAAACTGGTGCCTTTGTTTGATTCATTCTCCTGCAGTCTTAGTGATATTTATGCTTAATTGTTTATAAGGGTTGTTTATATAGTTCTTAATTGTTTGTTTGATTATATGCTGCCCAGTGTCATGTTTGTATAAATGTTTGATAAATAAACAATTTTTTTAAAAAAGCTTCATTGGAAAGGGGAGAAGGTGTTTAACAGCAACAGCAGCATATGACAAACTGCTTGCAGAAGGCAAAGAAAAAAGCTAAAAAAGAAAATAGCAAGATGGCTAATTTTATTGGGAAGAATAATGTGTTTGATACAGCCACAGATTATTGGATGTGATATAGAGAGACCCTTGAACATGGCCATGTGCTTTTTTATTATCAGTTTTAGAGGGACATTCATCATCACCTGATTACCTCTCTCAATAAAAGAAAATATATGTAGCTCAGGGTTGAATTGTGGAATCCTTGCTACTTTCTGAGCTTGGTTATTTGCTTACAGATGTTTCTTTACCCAACTGGGTAACATCATCAAGTGCACTGATGAGGTTGCCTAGTCAAGTAATGAACTATCTGCAAGCAAACAATCAAGCTCAGGCAGGGATTCCCCTAATTATCTCTTTTGTCACTAAATTTCCAGTACACTTTTGTAATTTCTATTTACATTACAGATACAACTCTACATCTTTATAAGAAGCAAAATGTTATGATTATATGTAAATTCTGCCCACAGATGTTCAATAACAGTTATTAACATACTTAGGTGTTCATTTTACTTTTTAAAAATTTTTATTTTAGACCAGGAGTTCTCAACCTTGGCAACTTTAAGACTTGTGGACTTCAACTCCCAGAATTCCTCAGCCAGCAAAGCTGACTAAGGAATTCTGGGAGTTGAAGTCCACAAGTCTTAAAGTTGCCAAGATTGAGAACCCCTGTTTTAGACAGTACAGTATACCTATCTGCCACTCTTAAATGTTGAGGCCATAAGGATGATTAAGACAATGCCCATTTAGTCATTAGATTCTCCATCATCTCTTTTGTGCCCCACCTAAATTTCCAAAGTATTATAATCATACCATTAAAGTAAAACAAATGCACTCCTACATCTCTTTCGAATTGCTGGCTCAGATTTCCAGGTTTGGTAACATTTCTAAGTAATATAGATGCCAGAAGACTATAATTTCTCCTTTTCAATCTTCCATAGCCAGATCCATTCATTCTTAGAAAAAACACTGACATCCTTTTGTTTATCAGCTTATTTTATACCAAACATTTCGCTTGCTCTTAGGAAGTATCTTTTTTAAAAACAACAACAGCACCTTGTTAAAACATGTCACAAAAACCATACTAACGAAACTAAAATGTGGCAGTAGCATGAGCTGTATTTAATAGCACTCTGATATCTCTGCTTTTGCAGCAGTAGTCAATGGAAAGCATTCAGGATTTCAAAGTTGTTTTTTTTTTTAAAGAAAGCAGGAGGAGAAAAGAATGAAACAAAAATGCAAGATGTAAATTTCTTTTCTGATACAAATATCTGGTGGAAAGGCTATCACCTTATACACAATAAGGAGGCTCTAATGAATCAATTCAATCTGATCATCATAATTATGGTTATCTCCAAAGTAGAAAATTAATTGGCTGAAGTTAAATATCCCCTTTACATGTCAACAAAATTGGTTTTTCTGGGGATTAAAGGATTAATGTGGTGTTAAGTCCCTAAAGAGGTTAAAACACTTTATTATTCATTACAAAGCATATAGATTGGGCTGTTATTATGTCACTGCTTTTCATTATATTAAAAATGAAGGGAGGAGAGACAAAAAAAAAATCAACCTTTTTAAAGTGACAGATACAGATATAGGTAAAATTCTACTTCTGAATGGTTCATTTTTAAAAAAAATAAAGGCACTATAATCGTAATATGTTGCATTTGAAATGATTTTAGCACATTACATTTTGTTTTTATGTCTTATACTATGTTACAATAGCTTAGGCAATTCTCTTTCCTCTCAGTCAGCAAATGGATGGAATACCGTGATCCAATTTTTGTTTCCTTCTCCCATATTAAAAAATAATAATAAAAACTAATTGTGGAATCAGACAAATAGACCATCTTGTCTGAGATCCTGTCCTAATTTCTATTTCTCTGTTGAAGCTCTACAGAATGGCAAACACTCTTGGAACTAAACATCTCCTTCAATAAATATATCAGTCATAAATCATGATTGATAATTACCTCAGAACTTGTATTTCTACTGAAATGCTATGTGTTTGAAATAACGTAAGTTCATTTTTTAAAAAACAAAATTCTATCTCTGCAATTTCATTGGTGATAGATGTTCACAAAGAATATATTTGGTTCATTTGAACTGGATCCAGTCATCAAAGAGTATGCTAATGCCTATATTGGTTGTTGGAAAAGATAGGCGATGTTCAAAACCTCTGCTGAATGTCAGTTTGGATAGGCTGACAATAAAATTCCAAGGTGGTAGATATCAATGAATCTCATTATTGTTGAGACATTGCAATATCTCAGCATCCAGATCTATTTTAAATGCATAAAGGCATAGCATATGCATACATACCCATCATCATATTCTGGTTGGTTTGTTTTTTTTTGTAAGCGTGGTTAGGCAAATCACAGGAAAGGGTAAGAAATGGTAAGCAAAAGAAATTAGAGTTTGTTCCAACACAATTTCCCATTGCCTTTTGTTGTCTAAACTTCACACATCTCTTTTTGAGAATCTTGTCAACCCTATCCAAGCAGACCTTTCTGATATTTCCTTCTTTTCAACTTCCCACATATAGAGATCTCTCCTTAATGGCACTTGCATCAACTGATGAAACCATAAGTATTGACTCCCACTATCCAAACACTTGTTTAGTGAGCAAAGGTTTTACATAATATTTTTATTAATTTTATTAATTTTATTTTTATTAACCCAACAAAGGTTAGTAACCCAGACTAGGTTAGTAAATTCAAGTCATGCCATATGCAATAACCTCTGGAGAAGATTACAGAAATAACCTTGAATAAGATACATGGTAACTTTTAGCAAACCATGAGTTTAGTTTAGGAAAACAGGAAAGTGTATGTGTGGGGGGGGGGGAATTCTCAGATCGCCCCATCTAGACTATCAGGCTTTCAAAAAAATTTATTACTGAAGCTTTATACCAATAAAACAGAGCACTGGTGTTTCTTAGTGAAACAAGGGCTTGGCTTGATAACATTAACATTGATACGAAAATGACAAACTGAAAGAAGCTGTGCTTGACAGGGAAGCATGGAGATCACCTGCCTATAAAGTTGCCAAGAGTCAGACCTGACTGAATGGCCTATATTTTGGGGGGTATCTGTTTCTAACCTTAGCCTGTCTTGAAGATCTGATGCTCCCTGCTAGGGTTAAAGAAAGTTATCATCGTCACAATTTTGACAAGTGTGCTAGAAATGAAATCAAAGCTTATTTTTTTACCCCAAGCATGCTCATACAGAATCTCTAATCTAAAGGCTATCTTGCAAGGCAACTGCCTTATAACCGCCCATATCTCATCAAACAGAAAGTACATGTGGTGAACAGGCCCTTTCTTGATTTTTTGAAATAAACAAATATTGTTAAGAAAAAAGAAGCATAAACGAAAAGTGTTAGAGCACTGCATCAAGCTGACTACAGATAAATCATGGTTTTGTTGCTGTGGTTTTTTTTAAAAAGGGGGGGTATGTGCTCTGCAGAAAGGCAAACATCAGAACCTTTAATATCTTTAGGGAAGTATCACAAAATATGACGGATTAATTCATGAACTAATATATTTGAATCAACTTCTTCACCCACTGTCATTGCTTCTTTAAATTACTTCTGTATGTATGTAAAAATGAGAGCAAGAAGGGGGGGGGAGAAGTAGAGTCCTTTCAATATGTCCTAAAATACAAGTTTGAGCTGAAAATAAAACAGAATATAATTTAAAAGAGTTTGTCAGTGAAATGGTAAAAGATGGTTTCACTTGAATTCATGAATAAGGTTGCAGTCCTATGCACATTTATGTGAAAGTGGCATTAGCTCTTTGTAAATAACTTGACAGCTAGAATTACATTGCATATGGAATATTAAGTATGCAGATAGACAATTAGGCCAAGGAATCTCACTTTATAGAATTTCCATGCACGTTAATAGACAGGAACTTCTGGACAATCATTTCCCACTGAAGCCCAAAGCAAATGTCTGTCAGGGTTTATTTTTCATGCTTCTGTAATTGATTTCCCATTATAAATGCACTTTGGATGTACAATTTTGAATATGCATGCATTTTATGTGCATGTCCCCTTAAATATGTCTTTTGTGCATCATTTTTGAAATAAGTACAGAATCAATGATAGCAGTCTGCCCAGAGTTGAAGGATAGTAGCAGGGAAGGGAGTGTGGATTTGTTTTCTGTATCTTCTGTGGGTAGAGTCAGAACCAGTGGTGAGATTCAGCCAGTTTACACCATTTCGGCAGAACCAATAGCTAATTTTTTGTTGGCCAGGCCCAGAATGGACTTCCAGAAACAGCATCTATACAGAGAACCGGTTGTTCACATATTTGAATCCCACCATTGAGATTCAATGGGTGGATGCTTTAAAGAGACACTGCGATCCAAATTCAAAACAAGGAAAATTTTTCTGACCACGAACATTATTAAACAGTGGAATAACTTGCTATATGGAGTTATGGGTGCTTCTTCCCTGGAGGTTTTCAAACAAAGGTTGGGCAGCTATTTGCCTGGAATGGTCTAATGGTCTGAGGTTTCCTATCCAGAGAGTTGGACCAGAAGATCTTCAAGATTCTAACCCAGTGGTTCTCAACCTGTGGGTCACGACCCCATTTGGGGTCGAATGACCATTTCACAGGGGTCGCCAAATAACGCAGTCCACCATTTTTTCCCCCTTTTCCTTAGCTGTGCTACTCCCTTTTATTCTACTGGCTTTTGAAAGCCAATAGAATAGACTCTCTTGAATAGAGTCTAATTCTATTGGCTTTCAAAAGCCAATAGGAATTGTCCAGGCTGTCTCTGCCCTGCTGAGCCCGCCAAAAGTCCCATTCTGCAAACGGTGCTGCAAGTTGTCTGCAGCGAAGGCGAGCTGTCTGGAAGTTTCCACCCCTCCCTGCTGAGCAACTACTAAAAATGTAAGTAAAAGAGGGCCAGGGGTGGGAGGTGGGAGGCCGGCGGGCGCAGGAAGGGTTGCTGGCGTGTGTGTGGCCCGGAGAGTGCCTTACCTCCCTTGGGCTGGGCTAGCTGGTGGCCCAGCCGGTGGTCGGCCTGCCCCATCTCTGCCGCTTGCCAGCTACGTCTTGGCCGGCGCAGGAGGAAGCAGCACGCATGCGTGGTGCTCCCAGGCAGGGAAAGTCCTCGACTTATGACCAGTTGGGTAATCCTCAACTTATGATCGGTTGGGTAGTCATCGACTTACGACCGGTTGGGGGTCGTGGCATTAAAAAGGTTGAGAACCACTGTTCTAACCTGATGATTTATGATATTCTGAAAAAAAAGTGATTCTGGAGACACATATTTGGTTTTGGTTATGTAATACAAAAGGTTTAAAACTGGTACAATCATACAAAAAAAAAAATGGGACTCACTTCTCATCCCCATAAACCAGAGATATTTGTCTCCTTAAAGATCAAATTACAATTTTTGTTTGTAATTTGATAGCATGCTATCATAGAAATGACTGAATAATTGCAGTCAGGCCAAACAATAATTAGCCCAAAACCCAGAGCCTTCCCTGCAAACCCAACTCCTGAACAAGCAGAAATCCTCAAAGTGCTTCCACTTAAACATTCAAAGCAAAAGGTTTATTGGTAAAAATGGACTTCACAAATTAAGCTTTATAAAAAGCTATGGTCAAATAGACAAAATTTCTAGCTTATGCAGAATATAAAAATGATTGAATTCTGCACAAAAATAAATATTCCATTCCATTCTCAGGTATGAACTCTCACTACAGTAGGTTACCCTGGCTCAGTTTCTATTTCTTAGCCCATCCTATCTTGGAGGAGGGTTGTTTTGAAGAAAGGGCAATTCATATGCTACTCTTTGTTCCTGAAAGAAAGTCAGGATATAAAAACCTAACAATTATGTGTATTCATACAGAGACACAAAGACCCAAATATAAATGTTAGCTTTCATTACAAAAAAATGGCAACATATTTAACTTCAAACTTGAGCATTCAGAAACTTCTGGTACTTTCGTCAAAATGATAACGGCATCAGGCCATCAGGCCACAAGGCTGCCCCTTTGGGAAGTATGTGTCATGTCCGTGTGCCAATGAGGCAGGCCATAACATCAGATAGGCTCATTTGACCCACCTGCAGAATGCCACCGATTGCACGTATTAGCCATATTACTGATTAATTGAGGAATGTTAAACTAGAAATTATATTTGTTATGCAGCCATTGTTTCTTATGTACGGGAAGTTGGGTGAATTGTCCCATTCTGCAGGTAGTCTTTGTTTAATAACCACAGCTGGGACGAGCAACTCTGTTGCAAAGCAAAGCTATCGCTAAATGGAATATCACATGGCTGTGACTGTGCTTTCCAGTTCAAAACTGACAAGATTACTCAGTTTCATATCTTTCATTTTCATTTGCCTCCTAACTTCTTTCCCATCCTTTGTAATGTTTACCCCTGCACTGGGATAATTAGCAAGAAGGGAACTAATGTTTGTATTTACGTTCATTGGAGAGAGAGGGATCACAAGAGAATAAGCAGGCACATAATACTGAATACATATTGAAAGCAAGGGGCCAGCATCAGCAACCACAAGCACACTATGCAATCACCCCAGTATATTCCCCATTGTATTCCCAGTTACTATCTTGGAATTTTTTTTCCCCTCTCCAATCTTTATGCTTTGCAAAGGAGAGCACAGAAAAGAAAAACAGATCTGGCAAAGAACAATGTGTGTGGACTATAATAGTGAACACATAACTAAGGGACAGTACTATCATAATTTCAACCATTGCCAAAAGAGGCAGTTGGTAAGTGAGGACTAATTGGAAATAAAAAATAAACTTAGAAAGAAAAAAAATAACATTTTCCAATCCTAATATATAAAACATCTTTACAGATTTATAATATTATTAAAAGTTTAAAAGCAAAGGTAAAAGCAAATACAATCTATTATAGCGTAAGGAAGAAAAAAGAAATCTAAGAAAAACTTAAAAGTGCAAAAAAAAAGTAAAAAGAAAAGGTACAAAGAAGTGGCTTCCAATCTTCTTTACAGAAGTTGTAAGTATAATTATAACTTTACCTCTTTCTCTAAAGTTACATTGACTCTCTTTTTTCTGTATTATCTAATCATCAAAACCATAAATCATGAGTTCATTTTTTTTACACAAAACATCCATAAAGGGTTTCCAGTCAGCAATGCATGTAAATATTGTCTTTTCTCTGATCAAACAAGTCAATTTGGCCATCCCAGCAAGTTCCATCAGCTTCACCAACCATTTCTCCATTGTAGATATTGCCAAATCTTTCCATCTTTGTGCATACTGTAGTTATCATATATAAAAACAAGTTCCATGACTTTTTTCCAACTGTTTGTCCATCAGTGCCAAGAGGAAAACTGCTTTGGAAAAATCTTGTGCCAATAAAAAGATTTATCAAATTGCAAAAAACAGCTTCCGAGAAACAACTTTTTTGAGGAGTTCAGAAAACACTAAATGAGAATTGAATAATCAATGTTTCTAGGCTGTTCAGACTTCTTTATGGCTGCATTTTCTATAACCCTAATATTATTTTTAAATGCATGTTAATCACATCCATTTAATCAATGTCATATATGCTTTTGATCAATATACTTTCCAGTATTTAAACACTTGCCCCATCTAGTTTGGTTTCAATGTCAAATTTAAATATACAGTTGTGGATTTGACTGAAAAAAACCTAAGATTAATTTCATTCTCTCTGATTCTACATAGACAGATACACGCGCACAACAGGAAAATAATTGATTTAAACATTTACAGCAAAGAGGATGCCTTTACAATAAATAGCTCCTTCTTAGACATTTCTGAGAAACTAAATACATCACAATTAAAGACATTCCATCTGTGCATAAGCCATAATAGTACTGTACACAGCTTGAAAGATGATGTGAAGAAAAAGATGCCCAGTCTCCATCCAGGCTTATGGCCAAACAAGACAAGGCCCATTGTGTCAGGATCTACTCATGTAGAGACCAAATCTCCCTACATCCATACATCACTCTGTGGATATTTCAATGGCGGGATGAGATTTAATAGGTGAATGTGCTGAAGTTTCCAAAGCACTTTGGACAACTGCTATAAAATTCCTCATGATCTCTTTTAATCTACATTTTACTCCACAAGGCCAAGAGAGAAAGAAACAACTGAGCCATGTGTTAGAGAAAGAAACAAGTAAGTTCCAGTGCCTGTATTTTAGTTTTGTTGTGTGTGAATGCCCTAAAAAATTATATATAGTGTGATATAAATCAAACAGGATATGCAATATGATACCCACTTCATCCTTCCTGGCTTTACAGTCTATAAATTTAGTTGTTGCTGTTTTGGAGGATTGCAAAGAAGGACTAAGCTTTATCATTTAACATATGCAGAATCAGTGCCCAGCCATCTGGATGTTTGCCAGTGGATAAGATTACACCCTCTGGTATGCAACAGGGTGTTTGGAGAAGAGGGAATGTGTGTGAACCTCCAAAATGAGACAGTGACTGAAAGACGGGGATTGAGTTATTGAGTGGCATGAAGTCAGGAACATTGTGGATAGGAAATTTAGGAATGAGAGAAAGATTTGCACCCGGTACCATTTTAAATGGAACTGTTGGCACTTACCCAGTAAGTAACAACATACATCACTGGTTTTCTCAGCATGCGGAGATCCTCTTTAGGAAAATATATCCGTGCACTTCTGGCCCTTCCAAGGAATAGACTGCTTGAAGTGTGGGAAATCATCCCCAAACAAGCTTCTGAAAAGAAAGATAGGAAGTAAATGGCTTTGAAAAGAACAAGCAAACTAACTAAATTACAACTCTATTATGTTTTGAAACTGAATACTTTCTAAATAACCTTCTGTATATGCAAAGCTTTCTTAGAATGTCAAACATTTAGGTAAAATTAACATTGTGGTTGCTGTAAGTTTGGATCCACCACATTCATGTAAGTGTTGTACAAGCTATATACATCGTTCAGCTCTTTACCTGGTTTTCTCTCTTTGCTTTTGATTCATTGCTAACCTCCAAAGAAGCCAAAAACATTGTTCTATGTAGTCATAATCTACTTATATAATTTCTTGGGCAATCCAATCAGACTTTGGAATTATTAGATGGGCAACAAACTTAAAACACTATGGTCCACATACTGATCAGAAAATGCAAAAGGGATTCAATAGTGTATTGATATTAAGAATATTTGTTTTGTATCTTTACTAAGGTTACTATAAAATATAGTAACAATTACAATAAATACAATAAAATTAACTCAGAACCCTGTAAGCCAACTTTACCACTAAAACCATCCCTATAGGAGAAGAGCAGGCAGAGCTGGGGGGGGGGCAGAGTTAAGCACATCATCAGTTTAGAATCACAAACGCTCCAAGTCAAACCCCTGCTGAATTCTGATGACCATTATCTGGCTCCAATTTAGCACTGAACTTTATTTGACCAGATTCTTGTGTATAGGCTTGAATAAATCTTCTATGCTGTAACCTTTTGAACAATCCTGATTCTTTACACCTGACATACACACACACACACACACACACCACTGATCCACTAATCAGACAAAAGGATCTTTAAATTCATTTTGTAAACCCTCAAATAAAAACTCAGCATCCTTAATGAGCTAGCCTTGCTCAATATGAAATGGGATTTAATCTTTCTGCCAGGACAAAGTACTGATAGTCCCTGACTTACAACCACAACTGGGATGACAATTTCTAAGCAAGGCAGTTGTTAAGCACATCACATGGTTGTTAAGGGAATCTGGTTTCCCCTATTGTCTTTGCTTGTTGGAAGCTGGCTGGGAAGGTCAGAAATGGCGATCAGATGACCATTGTAAAACCATGCCCGTTCTCAAGCACCTGACTTTTGAACAGGTAACTGCAGGGATGCTGCAACAGCATGAGGATCAATCATAGGTCACTTTTTTCAGTGACATAATTTTGAAGTTGTTAAACAAATGGTTATAAATCTAAGACTACCTGTACTTGCAGTTACTAGTTAAAACTTTCTTTTATGTTCTTCAAAGAAGAAGGATAATATGTAAGTACCTTTTTATAATGATCATGTATTGGGTTGTTTTGTCCAGAATGCTTTCTCCATTTCTCATTTATTGCCAACTCATGCAAACTCCTAGGTAAGCATATATTTTTTTCCTCTCTAGTAAGTGGACATATTTATGTTGGTTGCAATGCATGATAAGTACACTGTCTTAGCTGCTCATGTCTGTAGAATCAAAGTTGTTTTAGCTTATGACACAACTATGATGACAGTGAAGCTTTATTTTAAAAAAGAAAGGAATTAGAACCCCTATCAGGGAAATGCTGACAGAATTTGGTTTTGGCAGCAAAAATGATAATAGTCTAATATGTGTTGTGAATAAGAAGAAAGAGAGAAAGGATGCTTGCAGTGAACCTGCTAATCAAACTGTGCTCCTACTAAACATTTCTTAGCAAGTTCTTTGCAGCTGCCAATAAATCTAAACTCTGCACTTTATAATTAAGTGAATTTCCCTTCAGATTTCTGCACATAAAGGCTGCTAATATGAATGTGTTTTATAAAGATGCCAATAATAGCCTCTAATCTAGTTTTAAAGCCTCTGGGTCATCTGAAACCCTGATGCAATAAAGAAGTTATTCCAATTCTTGGACATCCTGATTATACTATAAAATAAATGATGACTCAGCTTACAGTAGTTCAGGAATGTTAGTACCAGGGATGAGGACTTGACAAACGCTGTTATTATTATTATTACTCCTTAGGACTGCAAGTTTTTAGGTTTAGCCTGCAAATTATTTCTTCTGATTCTTGTTCTTTTTTTCACTAGCCTGGCCATGAACAATGCCAGATCCCATTGGTGAAATAGTGTCATTCAGTGGGCAGTAGGAAGTGGGCCTTTTCTATCATGACACCTGCTGTATGAATAGCTTCACAAAGCTTTATGAATAGCTTCTCACCAAGATATTATCCTCCTCGCTTTCTAGAAGGCCAGCTAGACTTGTTTTACTTCTGGGGACTGGAAAGAATTTGGTCTAGTGGTTAAGGCATCAGGCTAGAAAACAGGAAATCATGAGTTCAAGTCCCAACTTAGCCATGTAAGTCAGTTTGGTGACTCTCTTTCAGCCCAGCTCACCTCACAGAATTGCTGTTGCGGGGAAAATGGGAGAAGGAAGTTGTGCTGGATATATTTGCTGCCTTATTTGTAAAAAAATGAAGGCAGAACACAAATAAGTAAAATAAAGAGGATTTTAATGGAGGTGGAGGCATAGGTGTCTGCAGTATGCTGGCAGTTATATATTTTGGGAGCCTCAACTTGGCTGTTCTTTGAATCATTTACAACTGTGTTTGACGTTATATCTGTGCACCACTCCAAGTACCTTTGGTGGATGGGCAGCTATATAATTGTGTTCAAGAAATAAAAATAAATAGATTCACCGGAAAAGATGTTTCACATAACCTGGTATCCAAAAGTAACTTTCCTGTTACTCCATCCCATTTTATTTATTTTATACGTGTTAATACAATATTTATTTTTCCTTCCTGGCTAGAAAATACCTGAGGCAGCTAGGAGTACAGACCCAGAAAAAAGCCACCCTAAAATCAGATAATGCATAAATGGTTTAACTCTTTACAAAACAGATGACTATTAAAATTCTTTCAGACTGAAAGTGCCCCCCCCCCTCTCTCTCCAAGCATCAAGGAGGTTAGGGACTTATGTTTTGGTTTTCGCAAACCACAATAACTTGTGAATAAATAATGTTTTCAGATATTAACTATAACCAAAGAAGTTCCCTGGTAGGTATTAAATGTTCTAACAATTCACCAATCTTATCATAACATTGACAATTTCACATGACTCACCAGGAGAGGAGAAGGCTTCATATTTGAAATACTGATGAAAACTATGGAGATGAGCAAGGGGTTCTACAGGGAGTGCCTTATAAGCAGAAGAAAAATGATCAACATCAATCATTTTGTTTTTCATAATATCAGTTAATGATATACTTCATTGGATTAATGTAATTTTTGAACTGCACAAATGGGTTTGTTTGTTTTTTTTTAAAAAAATGCACATTTTGTCTTCAATCTGTTTTAGAACTGAAAATGTTTCTCTTGCATTGTAGCAGAAAGGAATACAAGCTACGCAACTATGGCTTAACTCTTGTTGGTTAGTTCAATGAATATTGGGGGGAAATTATCTTGGCAGAACCACAGACCAAGATGGAGACAAACTATCATGTCAATGGCATCATTTCAGAATGCACAGGAGAAGACAACTATAAATCATTCCTATATTTTACCAGTTTGGCTAGACAAGATAAAATGAGGGATAATATAATGCCAGATGATGGGCCTCTCAGTCTGTATGATACTCAGAGTGTTAATTGTTGGAAGTCAGGTGACATAAATTTATTTAGTTATCTAAAACCCATCTTATATCAAACGCTTGGTGGCTTCCAACCAACAGTTAAAACAGCCTCATTGTACAAATAATATTTATGTATATCTATTAAAACTACAAATAGTGAATATCTGGCACCATAATAAACTTGAACAAAGCACTACAAAAACTCTTTGCAGTTTTACCCAAAGCCAGGGTGTTATGGGAAAACCCAGCTTTTAAGTACTTTTGGGAAGGCTGAGAAAGTAGAAGGATGTTCCATAGGGCAGAAAAGGCACTCTTTCTAGATTCCATAAAATGCAATCCTTAAGGAGTACGCCCACCCTATCTAATTGGGTAGGACAGGTAGATATACTTAAAGAGAGTTGGTCTCTAGCCCTGTGCCATATAAGGCTTTTAAAGTAATAATCAACACCTTGAATTGCACCCAGAAGGAAACTGGGATCCAGTGCAGCTCACCCAATAGAGAAGTAACATAGATAAATCTAGGGACCCCCATCACTATGCATCACCACATCCTGGACTAGTTGTGGCTTCCAGGTGGTCTTCAAGAGCATGCTCATGTTCAGCAGATTGAAGTAGTCCAAACAGTAAATAACCTAGGAACGAGTAATTGTGAGCAAGCCTCACTCCATAAAAGTATAGTGAATATGTTGTATTTCTTTAGTTGCAAATTGGAAACTTGGACTTTTAGAGCTTTGAAAGATACTTCTATATAGAGCTTCTAAAGAAAACCAACTTGTCTTGAGATAGGCTGGCTGGGGCTAATGGGCTATCTATACCATTACTTAATTATATCAGCAACTCAGGGCAGATGTTCATTGTGGCTTAATTAATATAGTGATGGAGGACTATTCTGACATACCATATGTTGAGTATGAAGATTATATATACATGCTTTTGGGGTAGAATATATTTGATTAATTTTGCATCTCCTCTTCTCTTAGAATTTGTGTGTTTTAGCCTTTGGATTTTTATTAGCCAGCTATACTTGCTTAAATAACCTTTACTACTTCTTCACTTTTACTCCTTTCCTCTTGTGGAAAAAAATCCCCCCCCCCTTTGCTCATTTCTGTTGTATGTGTGTGCACACTGATATAGAAATAACTCCCTGGGACCTACATTCTAAGGAAATATACATACCATTGCACTGCAAAGATGATGTCCATTTGTATCTTTCATGTCAGAAATGGACTTAGTGCCCTGGACGTGAAATATGATTGTCAGGTTGCCCATATAAGGTTATAACAATTCAAGTCACTTGTTCTGATGCATAGTTATTTATTTACTCCCCAAAAGGCTATTAAGTGGTTGTTCATTTGCCAGGGAATAACAGAGATGAAAAAGAGAACCAAAAATTATATTATACAATTCTAAAAGTATCCCAAAGGTACAGGATAATTTCCTTTTGAAGTGTGAACCTGCCAATTGATTCAAACATAACTCTTTGTCTCTTCACATCATTGTTCTGCTAAGACAAAAGATGAAACAAAGCAGTAGGAAGAAAATTGGGTCAACATAGAGGAATAGAAGGTCATAATAAAAATAACATCTTCCTGCCTTTTCTAAAATTTGAACACCAGAGTATCTGGCAATGTAATTCAGAAGACTCCATTATCCAAACTTACTATTTATTGTATTCATCTTGTAGTTAGATATACACTTGGGAAATTTGATCTGGACTTCAGGATTTTATTTATTTGTACCTTTCTTTGTTTTAGACAATTTTTATGTATATATGCCAAAATGTTAGGAAGATTCCAACTTTCATTTAGTTTAATGATGAGTAGCAATATAATTAATCTGCTTATACAGGATCACTAATTTATAAGTCCACTCTTCATCTATCAGTTGAACCTGGCATGTCATTATTCCATAAATTGTATAACAAAATTGTGGAATGGCAGGCTGAAGGTGAACACTAAAATGGTTGCAGTCTATACATTTTCCAGCTATTATGCCATTATTATTGGAGCACAAGGTGCCTGACCTTTATCTGTCATTTCAAATTTCTAGTGTAGTATAAAGCAGTTGTTTGCATGATGAAACATCTGGAGGTATGAGGGAAAAGGGAATTTATCTAATTTTAACCACAAGACACACTTGCCAGAACACTAGAGGGGGGGAAGACAGAAAGTTGATTTGATGGTTAGTGGTAGAACATAAGAAGGTTAAAACTCAATATATGCTTTAGGATTCCATGTTGACTTTAGTATTCTGGGCACTTTTTCACATGCTCCTATGAAGTTCTAAGATATCCATTCTGCACCAATGCGGGAGGGGTGAAACAAGTACAATAGATTGCTGTCTCACACTAGAAATTAGGGAAATTCGTTTTATAAGCCACATAAGTACTGTTGAACTGTAGCTCTACTAACCTAGTAGAATGTTTGAATTTAAATTAATAATCTTAGCCCTGCCTATAGCTGGTGAATTTTCTTAGCAAAGGAATTGGGAAACATCTAATTCAGTGCATATCTATACCAGTGATGGCGAACCTATAGCATGCGTGCCAGAGGCGGCAGTCATAACCCTCTCTGTGGGCACACGCGCCATGCCCCGGAGATGGCAACCATCCCTCTTCAACCAGCCACCCACTAACTCACCGAGGTCCCATGTGGCTGGATGCATCCCAGCATCCATGCGCTCGCTGGCCTCTGTGTGCAGGGCCCAATGGTGTCAGGCAGCAGCCGCCCCGGCCCCTGCCTCACCTTGCCCTATGACAATGGCACCCCCGCCCTGCCTCGCCTTGCTTCACCTCACCCTGCAGGATGAGTCTCCTGCCCATTGCCCCACCTGCCAGAGACCCCCTGTATCTCCCCCAACCCTGCCTGGCCCCCACAGGCATTTATTTATTTATTTATTTATTTATGAGACTTATATACCGCTTTAAGTGCAAGCACTCTCTAAGCGGTGTACACCAGTAAGCAATGTATATATATATTTACATTGCCCCCAACAATCTGGGTCCTCATTTTACCTACCCCGGAAGGATGGAAGGCTGAGTCAACCTTGAGCCGGTGAGATTTGAACCGCTGACCTGCTGAACACAGTCAGCTAAAGTGGCCTGCAGTACTGCACTCTAACTGCTGCACCATCCCGGCTCGGCATCCCTCCCCATGAGCAACATCGAGGTGATCACGCCCACCTTGGCCACACCCACCCAATCTGCCATGACCACCACAGCCATGCCCACCCAGTGGCCCATGCCCACCTGGCACCCAGCGATAAATAAGTGGGTTTTGGGTTGCAGTTTGAGCACTTGGTCTCTAAAAGGTTCACCATCACTGATCTATACAGTGCATATCAGACAATAAAAGTAACAAGTCTCGTGTGATACCACCATTCACACTAGATGCATGTTGCTGATGTTTATGGAGATTCTCAATCATCCAGGTCACAGTTGTCCCAAAGGTGCTTTTTCCAAAAAGCAACTAGACTTTCTTGGGTTTTTTCTTTGGGAAAAAAAATTCCAGTTGCCTTTTGGAAAAAGTATCTTTAGCAATGTTGCTGATGTCAACCCCAGTGAAAAAGTTAAAAGTTAGAAAAGGAAAAGAGAAAATTAGGAATACTTTGTCCACCACAGTTAATGCTTAAATGAATTAAATATTATTTTTGAGCTTCTTAGGCTACCTGATTAAATGGTATAATCCAATAGAAGGATGTTCAATTGAATTCAATAAAACTTACTGTTTGACATTAGCTATAGTATTGTAACCTTTAAGTAATTGTAAAGATTAAAACCAAACTTTAAAGATTAAATTAATTAATATATATTACAACCTTTTCATCAGATTGATTTGAAAAGTAATGCAGAAATAGTTCTTCCCTCAACCTAAGGATATCAAATTTCTCTCTTTTTTTAAATTAAACACATACATCCCACATGCATATGTTCTTGTAGATTTCTCCTACCAAGCCTTTTTTCTGAATATATGTATTTTTCTGCCTGGTCTTACATATACAGGACATATTTTGCACAGTTTTTAAAAAGGTTTTCAACTGCTTTGTAAAATTTACAAAATGAAGCAACTTCTACCATTTATATGTGATCATTTCTAGCATGTTTTAATGCTTCTAAATTTGTATTGGGTTAACTGCTAAGGATTTGACCCACACTGCTTTCCTGATGATTACATAAAGGTTGTTGACCTGTTTCTTACTCTTTTTGCCACAACAACAACAAAAAAAAAAAACCAGATCAAAAAGGTCATCCACAAGTCCAGGCAGTCTTACATCAGTAGGATTATCATATATGGGCAAACTATTGCTTTTTTTTTTCTTTAAGAGTGACATTATTTTTTTCTTTTTTTCTCCTAACCTTCTTATTTGCTTTGGCTTTTGGTAGATAGCCTGACTAGATTGGGAAGTGGGCTGTAGTTTAGTACAGTTTGCATGTATTAAGTAATCTATGCATGTGTGTGTGTGTGTGTGTGTGTGTGTGTGCACGCACAGGTGCATACATACACACACACATATACACACATACAAATATATATTGATGTCTGTGTATCTCAGTGTTACAGAATCCTTCTCCTCGTTCCTAGAACTAGAAATGCTAATTAGCATAAATAAATAAACTTATATAGTTGGTTATAAATGACTAAGCTTACATAAGCTCAGTCTTATGTCATTAAAAAGATTGTCCTCGTGTGTGTGTGTGTGTGTGTGTGTGTGTGTGTGTAGTGTATCATCCCACATTCAAGTAGCTCATAGTCATAAACAACATTCTAATCACAATCATCCAACCAGAAGAATAATAATAACAATTTTAATTAAAAATTGAACTAGCCTCGACCACCAAATATCTTTCTAAATCAAAATATTATACAGGCACTCCCAAAGCCACGCAAGATGTGTTCTGGCAAACTTCCAGGCATTAGGAGGCTCCTACCCTGTATACAACAAGGATATTGAATATATTTTTTAGCAACCCCATGTGATATTGTAAAAAGAGGGTTCAAAAGTGGTTAGCATATATGCTTAACCAGCCATTCATTCTGAAGCTTCATTACTTATTTTCCCATGCTCCTTTCCCTCCATGTTTTAATAAGCTCTATTTTTCTCTTGCGTGTCAGAAATTTACTCAGATCAGCTCATTCTTAACTTCAGTCTGGAGCAAAACATTCCTCGTCCCCTTAATCCTCCCTCCCTCTCCAATTCATGACACATCCAATCGCCTCCCCCCCCCCCCGTTCCTTTATCATGGTAAAATTTTGTTTTGTGTGGAAATTATCTGGACCGTTTTGCTTGAGTCACTTGCCCAGGGTAGAGGCAGTAGATCCTGCCCCTGCTGCCAGATTTCAGAAAGATGAGCAAACTTCGGAATTTGATAGCGCCTGCAGCAGAATACCAAAAAGGGAGCTCCTTTGTTCTCCATAAACAGAGTATTGACTTTGATCTGGTCAAATGAATGAATTAATGAAAGAAAATGACACATTCAGATGGGTGTGTGTGTGTGTGTGTGTGTGTGTGTGTGTGTGTGTGTGTGCGCGCGCGCGCGTGGTGGGGTTCAGGAGACCAGATCAGTTTATCCTGGCTGGGTGTTTGATTGTGTTTTGTGTTGTTTTCTCTCTCTCTCTCTCTCTCTCTCTCTCTCTCTCTCTCTCTCTCTCTCTCTCTCTTCCCCCCCCCCCCTTTTCTCCTTTCCCCCAAATACAGCCTTCTGTGCTACAAGGCAGATCTTTTCTCTGGTGAGAAAGCTCACCTCATAACAGCGAATATTGCCATGGCTATGCGAACGGTGCAGATTTATTACGAATCTCCCCGATAGGAAACCATTCACTTGATCTTTGCCTCAATCCTATTAGGACCCCCCGGGGTTTTAAATGGATACCAAGCTGTCACCGCACTGTTGCTGTGACTACCTAGTCTTTATGGAACAAGAAAAAGAAGTGCTGGTGATTGGCAGACCTTCCTTGCCCTCGTCCACCGCACAAAGAGAAACAAAATGAAGAGGAAGTGAGGCTATTATAGGTTTGATGCTTCTTAACCTTACAGAACCCTTACACCCGGTAAATGTCACCCTCTGAAACACACAGCTTTCCAGAGGCTAGACTAGAGTAATGTTTTGACAACAACCACGGGGTGGGGGTAGGGATCGAGCCCCAAATTGACTATTAGTATTCGTTTAGAAGTATTTGGAGTGCACAGAGGCTGGCATGTATATGGCTGAGCAAGTGTGTGTGTGGGGGGGGAGATCTTAGGGTTAAACATCTATTTTGTCTTAGCCTCAAGGATTCCTCCTGAAGTTAAGAATGCGGCTCTCTGGGTAAGATGAGCAGGTTTGGGGGTCCCTGGTGTAAATGAAGGAGAAGCGAATTGCATGCGGCCCTGTTTGCCCTGCATGAGAAAGGAAAGAATTTGATAAATCCCACCATATGGTGCCATACTGTATCTTGATGGCTATAAATAATAGCCTTTCTGTTTTAGATTTGCTTTTGTTTTGCTTGGGAGCAGTGACACATTTCTTGATGCAGTAGTTGGAAGGATCAAATGTAGTTGGCTGTCGTGGAGCTGGGTTGGGTTTTTTTTTGTTTGTTTGTTTGTTTTTTTGTGGAGATCTGGCGGCTTAAGCAACCAGTGCGGTCAAAACAAAAATAACAATTGCATTTATATATATATATATATATATATATATGCAAATCTAGATGATGTATCTATGCAAATCTAGATGATGTATCTAGGTATTATAACAATAAAAGTAATGTGGTCATTTGATCTCCTGATCTGAATTCTTAGTTTCTGCTTATCAATAATTTAACACTGAGGATATTAACATGGTGAACTAAATCTCCTGAAGCGAAGTCTTACTCAAAAGTGCACAAATATATCTATACAAATGCTACTGGGATATTAATAATAACAACAATAACAACTCTCTGTATGATATCTGTTGAATCCGTATTGAGCAGGTTTCAAAGATTATTATTATGTTATTTTGCTAAACGTGAAATTCCAGATTATGGAGACAACTATTTTCCACACTGGTTTATTAAAAAGTGAAAATTGCTTCTTTTTCACTTTATTATATATTATATTGCATAGAAGGTGGACATTTCAGAGTCCTCTTTCAAACCATTTTTAAAATTTAATTCCCATGTACTGTATTTATTTTGATCAAATATTCATACGGAGCCCAGAACTTCTGAACTTGGGTATAAAAAGTATATTTGAATTTTAGTATATTAAAAATAAGTAGAAAGTTACATTGACAAGCAAGGCATTTGAATGTGTCTTTAAAAGTAAAATTCAACTGGCATAAGAAACCTAGACTTGATCAGTTGATTTCAATGGAACTAGGATGATAACCCTTTAAAAATAGGAAGGAAATCAGTTGCTTATTTGTACCAATTCTTCCCATGAATCTCATTAAGAAACAAATAATGGAACTGATAGGCATTTTCTAAATATATTATTAGTTTTAATAGATGATTCCTGTTTTTATCGTTAGTGCTCTGCTCATTTAAGTGTATTATCATTTCTGAAATATAATACACCTATCCATATTATTATTATTTACTAATTCTTAGGTTTTGCATATTTAACTTTTTCCTCTTTGCTGATTCGTCTTTGCTCATTCCGCTCAAGTGAATATTTTGCATTATCTCTTCAAGGAGGATGCAAAGTAAAATTCCATGTTCACACAGTACAATGACTTAAATATAGTTCTTTATTGTTATGTATCTTTTCTGCATTATCTTCTAAACAACTAACATGATGTGAAGTTTGTCCTAGAAAGCTGTATGTTATATTGTTAAAAAAAAGGTAAACCATTGAACTACAATACTTGTGAAATATAATAAATGCATTGTAGTGAATAAAAAAAGAAATACAGAAATACAGTTAGATGAAATACATTGTTCAGTATTAAATCTTCGGCAAATTATAAAATATTTCTTGTCTCTTACTCAGAAATTAAATATGCAGACTTGAAATATTATTCAGACAATGTTATTAAAACCACAACCATAAATGTTCCTTAATGTTTCATTCACATTTTATAAGCATAATCATTTGTTGCATTATCTTTAATCACTGTATACATTTAAGGAAATTTTCCTTATTAAAAAAGCAAAATAATTGTTTTATGAACTTGTAAAAGTTTTACAAGGAGAACAGCAGCAATCTTAGTTAACAGAATTTATTGTAACTTTCGTTTCATTTCTGAGGTTGATGAAATATTACATATTTAAAACCTAATTCAAATGAACAAAAATTTTATGGGCTTTTAGAAAAATATTGTTTTCAGAATATTTTTCAGATATAAAGAGGTTAATCGTTTTATTGCTATAGTTGTATCTAGACTTGAGTAAGGAATAGAAACCTATGAATTTACAAAAGAATTTCAATTTATTTCAGACAATTCACAGGAATTATTTTATCAATATGTTCCAATATCTGATTCTTCTACTAAGACCATACTTAGGATTTACTGTGGATGTTGACATCGTTTACCATTTCAGTATCTCAGAAAGTATGGCTAACATAAATTTCATTGTGTTTCCATGTAGGTTTTTCAAAGCTACCATTTTCTTTGTACATTTTTAAATTAAAAATAAAATTACTGAGAGAAAGCAGAAAACTGTGTTAGTTAAACCTTGTCATGTACAAATAATAAGCCCCTTTTTAATCTGCAAAACATAGTAAGAGAATGTCTTCAATTTGCTAATAATGGTCCTTGCACTTATTTTGTCACACTCAAGTGACATCATTCCCACAGAGATATTTCTTCTTCACTGAATACTCTAACTCCTCACGTTTTGTTCTCAGGATATTTGTTCTATTTTGTGAGTTTCCATAAAAGAAAAATGAAAGTTCAAACTTACTATGTTTAGTGTGTCCCCTTCTTCCACCTCACCTCACTTTTCAAGCCTGCCATAGTAAATTCAAAGGCCACATTCATTTCTTCTGAAATGAGCAGTGGTTTTGCACCACCTTCTGGCACAAAAGGATAGTGCCATTTTCCAATAGGGTGCAATCTTTCTACAGTCTGAAGTAGAAACCTAAGAGTTTTAGAAAGGTACAATTTATACTTTCCATTAACCCTCCTAGAGGTCACCCATCTTGGTAGTGCTTACAGATTCAGGGCAAAGTAAGAGATTTATATGTATTTATTCTTAAACGTGGCCCTGAGAAGGGTCAGTCTTGTTTTGTTTCCTGATTATTATTATTTTTTTAGCTGTGATCTAAGCTTGTGGATGCCAATACTTCGTATGATTCTGGCTCAAGGGGAAGAGACCACTCCATATTATCTTATCCTTGACTAAGGATAAGTCTGGTACCCTTAGTCTAATGTAAAGGCAATCTATATGGTGGTCAGGGTGATAATAAATCCTGCATGTGTGCAAGATTAATTCATGTTGCCCGGAACATGTGAAGTGGTCCTCAAGTGGAGGAGAAACTATTCTATGTCTTTGTGAGGTTTTTCAAAGGTTGGCAGGGCTGGTGAGTAGGAATAGCCTCTTCCAGCTTATAAACTGCAGAAAGATATATCAAGCACATTGAGTGCTTCTGTACCGGAGACAAATTCCTTATGTGTCTAATCATACTTGGCCAACAATGTATTCTATTCTATTCTATTCTATTCTATTCTATTCTATTCTATTCTATTCTATTCTATTCTATTCTATTCTATTCTATTCTATTCCAGCCCATTCCAGTCCATTCCATTCCAGTCCATTGCAGATGTATCAATAAGTCATGCTACCTCTCAGGGATCTAGAAAACCTTCTTTTGTTTTAAAGTCCATGTGGATCAGCTGCAATTACTGAGTGGGCTGGGAATACTAGTATATTGAAAAACTTTAGGGATGAATCCTGGTCCAGAAATGAGGTGCCAGGATAGGCCCTGACTGAGAATCAAGTCTGAATGTGATACTCTTCATTTTCTTTTGGGTGTGTTTTTACATGATGGCTCTGTGCACCAGAGACAATATTTAAATGGTCTCACAAAATACTCAGGGGATTATTATAGTACAAAAATCTATACCCTTCCATGCAGCATCAGCAGGGTGATAATTTTGTAGCTGTAGAGCTAGATTATAAAATGCTGTCATATAGTCATTGTAATAACAGTGCAGAAGCTGGTTACAAACACAATCCAAAACTAGACATGGCTTAATACACTAAGGACTTTTCAAGGAAGATAAGGCTCTGACCTTGGAGGGGAAACTCCCTCCCATCTTTTCTCCCTCATCTGTCAACTTCAAAATCTACTTTTTTTTATTATCAGAAAGACAGAAAAGGAAGTTGTCTGGGGATTTTCTTAGAAGGGCCATGGATCCATTGCCTTCCTGACTTCCCAATACATCTTCAAATTAGGGAGGTAATTCACCAGGAATCTCTCTCTCTCTCTCTCTCTCTCTCTCTCTCTCTCTCTCTCTCTCTCTCTCTCTCTCTCTCTCTCTCTCTCTCTCTCTCTCTCTCTCTCAACAAAAAATGAGAGGATGGGAGGAGATCAACAGCAAAGACTGCTTCTGACCCATTTATAGCCTGCTGGCAGGAAACTGGCAGGGAACTGGCTATCTTAAACAATTGACATCAGGTCTTGTGACATAACTGGTGGAATTGCCCTCTGAAAATCTTGCCTTCCTCTTAATAAACTCCATTCCCTAAAATGATAGATTCTGTGGCAGTGTCAAAGATAGAATCACAGATCAAGCTCTCAGAAATAAAGTGCTTTTGAGAACAGTTGTCTCTGTCTAAAATACGATGAGTCTTTTCCAAGCAAATAATTTTTAAAAAACATGGAGATGATCCTTTCTACATATGGGGTTATCATTCTCCCAAATAGGGAAGATTCTTCAAAACAACCACCTCTCTGTATAGAGAAATATGAGGGATCCATCTTCAATAGCCATTTTGAATTTGCATAAGTAAATATACTACTGGAACACTATTACTATTACTAATAGAATCTCCTCTCTGGTTTTTTCCCCAGATCTGATTCAGATATTTATTAGATCTGATCCAGAAATCTACTCTTTTTTCCCTGCAATGATCATTTGGCTATCTCTTTCTTTAATTGACATTTGAATATTCAGAACCAGATGTTTCCATCTGGATTCATAGCCAAAGGGAACATATTTCGTATCAGGTTAATATGTCTAGGTACAGTGCTTTTTATAATCATGAGTATTCATTCAGATTTCACTAAAATCGCATCAGGGAGAGATCAGTAGAAAGCATTGTTTATTAAAAATGCAAGAGAGTTACCGTACAAATATCACTGGAAATATCCTGGTTCAAATCCTCTTTTGGCCATCTTATTTGGGCAAATCCTTGTCTCTCAGTCCCACCTACTTCATAAGATAGATATATAAATAAAAATAGCCTGTTGATTTGAGAAAGGAAGGAGGAAAAAATGAATATATGTAAATTAGGGTCTTATCTTTACATACATTAAATGTTACAGAAACATGATGGTGCAAAATAATAGATAAATGTATAATAACTCAAAGTAATTAAAAATGTGGCTACTGAAGGATCATACCTAATCCCAGCTGTCTTCATCTTGTGACACAAGAGAAAATAATATTATCATACGTTAGCCTGAGATAAGGCGTAGGGAACAATATAAAACAGGTGACTTCTAGCTGTTTGTTGTACTTCAGCTCCCTAGATTCCCACCTGAAGGCCATTCTAGCTGAGGATTAAGGGTGTTAAGACCAAAAGCCTATTGCATATGGACAAACTGGCTTGGGGAAAGACTGGTAGAAATTAATATCCATAAATAAAGGCATTCTGTGGCAACCAGCTTTTCTAATTTTTGCTACTGCAAAGTAAAAAAACCTATAAACTCTTCCAATGTAATGGTGGTTTAAATTCAGCTTTCATTGCATGCTCATGCATGTAAAGAAGCCAGTGAAGGTATACACACAATAGTAGGAAATAATCCAACAGGCTTAATAAGGATTGTTCTCCAGTAGAAGAGAGAGCAAACCTGGGGGGGGGGGGTGTTCATAATCTCTTTGGCTTTGTTTAGTTAAAGCTTTAAAACCAAAACAACAGCCTGCAAGTTGGAAGACCCAAGAAACAAATGCTTCTCTTTCTGAGATTCATAAAACACTCATTACCCATAATTAATCATAATGATGCCTGGTATTCAGCACTTTAGTTAAAATCTGGCTAGGAGTAGAAAGATTTGGCTCTCAATAGATTGCAATTCTTCATGCATTGTATTTTGAAGGATGCAGAACTGAATTGTCAGTACACAGCCTTCTGTATTTATACACTCTCTTTCTCTGTGAGCTTTTGATGGAGCTTTTCATATAATGCTCTGCTCCATATTGAATCAGTCACCAGTGCGATAGCTCCTTTGCACAAAACAGGATTAAATATTGCAATGCTGTTATAAGTGTTAATTACGTAAGCTGAAAAGGCCTAAGGCATAACATAGTACATTGTTCCTAAAAGAGTTAGAAGGCCTAAGATTTGTAACAAGTTATTTTTTTTCCTTGTGGAGCACTCCCATAACAGGCAGAGATATTCAATTCTAGAATAATAATCAAGAGACAAATAACAGTTTCTAATTATCGCTAGAAATACATCCCATCTCCTCCCACAAGTTTGCAAGCTCTAGATAATGGTTTGTTGAGTCACTTTTTTGTTTGTCACTTTCTTTAAATATATTTCAATTTAAAAGTATATGATCCAGGGTCACCAAAGAGACAGGAGATCCTCAGAAAGAACAAGGGGAATAAAAAGATCTCTGAATGGTATTATCATACTAATACTATGAGTTATGTATTTGTGCAAGTACAGAATAATATTTATACGAGGACCATCAAACATCATTAGGATGCCCTCATGCTACAAATATCTTACCCTTGTGATTCAGTCATGTTCTATTCCAGATGAAGTTCAATTCCTGATTTACCTCTTGATTGAACAAACAGAAGAGGCTGGCTTATGTGTAACTTATATTTAGGTTCAGTTGGTTGGTATTATGTTAGGTAAATGTTTTTTTAGTGCTGCTGGATTTTTGTTTTGTTTTCAGAGCCACTGAGTTGGTACTGCTCCTGAGTGACTGCCTGGACAAGTACCTTAGAAAGATTTTAGAAGTGATTTGCTATTGCATGCTTCCTAAAGTTGAGAAGAGATTGGCCCAAGACAGTGGTGGGATTCAACAGGTTCTCTATGTGGATGCTACTTCTGGAAGTCCATTCTGGGCCTGGGCAACAAAAAATTAGCTACCGGTTATGCTGAAATGGTGCGAACTGGCTGAATCCCACCACTGGCCCAAGGTCACCTAGCTGGTTTTGTGCCTAAAGCAGGACTAGAACTTAACATCTCCCAGCTTTCTAGCCTGGGTGCCTTCACCACTACACCAAACCGGCTCCTGTTAGCACCTTTTAAATCTAGATGATTTCTTTTCCCTATTATTATTTTAATAATATAGTACTGTTATTTCTAATACCATTCTAAAATCTTTTCTTCAGTTCCTTGAAAATTTTTCCCCCTATAAAAGTGACTTCTACACTGTTTGGCTTTAACTCCATTCTTAGGGTGCTTCAGAATTGTTTAAAAATCTATTTTGCTGGTGGTTTTGTGTATTTCCTTTTTTTGTGTGTCTAAACCAGGGGTTCTCAACCTTGGCAACTTTAAGACTTGTGGACTTCAACTCCCAGAATTCCTCAGCCAGCTTTGCTGGCTGAGGAATTCTGGGAGTTGAAGTCCACAAGTCTTAAAGTTGCCAAGGTTGAGAACCCTTGGACTCTAAACACACAAAACTATAGAACTGTTGTTTCTACAGTTGTTTTCTCTTTCCTACTTCTTCACTATGCCTCTCCCAGTTGCATGTGCCTCCTGATCCAATGGGAGGAATTTCCTGACCCCCCTCCTTCATTTTCACTTGGAATTTATTTGAAACCAGGAAGCTGCCAAGTGGTAAAGAGGCTCTTGCAGAGCGACCGAATATTGATGAATCTCAGCTTCCCACTAAGGTGAATTCCATCAATCTACTTTCAACCTATAGAAATGCCACTAAAAAAAAAAAAAACCCTTTAAACTTCATCATCAAATTCTTTACAACAGGATATAAATAAATAAAGGATAAATAACTATGAAAGTAATTGGCGAAATATTGCCAAAGACGTTTTCAGCACAGAGCTTTTTTTTTTTTTAAATGCAGCCATGACATTCTGAAATGTTTTAGGCTTGGTAAACCTTATTCACAAAACTGGTCTACAGCAAAGACACTTCTAGTGTAACCAGTTCAGTGCTGTTTATGTGAATGAGTACATGGATTAGAGAGATTCAGAGGAATTACAAATTTAAAGCCAGTGAATGTGATTCCATAGCAACTTCATCCAGATCAATCCCATTGTAGTAGCTGGAATTACTCTAGAACTAATTATTTACGCTAAGCAGGGGGTTGGACTAGATGACCTCCAAGGTACCTTCCAAATTTTTATTATTATTATTATTATTACTACTATTACTGCTGCTACTACTACTACTACTATTATTATTATTAAGTTGCATTTTTCTCCGTGAAACGACAAACCAAGACAAGGGGAGCTCTTTCTATGTCAATCTGATCGATATTATAGACAGATATTAGAATGTATTCTCATTGGTGCACAAAGAATAGAACAGAAATGCATAAATCCTTTGTTCTTTTGTTGTTATGTAAATATACATTTAATATAATCATTGTGTCTTATTGTAGATTTTGATGTTAGTATTTTACATTATTGTGTCCTGTCAGGTTTGAAGGACTGTCTCTCCAACAGTGTAGACTTATTTGAGGGAGTGTTATATAATGGAAGTGTCTTCGAACATTGATTCCCTTGGTTAGGGGACTGGAGAATAATACATACAAAGAGCGGTTGCAGGAATTAGGTATGTCTAGTTTAATGAAAAGAAGGATTAGGGAAGACATGATAGTAGTGTTCCAATATCTAAGTGTCTGCAACAAAGAAGAGGGGAGTCAACCCATTCTCCAAGGCATATGAAGGCAGGACAAGAAGCAATTGATGGAAGCTAATCAAGGAGAGAACCAACCTAGAACTAAGGAGAAATTTCCTGACAGTTAGAACAATTAACCAATGGAATGACTTGCCTCCAGAAATTGTGGGTGCTCCAGCACTGGAAGTTTTAAGAAGAGATTGGACAATCATTTGTCTGAAATGGTATAGGGTTTCCTGCTTGAGTAGGGGGTTGAACTGCAAGATTTCCATCTCTGTTGTTCTGTTAACAGAGATGAGCAGTGTACCCTAAAGTTGGATATGACTGGACAGTGGAAATCTTTATCTTCGTATCAATATATGGTAGTCCTTTGAGTTGTGTAGTTTGTTTATGGACATGGAAGTGGCTCTGCAGTCACAGTCTGGGAGTGTAGAGTCTAGTACAATGGAGGCACTGGAATTCTATTGTTGTAATAATTGTGTGTGTTATTCTGCTCAGTTTTCCATCAGTTTTTGGTAGTGCCTGTCTTCAAAGCCAGCAGAGACTTCATAGCACAGGCCTTGTAGCAGCTGCAGCTTCCAGTTTCCTTGGCTGTACATCAAGTGGCATGGGGTTTCTTTCTCAGTGTCTTTGGAATAGATGTGTAGTGGACCTTGAGGTCCCTTCCCAGACTCCAGTACACTATAAAGCAATGGGGGAGGCACCCATCCATCTCATCTGGAGTGATAATCAGATATTCAATGCTGGCAGACTTCACATGATCCAAGACTTCTAGGTTGTAGACATGGCCTTGTCAACAAATGCCAAGGATGGAGCAAAGACTGCACATGTGAAATATCTCCAGTTGCTTGATTTGCCTTTGGTACAGACTGCACAGCTCACATCCATATAGGAGGGATAATCACGGCAGAACCCGCTGTAGATCTCAGCACAAATCCTGCCCTGAGAAATAACTTTCTTGATCTCATCAGCAGAGGGAGGCAGGTCTAGGTCATCCAAGACTGGAATTGAGGAATCTGCTGTAAGATATTGTTATGTCCCGAGCCTTGCAAATGGGCTCGGGGCGTTTGCAGGCAGTCCCGGGCAGGTGCAAGCTGCCCGAGACCAGACAGGCTGTCGCCAGCGCCTGTGCACATGCGCGGGTGCTGGCGCGGGAAAAGTAACACATTGACCCGGGAATTGCCTATATAAGAGGCTGGGAGCTTTTGGGCGTTGCTGAAGCCTTCACCTGTAAGCTGAACACAGAATAAAAGAAAACCTGAGAACTACAACTGCTTCTCGTGTCTGCTTTTCGCCAAGGACTCAACACTGGCGATGAGGATGGGATGCCTTACATCGCCTGGAAAGGAAGAGGTGTAAGCTTACCCAAGTGAGTCCTGAGCGGCGGAACAGCGTTGACTCGGCAGCTACCTGCCAATCCAGTGCGCATTCGGGGGTAGGCTGGCTGATAGACCCGTCTCCTAAAAATGGCAAAAGTTGGAAGGCTTTCGGAATTCGACGTCTCACATCCAGAGCGGTGGGAGTCCTACGTAGCCAGGGTGGAAAATTACCTCAAGGTGAACCAAGTGAAGGAAGATAGCTTGAAGGCTGCCACCCTGCTTTGTGTCTGCGGTCAAGACGCCTTCGAAATCGCAGAGAACCTTGCAGCACCTGTCCCATTAGAGTCTGTCAGCTACGCAGATCTAAAGAAGCTATTGAAGGAGCACTTCCAGCCCAAGGTGTCCGTCATCGCATGGCACCACACTGTCCACTTCTACAGGGAGAAGCCCAGCTGAACTTTGCTGGGGGCGCAAACTTACTACGAAGCTTGACCGGTTGCATCCGGACAGACTGCCTTCATCTACCTCACATCCTAGGGCACCTAGACAACTACTTGTGGGTGCCCCGGTTTGGACTCGCAATTACGGGCCTGGTCATACATGGGTCCCCGCTTCTATTTCCAGGGTCACAGGTCCTCTATCCTACGAGGTAGCCCTGGACAACGGTCGTGTCCTGCGTCGGCACATCGACCAACTCCGCCCTAGGCGGGATCTTTCAGATGAGACTCCTGGGTCTTTTCCAGGGGGGGAGGGGGACCCTTTAGAGCAAAGGGAGGGGCACGAGCTGCTGCCCACCTCCAATGATGGAGCCACAAACGGCCCATTCCAAGATTCCGCGAGTGCCCCAAACAGGAATTCTAAGAGCCTATCCAACTACCAGGCATTCACGCCTACTCCAGCCAGGGAGTCACCCCGGGGGTACAATCACTATTCACCTGCACAGCACAGTACTCCAGTCAGGGAGGATACCCGGGAGCATCCCAATAAATCATACCCCGCAAGAGAGCTGGCACATAATCCCCAGAGTTGGCCTGACCTTATCCCAAGTCCTACAGGGGGTCAAACATACAGGGAGGTGGTCAAGGAACCAAGTCCCGACCGCAACACCTCTAGCCCAAATCAGGGAGTAACTGAGTTTTGGGAAGGTACAGAAACCCACACGAGCCTGGACACAGAACGGGGTTTAGGGAATGGACAGCCTCCTGACAGGTCTTGGATGGACCTAGGATGTTCCACAGAGACGCCCAGCAGTGGCTATCACTTCAAGGGGCCCGAGGGCCTACAGCTAGGCAGGTCAACCAGGTCACAAAGTGACAGAAGCCCTGGCCTGACGAGCCCGGTGGGCGAGCGAGCAGGCCAGGCATTGGGGCACAGTCCTTGGAAGGCACCAAGGCATGATAAGGAGAACAGGCTCACGTCTCCCCTCAGTCAGGGAACATCTGTCAGAAACCCAGAGCTGAGAAGGTCACAGAGAGCAAGGAAATCTCCTAAATACTTAGAGGATTACATAACATTGCTGGCCAAACAAAAGCCAGTAAACAGTAGGAGCACTGGGGAGTAGAACATTGCATCAAGAAATAATTGTATGTTGGTAGTAGTCTTAGCCCGGGGGAAAGGGGTGTTATGTCCCGAGCCTTGCAAACGGGCTCGGGGCGTTTGCAGGCAGTCCCGGGCAGGTGCAAGCTGCCCGGGACCAGACAGGCTGTCACCAGCGCCTGTGCGCATGCGTGGGTGCTGGCGCGGGAAAAGTAACACATTGACCCGGGAATTGCCTATATAAGAGGCTGGGAGCTTTTGGGCGTTGCTGAAGCCTTCACCTGTAAGCTGAACACAGAATAAAAGAAAACCTGAGAACTACAACTGCTTCTCGTGTCTGCTTTTCGCCAAGGACTCAACAGATATCATGATCAACTGTTGGCCAACCTATTGAGTAAGTTGGAAAAGTGTTCAGCCAGAGGTTTTTCAGTCTTTTCTGGTCTTTTATTAAACTCAACCCATCAGATGACAGCTATGGGGAGCATCCTGATTTAGAAGGACCATAAACTGACTTGATGGCATTGAAGAACTTTTCTGGTGGTGTTCACATCTACATCTACTTAGCCTTTCTCTGCCAACACTCATCCTGCATTTCTCACAGATCCATCAGGTATTTAAACGTGTCTTTCTTTGGGACTGATTATGGATTGTTCAGTCAATTTGCATAGTTCTTGGCCTGAAGAGTTGCTGAAATGGTTTTGTGGTTTTCATCAAACCAGTCTTGATGCATTCAGGTTTTCAGTTCAAGTATAGTTATTGCAATGTATGTGCTGATATCTTTAAACTGCCTCCACCTTTTCAAATAGCTTGATACAAGCAGTAAATTGCCATTGAGTTTTTCATTAAGTACATCTTGGAAGTACTGGGCTTTGTCTGGTAGTCTGCTGATGTTGAATGATTTTCTGATAGTCCTCTTGCTTATGATGTAAAATGTCTATGTGTAGGTTGAGGACCTGACCAGACCAACCTGCAATCCGTCTAGCGCTCAACACTTCATATGGTGCAAATTATGGTGATGTCTTTAAGATCACATTGACATACTATGATATAGTCAAGTAGATGCCAGTATTTAAACATGGGATAATCCAGGTTTGCAAGTCTGGTTTGCAAGTCTGATCACTGTATTAGTGATTCACAGGTTGTGCTTGGCAAATTTGCTGAGAAACAGCAGACTGTTACTATTTAATTTTCCCATCAGGCATTCCATTCCAATTGTCACTATACTTACCCTAGCATTGAAGTCACCCAGAATGACAAGCTTGTTGCTGTGGAGGTTGTTCAAATAATTTTGTCCAGGTCCTCGTAGAAAGCTCCCTTATCTTAATCTCATGAGAGCTGATGCATAGGCGTTGACTATGGTGATATTCCAGGACTTGCTGAGATAATGCATTCATTTATTACAGTGATAGAGTAGAGATATTTTGATTGCAAAGCCTACTTCGTGAATCTTTTTGTCAGTTTGTGGTTTCCCTTTCCAAAAATACCCATATATCCACTTGCTACTTCCTGTGATGAACCTTCATCTGGTCTCACATGGTCTGACATAGACTTGTCCAAGTAGTTACCAGAAATGAAGCTCTGCATAAAGATATAGTTACCTTTAATTTTTTGTTTTATTAGCTAAGTTTGTGGAATAATTTGTGCATGATGCCTTACTTGTACAACATTATTTAATATTGGTAACTGCATCTGGAAGAATTTTACATTTGGATAGGAGAAGTGCCTAAGAGACTTACGGAAATAAAATTGTGGCCATCAGAAAATTTTACTACAGAAGGCAAATCAGATCAAACGGTGGTGGGTCCTGTGGCTTTACTTCTAGAAAACAGTAACAGTTGGATCCAAATAAATATATTTTGGATAGGTTTGGACTATACTTCATTTTAATTCAGCGGAATTTGTTGTCCCATTTCCATTAAAAAGTTAAAGAGTGGCAGTTCAGAAGCAGATTTGTCTGGCTGCAGGTGTGGCCAAACTAAACTCTAGCATGAACTTCTCGCTGAGGTCCAGATTGCACTCAGACTAGCTGTATTCTGAAAGCAGTGAAGTAACTGTTTTCCCAACAATTATTTGGAACCCAAAGATCATTTGCTTTGTGGATTTTTTTTAATTCTACTGTATTTTGTACGGATTTGGTTTTACTTAAAAGTTCAATCATTGGATTTGATATATGGCTTTATATTGATGATGCATTTCAAATTACCTAGAGTTTGAACCATAGATAATATTCTCATGTTAAAACCAACCAACTCTCTCAACTCTAATGATAGTTTCTGCATAAGGATTCAGACATTCTTCAATAACTATGTCATTACTTTTAAGCAAGCAGGAAAGAAAGAAAAAAAGACAATTTTTCATTGGTAAATGGATTAGCCATTTATGCCAGTAATTTTGCTCTGAATGCACAAATATTTTGCATCCTTCGTCAAACAGTCAATCCCAATAAATCTTAACAAAATACACTGTTGTATTCTAAACCAATACTAAATCCATTTATGAGTAGTTGTCCTATACCTTTCTAATTAAATTATAGTCTGTTTTTACTTTAGCAAGAACAAGAAAATTAAAAATCACTCTCATCATTTTAAAAGACACCTCAAAGTTTAAAAGTTACTTAAGGTACCTGGCATGTTTATAACAAATTGCTTACATTTCAGTTGTTTAAACTTTAAGCTATTCTCAACCTGGTCTTTAAATCTGGGGGAGAATAAGAGAATTAAAAAAACAATCTCACAAAAAATCCAAATTGAAAGACACTAGATCAGGGGTAGGCAACCTTGGCTCTTTTATGACTCGTGGACTTCAACTCCCAGAATTCCTGAGCCAGCTGTGCTGGCTCAGGAATTCTGGGAGTTGAAGTCCACGAGTCATAAAAGAGCCAAGGTTGCCTACCCCTGGACTAGATGGAAGGGAAATGGAAATGGAAATAGAAAGGGAAAGGGAGAAGGAGAAATAGGGAGGAGGAGGAGGAGGAGGAGGAGGAGGAGGAGGAGGAGGAGGAGAGGATGCAAATGATGATCATATGACTTCAGTCACTAAACGAATGGTTATATGTTGAGAACTACATGCATTTCTTTCCTATAGTCACACTTAGATTCATCTGTCCCACTTTAATTTGCAATCAAAGAAACTTTAAGTGACTTTTCTTCAAAGAACATAGAACCCAGCCAAATATATTTACAAGGATAAAAAAGGGATGGCTCTACACAGCATGAAAATATTTCTTGCAACATTCTTCTGATCTCTCAGGAATATATATATACTTCAACTCTCCCGGTGATCGTGTTTTATTCTTTTATTTATAATTATGCCCGGGAGTCGTATTTTTACCAATATTCTTGAATATATATATATATATATATATATATATATATATATATATATATATATATATATATATATATATATACACACACCAAATCCAGTGTTGAAACATGAGCAGCACACATTCCTGATTATGTGTGACTCCTATAATCTCCACCTTCCAAATTCTGACCAGATGACATTTTAATAAATGCCTGCCTAGAACATATTTCACTGTCTGTTTGTTTTAATCCTTTTCTCCTTCTACTGGAAGAATATTTTTAAGAGGATGAATCAGACCAACCAACCCCTGGATTCAGATGACCCAGAGGAACAGTTGGATTCAAGTAGCCACAAACTAGAATGAGGGAGTCTGGCACCCTTGAAGGTGACGCGTCCAGGGTTATTTCGGACACCTGAATTCCTGACATCTTCCAGCTCAGAGAGGATAGGTAAATGTTTAGTTAGAGAGCTTCAAGCATAACGGTTCTTCACTTGAAGGAAGGTTTTCCTTGTAATATCACATTCAGGAACAGGTAGTAACCAAGTGATTGGTAAACAAACTTAACAGCATGAATACTGTTAACATTACAAGGAGAAGCAAGAACACTCACAGAATGAACACAACAAACCAGCCCAGACATAGAAGCATTGCAAACGAAGCCTAAAGTTCAATGTTAGCAGGATACCAGAGAATTAATACATACCAAAGCTTAATGAACAAGTCAAACCTCATTATACTAGTAATATACATTTACACAAATTCAGTAACATTAGCAATGCTTATACATGAAACATTGCTGCATATACATTAGTCGCCGAAAAATAAAAATAGTGCACAGCATATAGGCATCCATCTATCAAAACCTTCCCCATGTTAGACATTGCATAATCTCTTTACACCTACAGTATAAACATTTTTGATGCCTAAATGGCAAACGATAGACATTCTCAGTATCTCTTTCAAATCTGGCCTATTGTTAATTGAGTCTCTATATTTAAGAGACAAAAAAATAAATTTCCTCTTTTACATATGTACACTTCCATGTCTTCAAGATGAAGGCTCTTTTATCTTAATAAATCTACCTTTTATTTCAAACATCCTACAATGAATTTCCACTATCATTAATTGATAAGTAAGCTAAGCCCATATTCTGCATCCATATTCTGCATCCAAGACAACTGTAAGCATTTTTCATGAGATGATATGCTTCTTAATTAGTCTGTGTTCATTCAGCACCTTGCATATGTTCAGGCAAACATAAAAATATTTAATAGTTTCTCACCAAAGTTCCAGCTGAATTCAAGTCTTGAAAAATATAGAAAAGATTATTTTAATAAACAGTAGTAACTTGTTGTAACTTACAGCAATAATCTATTTATAGGCAGTCAGGGATGACCAATCGTAGATGCTTACCTATGACTTTCTTCTCAACACTGCTGTAAATGTACCACATCCAGATTGATATCTGCTACTATACTGGCAAGCGTACCAAAAAGTGTTTAAACAGTGACACCATTGCAAACTGAATAACAGAATCAAAACCATCAGAACATCTGATATACTGTAATGCCACTTAAAACAGCAGGGATTTTTGGATGCCAAGAATAAAGCAGCAAGTTCTATTCCAAACTCAATAATATATTTTCTGAAATGCATGTTTTGTTTTATACTAGGAATCCACAAAATGGCCTTTTCAAGGCTGGAATGTTACACATTCAAAATGTTTAGCGCATCCCTATTTACTCCTGCCTGTATGAGAGAGCTAACAGACTATTTCATGCCATGGCCACTGTGTTTTCTAGCCTTAAAGATTCTAGAAGAGAACAAATTCTTAATGGTGTGTGCCACAGGTATCCTTTATAACTGTTAAGGTTATAGCCTTGTCTAATGGCTATGCATGCTTCAATAGACCATAAAGCCCTTTCATAAGAGAGTTTTCATAAGAATTGTTCAGATTGTAAGTGCTGTCAATGACTACATTTCACTGCCTTGATTTATACTGAGTGAAAAACTGTAAACTGATCTGAATGAAAGAAAAGCACAGTTCATATTCAATAGCAAATAAAGAAAAACCATTTTCACAGTGAAATGGATGCATAATTTGCTGTCTAATAATGTACAAGAATGTACAAGATTCTATGGTAATATTATGTTAACTTTTCCTTTTCCCTATCACCAGGGAAAGGTATCTAAATTTAAAGTCAACTACTTTCCTTTCCACTTTAAAATTTCAATTTAGAAACAGTGCTTCCTAAACTATTGATTGATCAGATAGACTTTCTTTCTAGATTAAAATGTGGACTGCATCTTTACTTCTTACACCCAAAAAGACATACTCACACAATCTAGATCTGATTAAAGTTGTAGGTTAGTCTTCTCAGTACATCAAAAGAGACCGCCTTGTTAATATTACTTTCCGATATCCACCTTATCTTTGCCCAAACACTTGCAGCTTAGATATGGACATTGCTTCTAAGCTATGCTTAGATGCTTTGGGGATTTCCCTACTCCATTCAGCTACTATAGAGACTGCAGCAATCTTTGTGAATTCTGCCTATCTTCAATTCATTGATGTCACTGCTTGTTTAATGAAGGCATGTGTGCCTGTAAATCAGAAATGAGGAACCCATAATATCATCTGGCACATCAAACTGGTCCATCAACACCACTGTTCATATATCAATGCCTAAAGTTGCTTGACTCATGATAAATGGGCAATCAGCAGTATTTTAGTCCCCAAAGAGATGCAATTATATTTCCAAATTCATTCTAATAGGCCAATTAGTAGAAAGTGTTGTAACTGGTTGATTGTCAAGTAAAGTAGGCAACTCTGAAATGGAGCCATCAAGCCACTGGAAAAGTAAAAGGGACTCATTTGAAAAATATTGTAAAAACAAGGTGTCTTTTCTTTTCTCCTTTCCCCAGGTCCATATATATGTACTTTTCACTTTCCAACAGTTCCAAAAATACAAACGGCTGAAGGCCTCACTTCTGCTTACACTTTAAGCTTTTATGACTCTTTGCCCTTCGCAAGGAAAGAACAGGCATTTCTTATTTGATGTTTGAGTGAATCTCTTGCGTAGAGGGAAAGTAATTCACCATGAAATTAGGTTAACAGCTACTACTATTCTAGGATTGCAAATTGTCCACTCCTTCCTTACATGGAGGTAATTTCTACACTAATGATTATATCATCTTTATAGCATCGCCAAGCCATTGTTGAAATACACTATCTTCATTACTATTATTTGGGCATGGTTGGATGATTATTGTATAAATTGATAATGTAGAATTAGCAGAGTCGGGCCTTAGGTCCATTTAGCCAAAAGTCTTGACATCAAATGTGTACATACACAGGCTGTTAAGTGCCAAGGTCTATTACTGAGTGTACACTGTCCACCACATTATCTCCTTTAGGAGTGACAAGAAACCAAGGGTACAATTGTAGGTTTTTGACATTCAAGATGGCATCTGCTCCAGGGCGATATGACACAATAAATCACAAATGTCAGTTTAAATGTTATTTATGATGGGAAGTGACATGATGATGTATACATGCTTGTTGAATGAGCTTTACCATTATTGTGTAATTCAAACACAACTATTGGCTGGCAGCAAATCTCCAGGATTTCAGACAGCTTTTCCCGTAACTCCTGCGAGTGCTTCGAATCAATCCTGCAATCTTCCTGCAAAGTAAGTGAAAAAGTCACCATGAATATCATTCCACAAATACCTCCAAATTCCGTCTGTCATGTATGATTAATTTTTATTAAATTGGAGCAGCTAGGTCACTCAGTGAAACTACCAACAAGTTTTTGCAAGAAGCTGGCTCCCAGATGCTGCAGGTCTTAAATCAATTGTCAGCAAATTGGAATAGAACACCATTTGCCATCTAAAGTTTAAATTTAAATGTTGCCAATAACAAGAATGTTAAACTCTCTTTTTACATTGTGCATTCAAGTGTATTCATTTACCTAAAAGTTTATTTTTCTCAGCTACCATCAGTTACCCAATTAGAATATGGGAAATAAGATGAAAAATCTCCATAAATCACATTTATTATGATAAAGGAGATTAAGATATAGAAATTTGAAAACTATAATCAAAAGATTAAAACATAACTGCAGTGCATAATTGAAATATATATATATATTCTTTTGTTCAAACATGTCCCCTTCTCAGACGCTGAGAGTGAGTGACTGGCCCAGTCACTCACTGGGCCAGTCACTACTTTAGGCATGAAACCAGCACTACCTAGCTGGTTTCATGCCTAAAGTAGGCCTAGAGTTTATGGTCTCTGGGTTTCTGGTACCCTGATGCCTTAACTACTACATAAACTGGCCCTCAACTAGAATATATATTCTTGTAAAAATAATTTATTTTCTTGCCTGTGTTTTTGTTACAGGTAAAAAGGGGAGTGGTCCTACAATTTTGCTCAGCTGACACAAATAGTGTTAAAAATGGTTTGGTTTGAAATAGAAATTGTAGTTGCAATCCACAAACGTATCATAAATTACTCATTATTTGTGAAGGTTTTTTGGGGCTCAGAAAGATAGAATGAAAAGCTGGGATTTTTTTCCAAGTGCTATGCCAGACTGTAAAGGCATATAAAGAGTTACACTTCAAAAGCAAGCAGCATCAAAAATTTCTTTCAGGTGTAAGCCTCTGTAAGATTTAAGCCTCCCATTTTGACATTTAGGTTTCTGCAAAACAAATAAGCACAAAACAAGGGTCAAGAATTTTGCTCTACTCATTCTTAGATTTTGAAAAGGATAGAGATGTGCACAGCATTTCATTCTGAGTTCAGAAGATTTCCAGAAAGTTTAAAAGAGCTCTGGAATATTCCCAATGCAGTTGCAAAGGAGAGTTTTGAACTGGAAATATTGCAATTGAAAATGCTTTGCACACTTCTATAAAAGAAATGCTAGTAGGCAATCCATGGGCAACAGTTTTGCAGCCAGGCTTAAAATATACTAAGTAGAAAAAGATATTTGAATGTTTTGTGACATCATAGCAACTTAGCACATACCTTGGGTAAGAACATTTCAATACACCCACAAAGTGAGTTCTGGAAATTTGATTACCAAGTTTCTATAATCCCGTTTACATGTTACGCTACCCAGAACAGTCCACATTACTTACAGACCTGGACTCTGTCCATTGTAGAGACTTCTTAGCACCTTCTTTTCACTCCAAGATATTGTGGAGATAATGTTGAACTAGCAATTTACAGTCTCACTTTCCATATCTGTTGAATGAATGGTATATATATGCTATTACAATAACGGAGGTATAGCTAGGAGGACAATAAAATAACAGGCAACTAACAATACATCATTTCTGAAACATCTCTTTCATTAAGGCTCTCTTATGCAAATTGAGAAAATTACTATTTTTAGGCCAGTCCCCATATACTTTGCTTTAATGTTAATTTTGTCAGCAAAAGATTTTCAGAAAGTTTCTAAGAAAATACATAGTTTTAAAATTAAGCAAGTACATCTGAACCAGAAGGTCAAAGATGATGCCAATCATATTGGAAAATACCTTCTTTGCGTGGTAAATAGCAGAGGACTATGGTGGAGCAAGTGCCATTCATTGTCTTCTTTCTGTAGGAAGAAAACATGAGGTGAGAATTTTGCATCTTCTTCCCAGACAGGCAGATTAGACAGAGGGGAAAAAAGGATCTCCATGTTCCAAGTTGTATTTTAAAAGTAAAATACCTAGTGACAAACTACATACATCTCTACACACGGATTTTGGGCCAGTTTGAAAACAAATCTAAGTAACTTTGTGTCTCAACTTTGTTAGTGGTGTTGAAGAGCTGAAGTAATTTGTAGGATTCAATCTGGGTCAGTCACCAGGACCAGAGACTTAGTCTTCTGAGTTTTCGTACATGTGCTGGAACCCATTCCCAATGTGTTTTATTTCCCTGAGGATGGACTTCAGCACAAGTCTGAAAGCTTGGAACATTAAACCTCTGGTCCCAGTGGCCCACCCAGACTGGATACTTTAAATTACCTCAGCTCTTCAGCTTTACTAACAAAGCAGAGACACAAAATCCCAGTGACTGACCCAAATTGGATCCTGCAACCTTATCCTGGAACAGCCTTCATTCATGAGCTGAAGTAATTTATTTCCATCTCATCTGTGGCACAGTTGAAATCACTGAATAGCTAGGACTGTGCTTGCTTGCAGATGGTCTGACTCCATTTCTCCATATCCTTGTCCTGAGTTTCAGTTTCTGTGAAGGAAACACTAGACTGGCAATTTTGCCTGGTCCTAAACTGATATGATAATTCAAGCAGGGCTGAAACCGATCAGAATTTTGTTAATTGTTCTCCTTGGTATGGAATAGGCTACTTTGGTACCTCCCATTGTGTGCAGTGAGGTTGGGAAGATTTTTTTATGCTGTAGTGTAGCACATATAGCAGAGTGTTTCTTGTTAATGATGAAAAATGAATGTGGGTAATTTTCACTTTAGTTTGCACTCAGCACATTTCTAATTAATCCTTAAATCCAGAGCAGAGCAATCACATTTGGCACTCATTTTAGCCAGCAAAAATACAGCTTGATGTTTATTTATTAAACATGAACAAATACAAACAATTAACTGGTAAAAATGGGATAAAAGGCAGTCAAAAGCAGGAGAGAGAGAAATAATAAACAATCCTTAAGAATTTACGTATATCTCTATATCAAAAAGAACTATTTTTAGAGCCACTGGAAGCAATGAAATGAGTAATTAACATAGTCAGCCCCAAAGGGGGTGGTCTTTGATTATTCTAGCTTTAACTCCTTTATGTATCAGAGATGAAAAGTAGGACATCAGGTGATCCCATCTCTATTCTGCAGAAAGTAGGAAACAATATGGTGAACGGGGAAGATAATAGCTTTTCAGACTGACAAAATAAGACAGTAATAAATAATCTTAAAACTCTTACCTCTAACTGCAAGACTTCCTTTCAGGTAAATCCAGTATGATAAGTTAGTACTGATTTTGTTGAAACTCCTAAATTCTCTGATTTATTCAGCTTTCAAGGCCTATTTTACTTAGCCCAAATCTCTAAAAAATAAATGAATGAACAAATATTGTAAAAAGGACAATATCAAAGTGCTAAAACTCTGTTTTTGGATGATGGAAAAACATTTCAAAGGAAATCACAGAGCACACATTAAATCACACATCACAATCACACATGTAAAATGTCTCAAATAAAATTGCAGTAGTATAACTTCACTATATATTACCTAGCTGAGGAGGAATTTGGATTTCAGAGAATAAGCAGAGTTCATTCTTGAGAGGAATAGCCTGGTCTTTTCACCATTTGCATCTAACCACACTATAAATGTGCCTGGCAATCTCTGCCATGTTTTTACTTTCATCTCATCTGTAACCCATGCAAACTGTAGCACAGCGGTTCTCAACCTGTGGGTTGAGGGGTCGAACGACATTTCACGGGGGTCGCTAAACAACGCAGTCTGCCATTTTTTCCCCTTTTCCTTAGCTGTGCTACTCCCTTTTATTCTATTGGCTTTTGAAAGCCAATAGAATAGACTCTCTTGAATAGAGTCTAATTCTATTGGCTTTCAAAAGCCAATAGGAATTGTCCAGGCTGTCTCTGCCCTGCTGAGCCCGCCAAAAGTCCCATTCTGCAAACGGTGCTGCAAGTTGTCTGCAGTGAAGGCGAGCTGTCTGGAAGTTTCCACCCCTCCCTGCTGAGCAACTACTAAAAATGTAAGTAAAAGAGGGCCAGGGGTGGGAGGTGGGAGGCCGGCGGGTGCAGGGAGGGTTGCTGGTGCGCATGGGGCCCGGCGGGTGCCTTACCTCCCTTGGGCTGGGCCTGCTGTTGGCCCAGCTGGTGGTCACTCTGTGCCATCGCTGCCCCTTGCCAGCTACGCCTCGGCCAGCGCAGGGGGTGGCACAACGCATGCGTGGTGCTCCCGGGCAAAGAAAGTCCTCGGCTTACGACCAGTTGGGTAGTCCTTGACTTACGACCAGTTGAATAGTCCTCGACTTACGACCAGTTGGGGAGGTCACGGCATTAAAAAGGTTGAGAACCACTGCTGTAGCAGTTTTGCAGTTGGTACAGTCTGTAAAATTTCATCAGCCATTTGGCTGTGTGGTAATCAAGTAACTCCTAATTGGTGGGATAACATTGGTGCCTGTCGACTGCTTTAGGCAGGTGTGAGCTGTGTCCTGCACAGCCATTCTGCTTTGACCAGTAGGAGGGTCTGGTTCTTTCAAATTGGGCTTCCTTCCTATACCTATCAAATCTCTGAACTAATCCCTGACTTGGAGATATGAATCAACGTAAACAGAAGTTGACCAGCAGTGGGTGCCTAGTTAAGTGGGATAAAGAAAGTAAATTCTCGCTCTGCTGTTTCATGGCCCAACTCTTCCCACACCTATTATCTGATTTTGCTGGCTATTTTTGTGCACAGGTTTACTAGTGTTATGGAATAATGCTATACTTGTGTCCAATAGGAAACCAATAAATTTCTTACAACAGTTTTGCATTGCCACATGTGAGGAACTGATAGCAACTGATCTTCAGGATTCTATTAGACATGGGTATAGTGTTATTCCAGAATAATGCTATCCACAAAATTTGTTCCAAAGCAGAATGAGATTTCAAAGATTGCTAAACCAGTCAGTGTCAAAACTTACTTTCTCCCCAATCTTCCAGCTTCATCCCATATTAATGGCAGTGATTAGTGGGTATTTCCCCACCAACTAGTGATGTTTGGTGGGATTGTTGGAAAACAATGCTGGGAGAAGATACTAAGATGCTGTCCTTAAACATACCTCATATATTGTAAATTTGCCAGCATCATGCTTTGCCAGTTGGAGCAACAAATTTTATGTTAATTTAGTCTTCTGTCAACTCAAGGGCTGATGGCAGTCACTTTCATTTGTTAAGATATTTAATTTAATAGCTGGAGCGGTGAAGGGTTGGACAATGAATAAGAACACACAGTTATAGCTAATTGGTTGAAGAGAGATGGCCACTGCATGAGGCACTCTAAGCTGTGATTGGTTGCTGTGAGTGTAAAGGGGGAGTTTCCTTGTTTCCTACCTTTCTCCTCTGTGTGCTGTATATGCTCTATAATTTACTTCATGATGTTTCTGCTGCATATAATTTACTTCATGATGCTCCCGTTTACCTATCTAGTTTGCTGTAATTGTAAAATATATTTATTTGTATAAAACTGCATGTTTGTGTCAGTGTCTCTGACTCCATTTTGACACTGGTTGCACAATTCCCTGAACATTGCTTTGTTTAATCTCCCTGACAATGAACATTGTTAGGAAGGAAGGAAGGAAGGAAGGAAGGAAGGAAGGAAGGAAGGAAGGAAGGAAGGAAGGAAGGAAGGAAGGAAGGAAGGAAGGGAAAGTACAAAGACTCCAGTTTCTGTCAGTTAAGCTTTGCTTTGTGGATAACAGCTAATAACTATAGTTAAATTACTTTCCAAAAAGGAAGTACTAAGCAACTCTAACTGAATTTTATAGTTGCCAAGAAAACTGTCATGGAAAAGAACAAGATTGGCAGCTGAGGTCAAAATGGAATGCTAAGTAGTAAATTATCATTAAAAGGGAATGGCTATGAGTCAGATTGAGATGTTACTGTATATAAAGACTATAACTACTTACTACTACTTCGTTGTTTGTTCCAACTGAAAGCTTCCTTAAATTTGTACTTAATGTTTGTAGGTGTTCAGAGATCACATCTCAATTGAAGGATAGCTACAAGGTTTGAAAGAAGACAAACATACAGCCCAGCAAACAGTGGCATCTAGCTATTCTAAGAAATTCTGGGGACAATCTAAATCTAATGCCATCTGGATGCCAAAATGCTGTATATAAATCACAAAAAAATGTCTTAATGTCCAGCTCTACAATAGTTTAGCTAGTATACTGTAGTTCATCCTCTCTTGCCCACTGTAGCAACAGGACAATTTTAATTCTGCAATTTGTCTCTCCAGAACAGTGACTATTTCCTTTTTCAAATTATTTATTTGTTTAAAACAGACCTGGGCATTTTACAGCCCCAAGGCTACATCCAGCCCTTTGGCTGTCCCTGTCCAGCCTGTGTAGATTGCTTTTATTTTGAAGGCAATTGCACTTTTTTTCCCAATTTTACATAGGTTTGTGCATGCATGTCTATGCATCTTCACAGCCCTATTGGTTCTGCCCTCCACAACAGTCCCAGTTTCTCATGTGGCCTTTTGGGAAAATTAATTTCCCACTCCTGATTTAAAACATCCTTGTTCTGCCAGATTAGATTATGAATATCAGGTTAGATTATGAATATCAGAAATAAGTTAAATAGTCTTCTGTAATCAGTGTAGAAAGAGTGAGGAGGTTCAATTTGATTTTGGCAGGAGTTTTATCAAAGATAATTATCACATGTTCTCCATAATGCAAAATAAGACTAGGACATTTGAGGAATGCTCACTCTGATTTTCTGCCACCATAAACTAACATGGTTCTCCTCCTTCCACATGCAAGCATAAGATAAAGCTGAATGTAGGTTGGGTGTAGATCATTAAATTTGATTTCTTGGGAATGATTAGTGTCACATTAGTCTAGTGATTAATGACAGTGTAAAGGACAGAAGGATGGGGCAATGAAACACCTTCAGAAAAATGAAAGAGACTAAAAAACTGCAGTGACAGGTAGTTGAGACTCCCAAAATTGTTCAGATACGCAGCCAAATTGAGTGGCTTTACAAATGGATAAATGAACTTATTCAGCAGAATATCTGATTTCGGAATTGCAGTACAAGGTCTGTCATAATTTTTGAAATGTCAGTGTACTGTAGACAACACTCTTCTAATTCTTCCTTACATATGCAAAAATTGATGTAAGAGAATGTTTATACAAGATAGAAGCATTGATTCATGCTATCCTTTCCCAGAGAAACAATTAGGATTTTTAATCTCTGAAGATACTAAGTCTCTGAATTAGTACCTGTTTAAAGGAATGTCTGCTGTTATAGGATATATCTATGGCAGGGGTGGGGAACCTTGGTTCTTTTATGACTTGTGGACTTCAATTCCCAGAATTCTTGAGCCAGCATGGCTGGCTCAGGAATTCTGGGAGTTGAAGTCCACAAGTCATAAAAGAGCCAAGGTTCCCCACCCCTGATCTATGGTGTATATGGCTGCAGTGACACTAAAGGATTATGAACAATTAATCAGGAGAGGAAAGTGGATGGCCTAAAAATACAGGTAGTCTTTGACTTACAACCGCAACTGAGCCCAAAATGTCTGTTGCTGAGTGAAACATTTGTTAAGTATATTTTACCCCATTTTACAACCTTTCATGCCACAGTTGTTAAGTGGTTAACAACTACAGTTGTTAGTAACACGGTTGTTAAGTGAATCTGACTTTTCCATTGACTTTGCTTGTCAGAAGGTCGCAAAAGGTCATCACATGACCCCATGACACTGCAATCGTCATAAAGATGAAGTGTCTGAATTTTAGTCAGATGCTGCAATGGTCATAATCATAAGTGTGAAAAACAGTCATATGTCAGTCTAGTTGTAACTTTGAATGGTCACTAAATGAACGGTTGTAGGTCGAGGGCTGCCTGTATATGCAGCATATGAGCATAATTAATCTTCCTTGTGTTTAACTGTTGCTATTCCGTATTATGTTCCTTTATTTTGATCGTATTATTTGGAAGGGTTTTGTCCTATGGAGAACTCCTATATCCCTCCCAATCATTTCAGTGGCCTGGAACTCTAAATTCTGGATATTTGAACTTCTCCTACAGAAAATTTGAAGTCAAGTCTCTATAGGGTGGCTAGACAACCATTCTGCCGCATTTGCCCTGAAGTATTAGATTCCAGACTAAAATCAGGAAAATCAGACTTCAACTCATGCAACATGGCTGGCTGGGAATTCTGGGAGTTGGAGTCCACAAGTTTTAATGTTGCCAGGGACCACCTGGGTCTAGCCAGAAGTAGGGGGCAGAGGGACAAGAGAAAGACTGATACATAGAGATAGATAGGCAGAGACAGAGAGAGGTAGTGAAAATGATAAACATATTATACTAGTAATAACATCCCAGCCAGTCAATGATCCTTGATGCTGATGTAGTTATTTAACATACAAAACTCTCTCTGCCACAAATAAAATTCACCTCTACCCCTCCCTACTGCCACCAGCAAAGCCATCTATTTCAAACAAAAGCGGGGGAGGCCTGTGCCTTCCGAGAAAGAAGCAAAAATATTTGCCAAATGATTTAAGCAAAATAGAACAAGAGAAGTAAATCCAGGGAGCTGCCAGCCTTGACGCACCCCTCTCCTTCTCCAGCGAAGTAGCCGGTGCTTTATGAGGAGAGAAAAGAAAAAGATCGATTCCTAGCAATATCTGATGTACCGCTGTGTAATAAACTGCCCTGCAATTATATGAACAAGGTGGTGGAGAGAAGTGAGGGGTCTCCCTCCCCTCGATCCCCATCTCCAAATAAACTGAATTTGTGTCATCCTGTCAGGCCTGGTTCAATATTATGATACCAGAGCATCTCTGGCTTTTATTCCTGCAGGATTGGGAACTTATTTTCTTATCAAACCCTAAGGCAGGCCTTGACAGGCCCAAGGCATTTCCCACCAACTCCTTGCCCTGCCAGATGATGCATCCTAGCGTACTGCTATCTCCCTCCTGCCTGGCTTGCGATAATGGTGGAGCCCTCAAAGAGAAGGAGCTGTGACTTCTGGCCTCTTCCCTCCCCTGACCTGAGAGAAAGGAGGGTACAATGGCTTCCACTTGCCCTCACAGGAAAACCAAACCCTCTCCCCCAAGGAGGGACATCTCTCACCTTTTTCTCCAGCCATCCTGCAGTTATCACGAGCCCCTCCCCCCCACCCCATTTATGCAACCTGCACAACCCAGGATGATTGGAAAGGCCTCTCGCCTTGATACCAACAATTCAGTGCACCTTGACATTTTAATAGCCTGCCGACATAGTGAACACAATCGAGCTGGGCAGTGAAGCAAAAATCATTAGATAAGCAAGATAATCTAAAACGGAAAAAAGCATCCTTGGCCGCAGGCGCCTCTGCTGGAGCACCTTGCTGACCGCATCGCATTAGGGCTATTCATCTTGCACTTTTTGCTAGGCGCAGTGCTGTGCAGGCTCCCAAACTTAGGCATCTGGACAGAAGGGCAGGTTGCTAGAGTTATCTCTCTCCTCTTTGAACAGAGGGTAAAGAAGCTCAGGGGTGATCCTTGCTCGTCAGAGGCTTTCCTTGAACTGAGGATCGGGGTGGGGGATGGGGGCTCTAGTCATCCAGGCCCAGATGAAAAGCTAATAAGAAAGTCAAAGGAATGAAATAGGACCACCCATGATAGTAAAACAATACACTATTTTTGAAATACGTCTTTCCCTCCTAATGGTTGTATGTGTCACCTTTCAGTTTTCATGTTGCTATTAGAACAGAAAAAAAAAAAAGGATTCCAAAGTAGCAGGAATGATAGACAAGAAAGAGCAGGTACTAATCAGGTGGCAGTGTTGCCAAAAGGTCTTCTTTGCAGATTAATGTTTAAGTTTCTGCTATATTATATTATATTATATTATATTATATTAGATTAGATTAGATTAGATTAGATTAGATTATAATTATTTTATTTTATTTATCATTCTATTTTATTTTATTATTTTATTTTATCATCACTCAGGCAAGCGTGGAAAATTAAGGGCCCTTATATGACCTCCCTTGAATCACAGGTGCCCTTAAAGCTTAATGAGACCTTTGATTCAGATAGCCCTGAAAACACTGTGAATAAGTCAGACTAAATGAGCTCATCAGCAAAGGGGTGGGAGCCACATCCCATTGCATCATTTTGCCTTTTGACAGAAACACTGATTGGCCAATTACTCTCTGCCAGCCCAACCCACCTTATGGGATTGTTGTTGTGAAAACAGGAGGAGGAAGAATTATCAGGTATGTTTGCAGCCTTGATCTACTTATAAAGTTAATAAAGGCAAGATAAAAATCTAATAAATAAATTTGTCTCCTGAATCCTAGAGTTTTCTAAGATTCACTTTATCTTGAAACTAATAATAGACTGCGGAGGCTCTCTTAGGAATGCTTACAAAAGTCAACGGAGCATTTTATTCTAAGGGGGAAATGGAGTTAGCAGGTATTGCTGGCAGAAAAGAGGTTGATGTTCCTGCTTTATGACAGAGTACACACACACACACACACACACACACACACACACACCACTGTGTCTATCCATCCCCATGACGCACCAGTGTCAACTTTTTACCCTGCACCATTTCCCATGGCTCCTCTCCGGGCAGCAGGAGTAAGATGCTGACTTTGCAGGCTATTCACTTTATGAATACAACTCGACTCTCTCTCTCTCTCTCTCTCTCTCTCTCTCTCTCTCTCTCTCTCTCTCTCTCTCTCTCTCTCTCTCTCTCTGAGGGGAGAAAAGCTTCTCTTCAGCTCTGAACTATGTTATCATCGTTATTAAGGAACTTTAAAAGGAGTGAGAAACAGAAGACATCGCTGGAATTGCAGGCTGATTGTGATTGATGTGTTCCTATTAGCTCCTCAGTGTTATCTCTCTGGATGGCAAGAACAGCCAGTGGCTTGTAACACAACAGATTACCTGCGTTCTCAGCCCCAGACAGATGTTTAAATAAAATATAGTCCCTTTTAGCAAGAAGCTCATTTTCTCATTGAGCCTCCCAGCCTATTTCATGTCGGCTCCGATTCGCTGTGGCTCTCCTCAGTAAACATGTCTTATCATTAATAATGCTTTACAAGCCCACTTTCAGAAAGAGACTCTCTCTCTCTTTGAGTGTTTATGTGTGTGCATACGTGTGCATCGGCTGTGTGCCTGTGGGTCCCCCGGCTGCATTTTGATACCACTTTGGGAATCCAAGGTGCTTCTGTTCAGAATTTCACCTGCCTTGCCAAAAATGATTGATTGCTCTGTGCAGGCTGGGTGTCCAGCTCTACCCAACAAATGACTTTGGCCCCTAACAGCAGGCCTTGGCCAGATAGAAATCAATATTTCACCATTAAAATCTATCAGAGAAGAGTTAAGGCACCATCTGTCCCTGCCGCCTTTCCATGGTCTGTGAACATTAAATCCGACACTTGTAGTACATGAGTAATCAATATATAGTAGTTCACAGATCATTTGTGGTCCCCTTTTAGCAGTGATGGATGCTTGGAATAGTAGTGATTCATTTTGTCACACCATTAAACAAGATTCTGTCTAGTTCCTTCCTGATTTCATTTAGAGGATCATTCTTCACAGTTCATATGAGAGGAACGGTTTTACCAATCTGCCTCTATTTCAATAAGTCACTTTATAGAGATTTTGTGTCCCACAGACTGTAAAAATTCTGGAGAGATAGTACAAACATACCTCTAAAACTATTCACTGCATGACATATGCATAAAGTGTGAAACATTGAATGTAAATATGTTTACCTCTTTATCTACAAATATTGGTTTTAACTCTCTTGGCTCTGAGAGAGGCTGAAGAAATACATGGAACAGAACAAGGGGGATATTTCAAAGTTGGAAATAGCAAGGTGATTAAAATAATGATTAAGGTAATTGTCAGCTCAATTACATGGATTTATGGATGGCCTTTTCTAAATCACTGGAAGCACTTCAAATTCGTTTGTGTGTGTGTTGTTTTGTGCTTTTCCGAAATAAATATTAATGGGTTTTCATGGAGTATTTGGTCTGAGCAATCACACATACATAAAATCACATTTATTTATATATGAAACTGTTTCGGCCTTCCTAGCCATAGGGCTGGAGGCAAAATGTATTATGAAAAGTACCCTTAACAGGAGTGAACGATCAGATGAAACAAAATGGATATTACAGCTTTACCTGGCTGGTCTTTAAATCCAGAGATCTGGAGAAATCTTCTTTTCAATGCTTAGGAAAAAGGAAAGCAGAGATAAACAGTAACATGCAAATCTGTTCTCTAGATTTGATCAAACATAAATAATTAGCATGGAACAGTCCTAGTGTAACTACTACATCAATTCATGTGCATATAAGAACGGCATTTTTAAAACTGCTCACCATTTGATGATCAAAGATACTTATGATTATGGGATGAATGGATTAATGGATGGATAGAAAGATACAATTATTATCAATTTTTAATTATTAAATTCATTTGCCACCCATCTCATGATTCAAGGTGACTCTGAGAATGATAATCACACTGAATGCAATGGAGATTTTACACCAGCAAAAGTCATTTAAAAACAGCCATCAAAGCTGACAAGCAGCCAGAGCATAGAACAAGTCAAAGGAGTAGAGCAAGATCAGAAGATGTGGAGAGACCTGGCCCATAGAATCCCCAAGAGTTGGACAGGACTGAATGGATAACATCATCATCATCATCATCATCATCATCATCATCATCTTTAAACTATATTGATTGCAGAGTTATTTATCTAGCTTAAGTAAGGCTTTTGTGATGGCATTTAAAGACTTTGGAAGGCATGTATCCATTTCATCAATTTTATGTACCAAGTTCCAGACCAGCATGAACGCCTCCCTCTCTCTCTGTCTCATAGAACAACCCACAGTGAAAATCTGCCCGCGCAACAGCATGCACACTTGGATTAGCTTACTCTGTGGATATAAGTAGGTATAGGATATAATTCTTTCTCTTTGTCCAGTAATAGAACAAGTTACAGCAAAGGAGTATCTCATAAACAAGTGACATAATTATCTTCCAGATTGTTATTTCCAAGCTAATGTCACATATAAAAGATTCTGACTTTGTCACAATGCACTAACTAAAACAGTGGTTCTCAACCTGTGGGTCGGGACCCCATTTGGGGTCGAACGATCATTTCACAGGGGTTGCCAAACAACGCAGTCCGCCATTTTTTTCCCCTTTTCCTTAGCTGTGCTACTCCCTTTTATTCTATTGGCTTTCAAAAGCCAATAGGAATTGTCCAGGCTGTCTCTGCCCTGCTGAGCCCGCCAAAAGTCCCATTCTGCAAACGGTGCTGCACCAGTTGAGTAGTCCTCGACTTATGACCGGTTGGGGGTCGCGGCATTAAAAAGGTTGAGAACCACTGAACTAAACCATAATGTTTACTTTTAACATAGTACATTATATGAACTTTGTCTGATTTATTTAATAAACTGTGTAGCTTAGCATGTATGAACCCCACGTACCGGTTCTACATCTGGCAATCTTTTTTCCATGTATTCTGAAGAAATGAGTCATACACAGCCTTGATTCCATGGTAAGGTCATTTTAAGCATTCTTCCCTGTTTGCAGTAGAGATACGACTCCATGTCTGTATAGTGTTGATGAAAATGCAGCTGCATTTTGAAATGTTTCCATTTGTTGTTTACATGTGCTTTTAAAAAAAATGATTCAAGCCCTATTTATAACAAATTTGCCATATATATGTAGGGCAGGGAGCTGAAGGCTGCATTAGGCCATGGGACAGACATTATGAAAAATAAGCAGAGACATAGTCAAAAAGCAGCCAGCGATTTCCTTTCTTTAAATGTCTCTTCAAATGCATTTGAATATAATTGCTACAACTGTTTGCTTCTTTCGCAAGGGTATGATGCATGAAACCTTGAAGTCTCTGTTGCACATACTTGATATATGACATATGGTGCCTGCTAGGGGCCATGTCCTATTCTTTTAGGAAGGTGCTTATTTCTAGTACATGTCCACATGCAGAAAGAACATGCAGATAGTCCTTAACTTACAACCACAATTGAGCCCAAAACGTATGTTGCTAAGCAAAACGTTTAAGTGAGTTTTGCCCTATTTTACCACCTTTCTTGCCACAGTTGTTAAGTGAATCTGGCTTCCCCGTTGACTTTGCTTATCAGAAGTCACAAAAGAGGATCACATGACCCCGGGACGCTGCAACCATCATAAATACAAGTCAGTTGTTAAGTGACTGAATTTGGGTCACACGTACCAGGGGATGCTGCAATGGTCATAAATATGAAAAATGGTCATGTCATTTTTTTTCAGTGCAGTCATTTTTTTCAGTGCTGTTGTAACTTTGAACTAAAGTTACACTAAATAAACGGCCTGCCTGTAGTTTTAACCAGGTAGTTAAACTTAACAGAAACGACAATTGTCCTCCTAAATATGATAATTGTGGAGACTGTGGAGACAGTGTTCCTTCTAGCCCAGAGGTCGGCAACCTTGGCTCTTTTATGACTCGTGGACTATGCTGACTCAGGAATTCTGGGAGTTGAAGTCCATGAGTCATAAAAGAGCCAAGGTTGCCTACCCCTGTTCTAGCCTATGAAGTTACACCCAAACAAATACATTCAAGAAGGTATCTATGGAGATTCTCAATCATCCAGATCATGGTTGTCCCAAAGTTGCTTTTCCAAAAGGCAACTGGACTTTCTTGGGTTGTTTTCCCCTTTGAAAATGTTTTGCTTCTCATCCAAGAAGCTTCTTCAGAACTGAAGAAGCAAAACGTTTTCAAAGGAAAAAACAACAAGAGAAAGTCCAGTTACCTTTTGGCAAAGCAACTTTGGGACATTCAACAAGATGAAGGGTCCCTGGAGGAATGAGGCATATAAAGTAAATAATTACTTCCAAACATCCTTAGAGCTCTTAGATGAGACATTCTACCTGATTTTGGCCTAATAATTTTCTATAGATATTTATTCTCGGTTATTTCCTGAGAGAAAGATGATGTATCTATATATGGTTGTTCTTGGGTAGCTTTTTTTTTTCTGCATTCTATTATACTGGCCCCCAGTTTCCTGATTTCTGCACTCCTTGTCAGTTTTTCAACTCGATCTGTCAGCACACTCAAGTGCTTCTTGTTGCATTATCCACTTGCTTTATACTCATCTGCTGCCTTTCTTCAAATCATCCGGTACTGTTTCTCCTTGATGGGATTATATAGGTCATATTTCATACATTCAGCTGAAGTCCTTCTTTCCCAGCCCTTCATGCATTTGGTAAAACATACGTTTTATATCTCTTTCTTATTTGCCAAGAAGAGAAAAAGCCTGACATGAGTGTTTAACAAATATATCGCTGGGAAATGGGATTTCTGGGAAATGCTTTAGATGTACCACAATGCTTACTGGAGTTATTTCTGGAGAGAGTTAATATATTTATGTTAAGAACACACTTGATATCTTGTTTAATCTATACTTTCCTCTGCCTGGTTCTGTCCAAATGATACAGACCACAAATTTCATCACACAGGCAGTCTAATATCACCAGGAGGATTCAAATTGCATCTTCCAAGTTACAGTGAAAAAGGTTAGTCTACTTAGAAAAAGTATTATGGGCTACTTGAATAAGAAACAGACTATTTCTTAAGCCACTCTTTTATTATGTCAACTATTTTTTTTATTGCAAAGGAAAGGAACAAAACACCATTCTGTTTTAGGCAAAACATTCCTTTAACTCTCAGAGTTTAAAATACAATTAGTTTATTCTTTTTATCATTCAAATTGTTATATCCTGCTTTACTACACAAAAGCATTCAAAGCAGCTTTACAGGATTTTGTTCTAATACAAGATTGATCTGACATTATCAAATTATCATGATTAAAAAGATAGTCTATGTGTGTCTAAAACATAATATCAATTATATGCAATTGGTATATAGCAAATTGAAAAGTGAGAGTGGAAGGAGGTAATAGATAGATGGGACAACAAAAATGAAAAGAAAGCAAAAATATTTTAAGATAAAAATGGGACTGGATATATAGTCCACTAGCCATTCTTATTCAGATAGTTTTCTGATGAGCTCTGAATAATACGCTAATTAACCAAACCATTACAGAATATTAATTATAGTCTGCCTTCTTTCTTTAACTTCTTTTAAAAAATATTGTTCCACCAATATCCAGATGTTTAGGAACAAGTACTTGAGAAAGAAATGATATTTCCCTGCTTTTTACACAAAAGCTTGGGTGATGCCAACATTCTTTTCCATCACATTAAGATTTTTCTTGGGCATTTAAAGATACATATGATAATCTATCATTTTAACTCTAGTAATTTATCTTGTCTCTTGCATATTATTTTGTTGTTGTTTTTTCTGATTTTAAAATTTTCTTTCTATTGTTTTGTTTGTATATTGATAACTGGACAAAGTCTAGGAAAGATATTTTCTGGACATCTCATTCATACAAATGATAATGAAGATACTCAAGAATGTTTGTCCTAGTCTTCAAATCCAAGGGAAATTGTGACCCTCTGGCCTGGTGGCATAACTTCTTGGTTACCAGGAGTGATGTATAAATCTTTTAGTATTGTGGGATGTCTCTCTCTCACACACACACACCCCCGAGAAGGAAATATTTTGGGGAATATTAAAAAGGCAGAATATTATATTTCCCCAAAGGATCTTAAAGGTATAAAAGCAGGCCCAGTTTTTCTTAATAGCCCCAAGCAGGCCAGCTCTGTAGAAATGCAGATTTGATAATCCCATTCAGAAAGACTGAGGCCCCGTTCATGAGGAAATACTAGCAGGAAGGAGCCCATTCAAGACAAAATATTTTGAAATCCCTTGCAGCAAAACTGATAACTAACAACAGCAGAGTGATAGATTTAGAACCAGCAACCCCTCACCCCAAAATCCAACACAGAATATAGCCATTAGCCGCAGCCCCGGAGAAGCAAAAAATGACCTTTAGGACATAATAGGATTAACCCACCACCATCAAAATGCTAAAAGGACACATTCAAAAGCTCAGGTCAAAGTTCATGTCACAGGAACAGGAACAATTCCAAACACCAAAGCCCAGGAAGGTATAAAAACCCACCACTCCCAGATCCATGTGATCAGCTGCCCCAGAACCACATTTCTGTCTGGTTCTGCAACTAAATAAACAAGAACCTTCTTTCTAAAGTAGCTTCCGTTTTGTTTATTCCTGGCTTGGGCTGAGCCCTGGTGAAGATTTTTCTTCCAACAATATATACATTTATCAGGAACACAAACCAGCTGGCTGAGAACTGCAATGTTACTAAAGAGATTGCAAAATATGTCATTTCCCCCTTCCTGCTAAATGAGGATATTATTTGTAACTTTAATATACATCATTGAAATTTGATTTAGAATTGTTTCAGCAAGATGTCATTTCTGGACTGCATGCATCCCCAATGCAACATACATTTCAACATTTTTATTTCCTCACTACATTCAGGAAGCCTGGTTACATTTTCTTTCCCTCACTTCCAGCAAGATTATTCTTTGCTTGTCTCTTTCTCCTTCTTTTCCCTCCCTCCCTCCCTCCCTCCCTTCCTCCTCCTCCTCCCCCTTGAAAGACTGCCCACTGTGACCTTGTCTCCCAGCTTCTAGCTAGCATTTTACTCCATTCAACTTGAGGAACAGACCTCAAATGCAATTCTTTTCAGTTCCTTTACTTTTTTCTGGTATCTAGTTAACTCCAAGGAAACCATTCTGCCATTATCTTATCACACATTATCACTTTCCTGCAGTTAATTTCCAGCTCAGTTGTAGCTCAGGAGAAATCAATAAAAAAAATGTTTCACACTGTTTTGACGGGAAAAGTGGGTTACCGTTGGCAGGAATTTTTTTTTTAACCTCATTGTATCTCTCAGCTCCTTGGATCCCTCCATGATCAAGAGGAGGTCCTTCACCTCCTTTCCACCATTTATTTAAAATATGCAGAAAGGTAGTTTTGCAACTTCCCCCTACCAAGTGGAAAGACACATTGTCCAAATTAGGGGGAAAATACTTTCTGGACAAGCAAAAGAATAAGGATAAGAAGTGAGATAGGGCATTAACTGATTGGCAGATGTTGTGTACCATTATTAGCATTGGCAGCAATTGGGACAGTGGAAACTTGATTCTGAGACTTTGGAGATGAAAACAGTGGCCATATAGAAGTTCTTTCAGGACCTTAAGCAATTACTGAGTACAAAAGGCCATCTCCAATGCAGCTGAATTTGCAGAGAATACAAAATAACAGTTGGAAGGGACCTTGGAGGTCTTCTAATTCAATCTCCTGCCCAAGCAGGTGGCCCTATGCCATTCCAGACAAATGGCTTTTCAATGTCTTCTTAAAAACCTCTAGTGCTGGAGTACCTACAATTTCTGAAGGCAAGCCGTTCCACTGATTAATTGTTCTCACTATAAGGAAATTTCTCCTTAGTTCTAGGTTGGATCGCTCTTTGATAAGTTTCCATCCATTACTTCTTGTCCTGCCCTCAGATGCTTTGGAGAATAAGTTGTCCTCCTCTTCTTAAATATAGAAAAACTGCTATCATATCATCCCTAGTCCTTCTCTTCATAAAACTAGACATACCCAGTTCCTGCAACCATTCATTATATGTTTTAGCCTCTGAGACTCTCATATAACTGGGCAGTTTGTCTTCAGCTTACAAGATTCCCAATTATATGAGAAAGCATGCATCTTGACTTGTCCATGTATAAGGTTTCCTAGTCCAGGTATCACTGTGAACATGTGGATATTTAATATGAAGAGTGTACCTATTTTTAATACATGATACAACTGTAGGGGATGACCAGGCTGAGTCTGAGGGAGGGGTCAAATGCATCATAAGTCATGAGTCCCTGTGCATTCACAAAAGATCTAAGTCCAGCCCACCTTGAATTCCTCTGTTATCTTCCATTCATTTCTTTTGACCTTTAGTTGGCCAGATTCTTGTAGAAAGCTTAAGCTTGCAATAAATCTTTATACTTATTTGAACTGCCAGAATCTCCTGATTTCCCCAGCGCTTGACAACAAACTTCTGAGTTTAACCTTTCTTCAGAAGTCTAATGTTTAATCTGTGAAGAGAATTATCTGAGAAGATTGTCAGAGAGGGAGATGAGCATATTTCAATTGCTTGGTTTATTAACATTTATAGCTCTTAAAACATAGTCCCCAAATGCATTGGGAATGACATAATATATTCTTTCTCTACATAACCATCCTACAGATTCTGGTTTGAAAATGGAAGAGTACTAGAAAGGCCTTCTGAATCAGGCCGAGACCCAATTAAATTAGTTTTCTTTTTCCAATGGTGACTATCGTGATATTTCCAAAAATCAGAGCAGCATTAAAAGTGAGCCACATAACTTTTCAAAAATGTCTCCAGCTATGAATATTTAGAGATGGAGGCTCCATCCATCATACCTAATAACTATCAATATATCAGGGCTTTTAGAGTATTAGAGGGTCTTTTTCCCCACTTTAAAAGTTGCAGGTAAAACTCCAAAGAAAGTGCAAAATGAGGAGACAAATGGTACAGTCAAGGGTTCTTTTAGTAAAAGTAAAATCCATAGATGTAAAAAAACAAAAAAACAAAAAAACTCAGAAAAGATGTTGGAGAAGATATGCAGAGACCACCAGCTCAGTCTGGGAAAACAAGAAAACAACATAAAACTCTCTTGACTGTCTTTGATAGAAGAGGGAGGGAAGAAGAAACACACCAGGCCTTAAAGATACTATTATAATAGAGCCTGATATTGACAGCCTGAATCAATAATATTTTAAATTTTAATTATTTTATCCTTGTATTTAATTGTTTTTTTATAAGGCTTTTATATTTTTATGTGTTTTTGTATATTACCCTGCATCCCTCTATCAGGGACATAGGCAGTTCCGAAATGAAATGGAAATGAAATGAAATAAAGTAAAATAAACAAATACATCTAAATAGACTTCTACCATTTCTTTTAGTTCTTTTGCCTGACCTGGATTACTTCAAAGGGCTGTGAGTAGTCTACAAGTAGTTTACAATACTTCATTTCGTGACCGTTCAAAGTTATAACGGCCCTGAAAAAAGTGACTTATGAGCATTTTTTAATTTAAGATCATTGCAGCATCCCCATGGTCACGATCCAAATTCAGACACATGGCAACTGAGTAGTATTTATGACAGTTGCCCTGTCCTGGTGTCGTGTGATCACTTTCTGTGACCTTCTGACAAGCAAAGTCAATGGGGAAGCCAGATTCACTTAACAACCATGTTACTAATGTAACAACTGCAGGGATTCCCTTAACAACTGTGTCAAGAAGGGTTGTAAAATGGAGCAAAACTCACTTAACAACTGTCTCACTTAGCAACAGAAATTTTGGGCTCAATTGTACTTAAAAAAATGTGTACTTAAAAAAATGTGCTCAATAGAGGGAAAAAGTGTCTTCGGCATTTGCTGATGTGAGTTTCTTGTTATGAAATGACTAGTATATACCAAGTATACAAAAATGAAAAGTTAGGGTTGTAATTTCATTACTTTTATTCTACTATGCTAAAAACGAGTTGAAAGTTAACACTTTTTCTTTCCACAAACTTTTCTTTTCTCCATTTTCCCTTCCCCATTTGCCTATTACCTTTATTTCCATTTGTATTTTATATCCTGATGATTTTTAATAAAAATTACTCTCAGCCCTTTCTCAAATACAGTATATATATTTGAAAAATGGCTGAGAGTAAGATTGGGCTCTCAATAGTAAAAGACAGTGTATTATCAATCCCACTCCTTTCTTCTTTTTTAATAGCTTGACAAGGAATCTCACATTCAGACAATCTATGAATCCTGGGGGGAAAAAAAGGTAGCAAAGAAGTCCACAAAACTGTAATTTGTGGCTACCATCTAGTGGTCATTCAGATTTTTGCAGCATACTTATGATCCTCCACTCATTTAGCTTCAGGCACTTTGCAATTTATTTTTCGGGTATTCCTAGCAGCTGTGTTTGGCTCCCAAACAGTATCGCCTGCCAGCAACTCCCTTGTTGTAAATCTTATTCCAAACACAAAGCTCTGTGGATGATGTTTGGGGGGGGGAGAGTTATAAGGGAACAAGACTAATCAGGATTTCACCATGAATGCAAATACATCCAATTAACAGCTATTAAAGAAGAGTTTTATGGCACCATGCACAATGAAGGCCATTATATCTACTGGAAATTAATCTTAATTATTTGTACCTGTGTACATACATGCAGAGGGAAGCAACTCACATTAATCCATATTAAACGTAATACATTGTTGGTGTATTATCTATTCAGAGGCTGAATTGACTGCTGGGCCTTGCATATGTATTGACAACACTAAGCCAAGTAATTGAAGTGCAGCATGTTCCAAAGACAATTTGTTCTGGGCGTAATAAATCAACAGTTAGAATCTTTTACATAATTAAAAACAAAAGCAAAAAAGAAAGAGAGAGCAAGCAGCAATCTCTTTTCAGAAAGCTGAGAGGAGAAACAGATGTTATAGAAGTTCATGTTACAGTTTTTAAGGAGGTTCACTGCGTGCATAATTCTGTGCTTCTCAATGGTTTTTAATTGCAGTAATTAGGACGCCTAAAACATTGCAGTGCTGTACCATGTGGCTAATATTGGCTGTTTGGGATAGCCTGGATTATAGGATTATCACTCAGCAGTTGCAGAGATTTAGTTATGTTGTCTGCTGGCTAAAAAACTGTGGTGTGCACACAAGCACAAAGACACACGCTTACTTTAGAGGCTCATCCAAGGATCAAGCACATGTGCTGATAGATGCTCAGGATTTAAAAACTGGGATGAATCAGAGGAAATTATTCCAACTGCTCCATACTTCTGTTGTACCAGTCAGGGACGTTCATACCAGGCAGCAAATGTGGTGCTTAGATAAGGTGACCAACCATCCTTCTTTAGGGAGGACAGTCCTCCTTTTTTAAGTTCTGCCTCCCTCGAAAAGTGTCCTCCTACATGTCCTCCTTTTTGATATTTGAAGACTAACCTGCAGGGCTTTTTTTCTCATAGAACGCTCAGAACGCCATTCCAGCACCTTTTTTTATGGTTTTTTTCTATTTTTGCATGAGCTGTGCTACTCCCTTTATTGGCTTTCGAAAGCCAATAGGAATTGCTGCTGAGCTCATCAAAACACCCAGTCGGCAAACTTTGCACATGTAAGTTGTCTGCAGCGAAGGCAAATTGGCAGGAACTTTGCACCCCTCCCTGCTATCCAACTACACCATCTCCTAGTTAGTCCCGAAGATACCTGGAGGAGACTGGAGCGGCAACGCCACGGTAACTTTCTCTTGATCTTCAGCCCTGCTAGGGCAATAATGGCTGCGGGTGCAAGAGGCAGAGGCAGCGGGGCTGCTGCAGGTGGGGGTGTGAGGAGTGGCGGTGGCCGGCTGACCCCCTTGCTGTGGGAGCCATGGGGCCTGCTCTACATAGGGCTGTGCAAGGTGGGCAGTGGTGCTGGCGGGGCGACTGCAGGTGGGCTGCCCCCTGGGGCCGGAGCCGGCACAGCTGGTGCTTTGGGAGCCGCGGGGCCCGCTCTACGTGGCTGGGCCGCAGTGCTGACGGGGCGGCTGCAGGCGGGGGTGTGGCATGTAAGCAGAATTACAATATAAAATGTTATTGTTACAAATGTTTTTATTATGCATTTATCATATTATAGTGTATTCTGTATTATTGTTGCAATGAATAAAATGTTTCTTTTATTTACGATATTTTTTTCTTCAATTTATTTGTGTCCTCCTTTTCATTGTAAAAAAGTTGGTCACCTTAGCTTAGAGCTACCAGCTCTGAGTTGCAAAAATCTACTAGTAGGTGAACACTACTAGAGTGATCTGTCTCCTACCATCTAGTGTTAATCTCAATTTTTGCAATCCAGATCTGATCAATCTTATGAATGTCAATTTTTTTAGGCCTTATTGTTTTTATAAATAACTCAAGGTGGCAAACATATCTAATATTACTTTCTCCACCTATTTTTTCCACAGCAACAATCCTGTGAGGAGGTTTGTGTCGAGAGAAAGTGACTGCCTCCAAATCAGCCACCCAGTCTGCTTGCCCTTACAAGAGTATTCAGTCTAATTTTAAAGGTAAAGTGTAGCGATTGTAGCTAATAGCCATTGATAGATCCATTCCTCAATTGTTTCACTGCTTACGAAAAGCGATCTAAACTATTGCAGGCCATGTTGTGCAGTGAAGAATTACATTCATTAGTGAATGGCTTGAACAATGAAGGCAGAGCACTGGACTGCCACAGGGTTCTAGGGCCGTCCATTGGAATGGCTCATCTCCAATGTCCTCCTTTTGACTAAGCCTCATTTCTGTGCGCTTTTCCAACAGGAGACATTAAAAAAAAACAGCAGCACAATTATTTGTATTTCTTTATTACTAGAGGATGGCAAATACGTCTGTTCATGCAAAAATAAGCAATTGAGCAAGCTGCTTTACTTTGCTGTAGAAACAGTTATGGTTGTGTGAGCAGGGGAGAATAACCCTCAGCTGGATTCAGCAGAAAATATCTCAATCTGGTTAGATTAGTTTCGACAGAAATACTACTGCAAGCAGCTTTGTGTACTTCAACCATTCCGCTTCTTCTGTTTGTGCTCTCTTTATTTTTGTCCTATAATGTCTGCAGCAAGAACTTACAAAACAATATTTTAATTAAACGTCAAGAGCAGTAATATCTAGTATTTCAAGAGAGGAGGGGTTTTATTGTTGTTCTTCTTTACTTGAAATATTTAAAATGTTTTATCATAATGGACCTAAATATTAGGATTGTCTATCACAGCAATAGCACCTAGATTTACTGTCTTATCTAAGTGGTTTACAGAGTCAGCATATTGTCCCCAACAATGTGGGTCCTCATTTTACCAAGCTTGGAAGGATGGAAGGCTGAGTCAACCTTGAGCTGTTGAGAATCGAACTGCTGGCAGTTGGCAGAATTAGCCTGCAATACTGCATTGTAACCACTGTGCCACCACAGCTCTCACGCACAATATTTAGTTAAGGCCAGACTGAATAATTTAGGAAATATTTCATTTCAGTTTCAACAAAATCAGACACTGTCCACCATGATTCAGGCTTGACTCTGAAGCAGCAGAAACTAGAAAACTGAGCATCCTATCCTGAGCATTTATTATTATAGTCACCCAAAATTAACTATAGGCGCCTTTGTATTTTAAATTTGTGTTAGCCCTTCTTCTGAGGGCATGAAACTTGTTAAATTTCAAGTGATATGGAGAGAGAGACCTTTAGAATCTGTTTGTGGGAGAAAAAGCCTGTCAGTTTTTAGACAGCTTTGTCACGGAGATGTGTGCAAATTCATATATGTTTGTCCATTTCTCCTTATTGTTTGGTGGTCAAAACTGGGAAGATAAGAGATGTTTTAATTACAACATTAGGATCTCTTAAATAGTAATAGGTTTATTAAGTATTTTAAGTAATAATATTTAAATTTTATTTGAATTTAAATAATAATCAAATAATTATTAATAATTAGCATTAGTATCTATTATTAATAGTAATAATAATTCCCTACACATGTAAATTGAAGAATTAGTTGAAACCCCTGAAGTGGTTCAGTTTGTAGTAGTTTTTAACTTTGTTGTTTTTACTTTATGCTGGTATTATATTGTGTTTTTAAATGCTAGCTACCAAGACCACCAGGGTGTGATGGGCAGCTAAATAGTTGAATAAGCATGATTAGGCTCTTACAGACTGCATACTATGAATTGCTCTCAGAATCAGCCAGATGTTCAGACTGGATTTGGCCTTTTTACCCACCTACCCAGTTCTTTCCCAGGACCTGGGAAAGGCAGATGTGTATGTCTGACAATGTTAAAGATATAGTAGCAGGAGTTAAGATGTTTCGAATAAAGCTGCTTTTTGCAACTGGCTGATTATGGCTTTCTCAATGCCAACATTGTTCGAATGATGCTCCAGTTGTTGGGACTGCACCCCAGGCACCTATGAGTATTGGTACTTCCTTTGCTTTCTTTTGCCACAATTGTTTTATTTTCATTTGCTGGTCTTTACACTTTGTGATTTTTCTCTCCAGTTCTCTCTCTTCTCTTTTGCTGTCTCCAGATCTCTTCTCTTCTGCTGATTCCAGGCACTTATTGCAGTTATAATAGCAACAACGCTACTACAACACCCGTATTTTAGACAGATGACTTTGGTGATTAATTCTTCAAGGTCAAGATTCAGATCCTAACTAAATGACTTTTTTTTAATTAAATGAAATTAGAACAATGAGAATCCACCGAATAATCCTTTCGGCCTCATCCTTTGCATACCATTAGCCATATAGATCAGTTACCATCCTAAGCAAATATTATTTTAGGAATGAGTCTCATTGACTCAATAGAAATACTAAGGACACATTTGTCTAAAAGTTCCATACATTTTTCTCAGGGTATGGGATGCCCTGAGCATTCGCAGCCTTCAAGCACTTTCTATACTGAATATCTGGGGTTTCTTCTAAAAAAAAAAAAATGTAAGAAATGATAAGATAAGAAGCTGAAGGATGAGCAATGAGCCAGCACTAGTCCTACTTTGGCTCAACATAATCCCCATCCTAATCCTCACCCAGTTCATTATGATTTAAACTACTTCTGGCCAGGTTTTCTATTAGCAGATCCTCCAAGTAGGTTTAAGATTAGATATGCTTTGAGCCTAGAGACATGCATTCAGGCTAGACTTTTGTGAAGATGGTAGGTAGCAGACAAGAAGAAGTTGATCTGTATGGAATAGGAGTGAGAAGTGAATTTTGCTGCTGGAAACGATGCCGATCATGGCAAGGCAGTGATTTTTGCTCCTCATTCTTGAATGAAAAGAAAAATACAAATAGAAGAAAATACAATCTTGTATCACTTTCAAGCTGCTTCTGAGTATATGGGGAGGAAAGGAAAAGATTACAGTGGAAAGGAACCCTGGGGAAACAATGCCTACAGTCCAAGCTTAGCCTAATCTTTGGGCTAAATGAAAACCAAATTTTTGTCAAATAAGGTTTCTCTGTCCTAATCAGGCTGCGCAAAGCATCTGGAAGGCTTTTTTTTTTTTCAAAGGTAATCCTCGACTTGCAAATATTCATTTGGTGACCGTTCAAACGTCAATGGCACTGAAAAAAGTGACCATTTTTCACACTTATGACCATTGCAGCATCTCCATGATCACAGGATCAAAGTTCAGATGCTGGCAAGTGGTTCATCTTTCTGACAATGGTGACAGTGTCCCAGGGTTACGTGAACACCTTTGCAAACTTCTGACAAGCAAAGTCAATAGGGCAGCTAGATTCAGTTACTAACTTAACAACTGCAGTGATTCACTTAACAACCGCGGCAAGAAAGATTGTAAAATGAGGCAGAACTCACTTAGCAGCTATCTCACCTAGCAACAGAAATTTAGGGCTCAATTGTGGATGTAAGTCAAGAACTCCTTATAGAAGAGGTAAAAAAAATCACTCCTTGAAACATTGATCCAGTACAAAAACCTCAAGATGACTGCTTCAAGGATTTTCCCAGTTCTCTGTATAGTGTGTTTGCACAAACAACACATCGTCTAGGACAGGGGTGTCAAACTGCCGGCCCGCGGGCCAGATGCATCATAGCGAAACCATGCCACTCCCGTTGCCGGCAATGGTAAAAAAGCCGCGATACGTCGTGACACATCACGTGACGTTGCGAGTTTCAGATCCCTGGTGTAGGACTACTGGCAAAGCAAAACAGCTCTCTGTTCACATCTGTGTCTGAGGAAGGATACTCTATTTTTGGGATTTGTAATTGCATTATATTTAATAACAAAAAAATGAGCCACCTCCATCCATATCTTGACTTGGTTGATGTCCAATCCTTTTTTAAAGCCAAATTGGCCAAAAGGATTTTATATAAATGTAACCTATTTAAACATAGGATAATGCACTCAGTGTTTTCAAGTCATTTGCTATCTTGACTAAAATGTTCATGTGGATATGTATCCTGACAACAGATGCAGTCAATTTCTCCTGACTGTTTAGTCCACAGAAGCTTCACTTTTACAAACTGCAGGAACTTGTCACTACAAACCAATCACCAGACCTCGAAAGTTACTGACACCGAGTGTCAAAAGTCTTTGTAATTCATTGTATTCCAGAGTTGTTGAAATTTGGCTGGAAAGCTTTAAAGTGCTGATAGCCAGAGTTAAAGTCCTTCATAATTCATTTTATTATCCAGAGTGTAGTAGGAAGGCCGTTTTTCATTTTAAAGCCATGTAATACCTTGAGAACTTCCACAAATACAAAAGAAAAGAAAAAAGAAAATCTCCAACAAAGGAAGTTTATGTAAAGAGGCAGGACTGAATTGTGCAGGGTGGCATATACTAATGTAGACATGCATTAGCCCAAGCGTCTGGAGGCTTTCTGGGTCTGGATGGAGAGGAACAGGAGGGGGAGGGGGGTGATATGCCTATTTGGCCCCGTGGATCAAGGCCTTTTTCACTGTTATTCTTTGATGAATTGCACTTCCCTATTTGATACTTGTATGCAACAGGTGGGTTCAGCTATGTGCAAGTGTCAGCTGTGGCCAGAAGAGCTTTTGCATCTTGTGTCATTTGAATCTTATGTCATTTGAATCTTTCCTCAACTGGGAGGCCCTTCAAAATGATTGTCCACAAGGTACCTTGCAGCTGGACTACTGTAATCCGCTTCATGTAGCGCTGCCAAACATGTTTGTAAAAATTATTTGACTCTAATTCATAACTGAATGCTTTTGGGGGGGGGGCTAGTAGGAAGAAGAAGCAGAAACATATAGGAGGCCCAGCCTCTGGACATACTTTGGAAGGATGGCAGAGGAGTATCTATGGAGATTCTCACTCATCCAGGTCATAGTTATCCCAAAGATGCTTTTTCACAAGGCAACTGGATTTCCTTATTTTTCTTTGAAGACGTTTCGCTTCTCATCCAAGAAGCTTCTTCAGCTCTGACTGGATGCTGGGGAATGAAAGATTTAGAGTCCTGCAGTCAGTTGTTCATTTGCATTTCTTTTAGAGAATTGTCAAAGCTACCTGGAGGCTTATCTGTGTCTCCAGGGTCACCTGAGTAGTGCAAATGGGTGTGGAGTCTTCTTGGAACTGTTGAAAGGACTGTTTTGCAGACTGGAGATAGATGATGTTGGATCCTTCCCCTTCTGTTGAGAGAGGGCTGTTCAATTTTGACATAGATGGCCTTTTTGACCTCTCTTTCAAACCACCAGTCCTCTCTGTCCAAAATGTGGACTTTGCTATCTTCAAAAGAGTGGCCTTGTCTTTTAAATGCAGATGGACTGCTGAATATTGTCCTGATGGGTTTATGAAGTTGTTGTTTTGTTTCCCCAATGTATAGATCTGCACATGGCTCACTGCATTGTACTGCATATACCACATTGCTCAGTTTGTATCTGGGTGTTTTATCCTTGACAAGCTTCTGCCTTAATGTATTCTTAGATTTGAAGTGTGCATGTATGTTGTGTTGGTTGAAGGTTCTCCTGAGCTTTTCCAATATTCCTGCAATGTATAGAATGAGAACAAACCCATCAGGACAAGAGTCAGCAGTTCATCTGCATTTGAAAGATAAAGGCCACTCTTTCAAAGACAGCAAAGTCCACATTTTGGACAGAGAGGACCACTGGTTTAAAGAGGGGTCAAAGAGGCCATCTATGTAAAAATTGAACAGCCCTCTCTCAACAGAGGGGGAGGGATCTGACACCATCTATCTCCAGTCTACAACCCAGTCCTTTCAACAGTTCCAAGAAGGCTCCACACCTATTTGCACTACTCAGGTGATCCTGGAGACACAGACAGGCCTCCAGGTAGCTTTAATGACTCGCTAAAAGAATGCAACTGAACAGTTGTCTGCAGGAGTATAAATCTTTCCATCCCCCCACCATCCCGTCAGAGCTGAAGAAGCTTCTTGGATGAAAAGTGAACCGTCTTCAAAGAAAAACAAGAAAGTCCGGTTGCCTCATGAAAAAGCATCTCTGGGATGGCAGAGGAGAGCACCCATGGAGACAAACAAGAAGTAAATACACAGATCTACACCTATCCAACCCACTTTGACCATCTCAATTCCTGCAAGCACTTTATCAATGCCTTTCTACTCCCACTCTCCAGGTGTACAGATTCAAGAAGGGTTTTGAACAGAATAGAATAGGATAACAGAGCTGGAAAAAACCTTGGAGGTCATCTAATCCAACCCTCTGCTTAAGCAGGAGACCCTATCCTATGTCAGGCAAATGGCTGTCCAATCTCTTCTTTAAAATCTTCAATGATGGAGCACTTACAATTTCTCGAAGCTTTGTAGTATTATGCCAATATTGCAACTCCTTTTATTTATTTATTTTTAAATTGCAAAACAAAAGGGAAATAAAGCTATTGCAATACTGGATGTATTGGAGAAGAGAGCAAGGAGAGCATGCTTCAGCCCGGGCAGAGACTGAAGAATCATCCACTGGGAGTTGTAAGGATTGAGTACACTAATAAGCTCCTAGAGGAGACAAACTCAGAGCAAGGAAGTTTCAATGACTTAATGGATCAACAAGATAATTTTAAAAATTGCAGCTGCAGTCCATCTGAGAACACCAGAGCCCAGAATTATAGGGTTCCGTATACGGCAGCAACTAGCTGCTGGAGGAATAGGGACAGACCAAGTGCTATAGACAGTTGGAGCTTGGGCAGTCCCTAGATCAGAACAAAAGGAATGAGAGCATACATTGTGAAGGGCTTCAGTGTCCTCAGTTTGAAAGAAAAAAATCTCATGTTGGAAAACACCTGAAATGCAGCTGGAAAATATATTCACAGGATGCATTTGTGATGGGCTGGGAATGGGTAGAAGATGACATCCCTTCCATCACACTGGGAGTAGCGATGGGGCAAAAAGGATGACACTGAGTGGCATGCTTCTGGCACCTGGCAGTAGTCAGGGTTGAGAAGCTAAGCAGGGTTGAGTCTGATCAAAACCTGAATGGGAGATCTCCAGAGAGTACTAGGGCCGTACACTAGAACAGGAAATGGAAGAAAAGCTCCAGAAGAAGGCTCTCTTGCCTGTCCATAAGTCACCATCACGAATCCTGACTTGGAGGAGACATTTTTTTTTTTATGACAGTCCTTGGAGAAGCAAATCACTCTTGAAACTCATTCCCACTGATAACTTTACCCTGGTATGAATACATCTTATCTCCTTTTAACACTATCTAAATTTATGGCTGTCCTTTTCTTATGGCAGCAAATTCCACTGGGCAAAGACTTCCTTTTCTCCATTCTGCAACTGTTGCCAATCTGTTTTATTGGGTGATTCCAAATTCTACATTATAAAAGACAGATAAAAGGTTCCTGCCTTTTCTCCTTCCCTCACATCTTCCTTCCTCCCTAGTTATTGACAGAATTGCACTGTGAAGTTGCCCAAAAAAATAATGGATCACACCGATTTACAGAAGAATTGGCAAATTGAAACTCATGCCACTTACAAAGTTAACAGGACAAATGCATATATAAGGAAAATTAATATTCTCTAAAGATGCCATATGTAGAACTTAGGAGATAAGAGATGACACCTAAAAAAGCAAGTCAGACAACAGAAATACTATATACAAGTACCAGTAGTATTTACAGGTTTTGTTGTCCAAAAATAGATCTTTCAAATCTAACAAATCTCCAGAATGATACATACTATGATTTATTTAATTAATTAATTTATATGCCGCCCTTCTCACTATCAGGCCACTCTGGGCAGCTTCCAATACCATAAATAACTAAATAAAACAATCACAAGATTGCAACATTAAAACATAGGGCATCGAAAGTTAAAACATTAAAATTAATATTAAAATAAAATGAGCCAGTGTGCACATGGGGTTGGAGGTGGTAGATCTTGCACTAATATACTACAGGTAGTCCTCAACTTACAACAGTTCATTTAGTGACCATTTGAAGTTACAATGGCCCTGAAAAAAGTGACTTATGACCATTTTTCACACTTACGGCCTTTGCAGCATCCCCATGGTCACATGATCAAAATTCAGACCCTTGGCAACCGCCTCATATTTATGATGGTTGAAGTGTCCCAGGGTCATGTGATCACCTTTTATGACTTTCTGACAAAGTCAATGGAGAAGTCAGATTCACTTAACAACCATGTTACTAACTTAACAACTATGGTGAAAAAGGTCATAAAATGGGGCAAAATTCTCTTAACAACTGTCTTGCTTAGCAACAGAAATTCTGGGCTCCATTATCTTGCCATATTTCCGCCATCTTTGCTATTTCTGAGGATTTAGCTACTATCACTATATGACTTCCGTAGAATCATAAAGTAGAGCTGATCTTTGTTCCCACAGTGTACTGACAAATGTTCACAGTGATAGATGATGCGGTGAACAAAGTGTGCAGAGAAACGCCACCTTCCTGTTGCAGACAAATGATTTTCTGGCTTCCATAAGCTGCCTGCTTATTATTTATTTCCCTCTCTTTTGTCCCCTTGCAATCTGAATTGGGATGAAATGTTACATAATAAGCGATTAAAGATCAGTGTTGACTAAGAAGGTAAGTGATCAGATATTTCACCGGATAGACTTGTCCACATCATTCATCTCACTTTTCTCAGGAAAGCATTGATTGTAAATTCCTCAGCTATGTCTCTATGGCAATTGCAACTTCAGGCCCAATTAGTGATTTCTCCTCAATTTAAAATTTCATCAGAGGTCCTTTACAGAGCAGGATTTGCAAATTGTTAGCCCAGAATATATTTGCAATTCTAAAGATTGCAAGGATGCATAGACAGCTTCGAACGGAGAATTTAGGAATACATTGCAATAAATATTCCATTTGTTTATATTGCATGATTACATTTTCTCATTTGAAGAAGTAAATGTGAAATTGGTTGGAAAATATTAGTGATTTTGTTAGCTTCAAGCTTTAGGGTTGAAAAGATTGCCACTTTAAAGTTTCTTTAATAATATATATCATCTTTAGTTTTATTCACTTCCTATTAAACTAGAGGTAGTTCTTGGTTAACTATGACAATTTGGACAGGAATTGCTGTCGCTAAGCAATACATTCCTAAAGCATGACATAATATGACACATCACTTAGTGACAGAAATTTTGACGCTCCCATTTGCAGTGGTTAAGCAAATAACTGTGGGTAGTTAAGAGAGGACCTCATGTGGTCACCATTTGTGACCATCTACTGATTTCCCCATTGACTATGCTTGTCCTAAGCCAGCAAAGACGATTGCAAATAGTGATCACATGACCATGGGATCTGTAATGTCATAATCAATAGCCAGACTTCAAGCACCGGGATCATGATCACCTGACAGAGTGATGCTACAATGGCTGAAACTCCAAGAACAGTCACAAGTTCTTATGCTGAATGAATGGACTACCTTCATACTTTTTTGTCACTTGCTTATCTGCTATAATTAACCATATATTGTGTAAAAGAACCAGTTTGATGCAGTGACGAACATGCTGGCCCAGAAACCAGGAGATGGTGAGTTCTAGTCCCTCCTACAACATGAAAGCTGGTTGTGGGATTTTGGGTCAATCATTCTCTTGGTTGAACCCACCTTGCAGATTTGTTGTTGTGGAGAAAATAAAAAGAGGAAGGAGTGCTGGGCATATTTGCTGCCTTGATATAAATAAAAGACAGGATTTAAAAAATCTAATAATAATTCGCTTGACCTGAGCTGCCAACATGTATCACAGCCAACTTTGTATTTTACTCCCTGGCAAGCATGAGAAAATTGATCTCAGCAATGATGAGTTAGAGTTCATTTTCATAAGTTTTATTAGTTTATAGTGTATAATACAATGAAAAAACAAAACTAAATAGCAGGAAAGATGGGGAAGGGAAAAGGGGATAAAAAAGTGAAGGAAGGGAGAAAAAAAGAAAAAAGGCAGTTAGAGTTGAGTTTGGTGGGATCATTTTCTCCCCTCCTCTTCAACCCTGTTACACCTGACCTGCTAAACCATCAAAGAGGGAGTCCTCAAGTTACCCACAACAGAATCTCATTTCTATTACTGAAAATCACACTTTGCTTCTGAGTCAGTTTTGAAACATGAGAGTGAATAAAAAGCTGCCAAACTATGGAAGACTTCACAAACTATTTCCATGCATGAGCGGGCATTTTAGAGCATTATACAAAAACCATTTGAGGAAGAACTGGTCATGCTTTGTTTTCGATCTACAGCTATTGCAACATCCTGCAAGCTATTGAACTCCTAAGACTCCTAAGCAAGCTATCAGAAATTATTCCCAAGACAGAATGTCTATTTTGGGATGTCCTGATTAGGCAGAAGTTCTTGTGTAGATCAGATCTTGAAAACAAAAATATTTGGGAATGGCAACAGAGGTCAATAATACTCTCTCTCTCTCTCTCTCTCTCTCTCTCTCTCTCTCTCTCTCTCTCTCTCTCTCTCTCTCTCTCTCTCTCTCTCTCTCTCTCTCATATAAGGAGAGCCACACTGAACCTGTTTTGCCTTTTTTGTTGACTAGTGACTAGTTTTTAGTTTACCTTTAAAGAATCTTGGATGTATTTAACCCTTGATCCACATGTGCATCAATCTCTCAGGTGAGGCTCTAATTCAGGAAGTGGTCATAATCAAATATTTATAGAAACCTTGAAAACCTAACCAACAAAACAGAACAAGAAGCAACGGATGAAAATTAATCGAAGGGAGAAGCAACTACAACTAAGGAGAAATTTCCTGACAGAACAATTAATCAGTGGAACAACCTGCCTCCAGAAGTTGTAAATGCTCTAACACTTGAAGTTTTTAAGAAGAGATTGGACAACCATTTGTCTGAAATGGTATAGGTTCTCCTGCTTGAGCAGAGGGCTGGACTAGAAGACCTCCAAGATCCCTTCCAATTCTATTCTATTCTATTCTATTCTATTCTATTCTATTCTATTCTATTCTATTCCATTCCATTCCATTCCATTCCATTCCATTCCATTCTATTCTATTCTATTCTATTGTGCCAAAAGAGAACCTAGTGCAGTTGGAAGCTTTCATACATTCAGATCTCTGCAAATGTACATAGAGGCAACAGCAATTAACAACTGCAGTTGAAAAAAATAGTTTGGGGCTTAGAATCCTAAAACTGGGGAGTTGGAAGGACAACCCCCCACCCGTGGTCACAACCATATTTTATGATGATTTTTGTCAAAAACCATCACTTCTGATTTTTGGTTAAACTGTACTCACAGCAAACAACTATTTTTTTTCTTAACTGGGGTAGCTGCTTTATGAATGTTGTGTTTGTTCAGGTTGTAAAAATTGCATCCATCACATGATCAACCCATTTTACAACCATCGTGACCTAAGATGATGATGGTCAGGCTCCATTATGCTCATAAGCTGAGATCTACCAGAAATGTCTCTTTTTCACAATTCCCACCACTGCCCAGATTTAGGAAACTCTTGTTTCTTTCCTGGACTGCTTCCCTGTCTTTTCCTCTATGTTTCCAAAGTGTGCCAAGTGCTCCATCATATTATGGTTCACTGCATAATTTTAGATTATTCATTATGGGAAGTTTTTTCCTAATTAGGAGAAGCTGGTTAGGAGAGGATCTTAGCTCAGAGCTAGAATGTATTCCTTTCTGCGCAGAATAATCCAGGTTCAGTCTTCAGTTACAGAATCAGGTCACCAGGGAATATGAAGACTTTTGACGGAGATTCCAGCAGAAATCTTTCTTGGAGTTAAACAGGATATAATATTCAGATGTCTAAGTTAATAGTTCTGGGGCTTCACTCCGTAGGACCCAAGTCAGCAGAGGAGAATCTTTAAGCAGCAAATATGTGGTATTTTTGGAGGCCTTTTTTGGTAGTGGCTTAATCAAGAAATATAAAGAATTGGACACAACACATGAGTCAGGCCCCATGCATTTGCAATCTAAGAAATGCCATTTCTTTACAGATTAGCAAATAAGTGTTTTCCAGTAGATTAATAAGTACTTCCTTTTATGAGAGAAGATAAAACGAAAGCAATTTAACTGAGAAGCATATAATTTGATGCCCTGCATTAGGGAGGGAAGAAAAGTTAATACAAGATCCATTAATATTGAGCACATTATTTAAATAACTATCAAACCCCAAATGAGGGCCACATCTGGTTCCTTTCAGCTCCCATATTCATTGTTTCCAGCTGTTAACACCTGCTGCTCTGTCAGATACAATAATGAAAGTTCAGGTGCTAAATAATAACATGAAAACATTATTAATTTTTCATGTGTAGAAGTCCTCAGGGAAAATAATATTTCAGTAGAAAATATAGCTGAGAATATGTTTTTCCAGGGATGTATTAGAATAACACATACTTTTCCTCTGAGCCTCTGACACTGAATGCTGCAAATCAAATTTTACAGAGATGATCTGAGGTACTGCAGTAGTCTGAGGCAATATTCAAATATGTGAAGCATATGGAAAATGGCTGCTACTGCTTGTTTGGATAGCTTTTAATTTCATTATTGACATATATCCAGGAGACTTTAAATACAATCTTGATATCACTATGTTTTGTTTGACGTTCACACATTCAAGCTAGTAGCCTATATACCCAGTTGGAGTGGCTAGGATAGATCAGTACACCATTTGAAGATATTTGGAAGGTATTAAGGAGAATCCTGCTGCTTCAGAAGAGAGTGCTTTTCTGGAAAAATAAAATTATTTGTGGTCCTGCCATATCCTCACAATCATTCTTGAGACCATTCTTAATGATTTTGAATTCTTCAGGCATGACTTGATGTTCCTTTTGACAGCACAATCCAGGGTAATCCACAGAAAACAAGACAATAATTCAACACCACAGTTCTTTCACCAATAGGTTGCATCTGTTTGCCAAGATTGGCAGATGATGTCTCATTTCCTCCTCTTCCACATCCCTCTGCCCTATCCCACTTCTTAACATTGAACAGGAATAGATGGAACTGGTTCATTTGCTTCCAGTTCTCCAGAAAGCAAACAAAGCTTGTCACAATTCCACATCTGGGTAAATTGTGCTTTACTTGCTCCCAAGTTTCTCTTCTGATGCAAAATGCTTACAAAGTAGCAACATTCCTCTAAACATGTGTGTAAATCAGAATTTACGAGGAGTGATGCTTTGGAGCCAAATACAGAAACTTTTGCAAATGAATGCAATCTGTGTGGTTTCTACTGTTTGGTTAATGTCCACGACAAAGTCTTGCTCATAAAGGGAAGATATTTTCCATGACAGATGGCTCTGGGCTATTAATATGGTGCACAAAAGTGCAATTATCTTTGATACTGTGGCAATAAAATTGTTTTTTTATCATAAACAGATTTATTAAGATTCTTATTTACAAAATGAACTGAGGCTTATGAAGGCTAAAAACTGCTCAATATCTTTAAAATGGCAGCTGCCAATTACCTTCTGCAATTTGTGCTGGACCCACTTTAAAATTTCATTTAGAGTAACTGGAGTGTCTAACTTTTAACATGGTTACTTTTTTCAAAAAAACACTTTTAACAATGCTGCTATTTTACAGACTCTGCATCAACAGCAACATGATATGTTTTTAAAAAAGAAACTGATGCATTCCCATTATGTAATTCTCCAGGGTTAGGATACCCATGCCTCTTGCAATCTTTTAATCAAGCAATGACAACTGCCTAGAGAATTAGACAGTCTACTCCACCACTTCTATGGACAGCTGGTTAATAATGTATGGCTTAGACTCTATGGTATATCCCTGTCCTTCCACTGAGGAGAAGGACCAGAGACTGGCCTAAAATGTTCTTAATCCAGCCCTGTGGTATCTTTTGTCTCAGTGTAAATAATTACTGAGTCCTGAAAATATGTCCCTTGATGATGATCTTATCCACTCAGTTGTGTCTGACTCTTGGTGATCCTATGGGCCAGGTCTCTCCACATCTTCCAATCTTTCACTACTTCTTTGAGTTTTTCTGTATTCTGCTGGTATCAGCTTTGATGGTGTCTAGCCACTGTGTTCTTCGATGGCCTGGTTTCCATTTACCACTTACTCTTCCAAGCACAATTGCTTTCTTCAGTAACTGTCACTTAAATCACTTAAATATTTTTTTTAATTATTTCCAGTGTTGTAAGTTGTGATATTCAAGTCTGATCAGGCTATTTTATATATTTATATTGGATGAATATAGGCAGTATAAGGTGAAATTAATCTGAGCAAATAAAAGAATGTTAAATATCAAGAATGAAATTTTGTCCTGAGCTGCCTGAAGAACGGTAGGCAGATCTTGTTTCCAGCAGAATATTGACTGGCACTGGAGTAAGACTGATAACTGTAGGACCTGGAATTTGAAACCAATATAAGCAGAAGGGACTTTTTTTTTTTTTAATTTTTGCCTCTCTGAAGCTGTAGTTTGAGTTTTGAGGGAAATTCTGTTTGCTTCTCCAAAGCTCCTAGCAAATAGCTGTTGCTGCCAATGATCACTTCTTCTGGAGAAGCTTCAGAAAAAAAAAAATCTTTCTATTTCATCTCTCCATCTAAACTCCAAGGCTATTTGCTCTTCTTAACTGCTTCTAACATTAATCATCATCATCATCACCATCTCCACCACTACCATCATCCTGCAGTTAAATTGCTTTAATTTAACTCTCCAATGGGCCTGAATCAGAAAAAGAGGTTAAGGCTTTTCTTTTGGGTTGATGACTTTTTCTGAGTAACAATATGTTTATAATCTAATGGGTGTTTTGATTCTGATTTACTCCCTGGCTCAACTCTAGGAGCTGCCTAAAATTTGGTCTTGACACACTTATTTCTCAAATTTAACATAATTATGTTATCAGCAATTCCTGGTATTGGAGGTCCTCCATAAACTGGACTGGAGAGCTTATCTGCATAATATGTCAACTTCCTTCAAAAACCTCTAATTCATACTCCAACTCTGCCAACTTTGTTAGACATGTATATTTTAGTTAATGATCATCACTGGCTTATCTGGAAAATTCCTTTTTATTATTATAGATGCTCTATTAAAATTTCACTTATCTTTTTCCAAGTTAATTTTTAGTAGCATCAGTAATACATGGAGAACTGGAGAACTTTTTACTTAGAATATGTCTATTGAAAACGTTTTGGGGCATAAGGGTACTTTTCGACTAGAGCTTAATACAGGCAGTTAAAACTGCCTGGTTTAATTTAGATCCTACAAGACAATTGTTGCAGTTGTACTAACATTGGCACAGCAACAATTTAGAAGTTATTGGAAAACAGTGACATGCCATTTAGAGAGCAGCAATTTAATATTTCATAAACTAATGGTAACCAACCATTCCAGATGGGCCACAAGGACATTTCTTCACTAAGTTTTCAGTGGAACATGATGAACAACATGCTCAGAAGGGTGATGTGGCAGTGGGACAGTCCTGCCCAAAAGGTTTGATGATGCTATCCCACTAACGTGAGAATTAAGCTGAGAAAGTCAGGTATGAGGTCTGGCAACTCTCATGTGGGAAGCCTTCTCTAAGCATATTGGTCCTGCAGGCCTTGCATCCTAATGAGCATCTCATTATGGCCTCAAGAGTTCTTAGAATTGTCCAATTTAAATAAACCCTTCTGAATTAGTAAATCTGTGACAACGGTCCTGATTCAGTTCAATTTGCTGATTCTAAGGAGTTATAAATCTGAAACCACTGTTCAAGGTTCAAGGACAAACTGATTTAATTTAAATGGCATCAAAATTTGATTTCAAGACAGATTTATCCACAGACTATAATGAGAAAATATTAAAATATGCGGCTCTTTCTTTTTTTTTCTTTTTTCTTTGGGCAGAACAGGATGAAAATAACAGGGATGTCAGAGTCTTTAGAAAAGATTACTCTATCCCATTTAATTTCAGCTGGAAAACATTAGCTTTCATTATAACACATTTTCAAAACATTCACCCTGCATTTCTTTTAAGGCACATCTAGCAGCAGAGATGATCAAAGTTCAACCCAGCAGCTTCTAAACTGTCCATCAAAGAACCAAAGCTGTGCAGAACCAATGCAAAAAGGACATTACTCTGACTTAAGAATGGTTAGAACTTTTTAAAGGTCAGCTGTAGCTTTCCAAGTGCTTTTCAGGAATGGTGTGATAGTGAAGAATCTCTCTCTCTCTCTCTCTCTCTCTCTCTCTCTCTCTCTCTCTCTCTCTCTCTCTCTCTCTCTCTCTAGTATTTGAGAGATACTGTAGCTTTGCTACTTTTGATCTTTGGGTTTTCTGTGATGCCAAGAGGGTCGACTCAGTTGATTAGTAATCTTGGTCCCTCAGGGAACCCTCTTGTATTAGTTGAACTCAGATGTGTCAGAGATGTGACTTGTTAATATTCTGTGTTAGTTAATTAGCAGTTGAAGCAGATTGGCACAGGGAATAGATTACAGTAGAAAGAAAATGTGTGGGACAGAACAAGAGGGATTTATGTCTTGTGTCAAGTTTCAAATCCTTATTCTCACACAGTTAGTAGACGAGAATAGCAATTTACTCAAGGCCAAATAGAAAAAGCTGGGCAAGGAAAGGAATGTAAATCCAGAGTTTCTGGGAAAGAAAGCTTGCCTGATTAAGTTTCACTTTCAACAGGAACACACAAGTCAAAATCCAGTCTAAAGGCCAGAGTTTCAGGGGCTTTACAGGAACAGAATTCACAAAAAATGACACAGCAGGAGATCAATCAGCTAGTTGATCTTGAGAAGCATGGATCAAGACTGCCTCTTCAATCAGGCTGCAGCCAGCTTTCTTTAATTAAAAGAGTTACTCCCTTGCTTGGCAAGAAGCCTCATTGAGTGTCTTAGCTTGCTCTGCTTACAAGACTGAGGGCATCTGGCTGTTCCAGCTGTTCCTATGGTGCCTCTTTTTGATCAGCCTCAGGTGATTCCTGGCTTGGCGTCTCCTAAAGCTGACATTCCACGGACCAATTGTGCAGGGTTGCAGGGGCCCCCTTTGCCACACAAGTGTTGTATAGATTGTTGTTCAGCCCATGTTCATAATAGAGGCAGGCCAAATTGCCGTGCACAACTGCATGGTTTGGACTCAGGCTCAGAGCTGCAACAGCTCTGTCAAATATCTGGGCTTCCTTCAAGACATCCCCAAGATTGATGTAAGCATCCAAGAAGTTTGGGTCAAGAGTCATCACAGCCTTTTCAAAATGATGAATGGCAAGCCAGATTTCTCCTTGAGTACTAAACAGGCAGCCAAGGTTACTCCATGCAACTGTCAAATTCATGGATCATGACAACTTGTAGGCTTACCACCTCCTATTCTTTAGAACAGGATGTAGTCCTGTGGTTGTGTTAGCCTAATGGTCAAGAAATGTAACCTGTCCCTTGGATTTCAGAATGCAAAGTTGAGGTTGGATTGAAGAGTGCAACCTGGACTTGTCAGCCTTGAATGCATCTTCTGAGTATTGAGAGTTGAACTGAACACTACAGAGTAGAATGTTCTATTAGCTCAAGAGAGTGAGAGCACATTAAGGTGGAGAGGTGAAAAAGCAAATAACGAACAAAGTAGCGTTCACCTAGCCTTCCCAAGGATTCTGATAGGCCAGGGGTGTCAAACTCAATTTCATTGAAGGCCGCATCAGCATTGCGGTTGCCCTTGGGGGGCCGGGTGGGTGTGGCCAGGGTGGGTGAAGCCTACTGGGTGGGCGTGGCCAGCTCTACATTGTTCACATCAATGGTGCCTGTGGGGGCCTGGGCAGGAGTGGGACAGATCTGAGGGTCTTTGGCAAAAGAGGGTGGGACCAGGACAAGTGCCAAGGCATGGTCCACTGGAGGAGCCTCACTGTTCCTCTCAGGCCAGGGGGGGCTGGATGGTGGTGCAGACTGCCTGGAGCCCTGGGCAGCAGAGGTCAAATTCCCAGCCTGGCCCTCGAGCACTTGTGGCACCAAGCCCAGCACCACTTCCCCAAGGGGGCCCAGCTGAACTTACCTCCTCCTCCACCTGCACTTACCTCCTCCAAGAGGCTGAGCCAGGTGGCACGAATCCGAAAATAAGCGCAATGCCACCCAGCCCTCAGCCTGCCCGGTCTCGGCAGGCAACGGGGCGCTCTCCTCACAGTGCCGAGAGGTTGAGCCTTGCTGCCTGCTGAAACTGGGCAGGCTGGGGGCTAGGCAGAATTGCACTTCTCATCAGATTCATGCCACCTGGCTCAGCCTCTTGGTGCTGTGAGGAGAGCGCCCGCTGCCTGCTGAAACCCCTCCCCCGGAGCCCATCAAGCCGGATATGTGAAGTAGGCCAGGGCCATTTGTTGGCCACTTCCAGGCGACGGTGCATTTCTTCATTCCTCACAAAGGGTGTCACCTCCTCAGCATGCACCCTGGGGCAGGGGCTGGTTCCTCGCTGTTTCCAGATGGCCTTGTGGAGCTGACTGAATCCGTTTCAGCAGATGGCCACCACAAAATTGTACATTGGCTCCCTCTCGGCCAGCCTGGGCCAGGCCAAGGCAGTGGGGGCGGTTCCCTGTTTTCAGGATGGCTTCATGGGCCACATGAAACCATTTCGTGGGCCACATCCGGCCCCCAGGCCTTGTGTTTGACATGTCTGTGATAGGCAAAAGGTTTAATGTGATAATAAAGCTCATTGTCTATTCTTATCAGTATCAAAGAACCCATCACCCCACCACCACCACTCTTACCACTGTTCCCTATACTGAGAAGTGAGGTTGCAATACTATATATTGTGTATAGCAATCACAGTATCAAAAAACAAAAAAGTCACTGAAACTGTAAAGCAGTATGAAACACTTCCAAGCCACTCAATTCTATTCAGCAAAGGTTCTCACTGGATGAAGCTCCTTCAGAATGATTCATTCCCAGTTTTGTCAAATCAAAGCCCTACTTCAAAACTTTGGGTAGCCCTATAATTGAATTTAATTTGTTTTATACTGTTTTGAATTTTTCAAAGATCCATGAAAACTGTATTTCCCCCCTCCCACCCGGAAGCCTGGACTCATGGGTTTTTAAAAAATCCTGTAGAGGAATTCAAGCTGGAAAGGACCAATGTTCCCCACTATCATCAAAATAGAACAGAAAAATCCAGAAATAATTCCAGATTTAGGGGGGAGGAGCCTAAAATTATGGAGTGGAAGTTCACTTGCATGATTGTTATAAATATCATATATCTTTTCATTGAAAAAATATTAGGAGCAGATCTTCAATAATAACTGACTAGATCAGTGGTTCTCAACCTGTGGGTCGGGACCCCATTTGGGGTTGAACGACCATTTCACGGGGGTCGCCAAACAACGCAGTCCGCCATTTTCCCCCCCTTTTCCTTAGCTGTGCTACTCCCTTTTATTCTATTGGCTTTTGAAAGCCAATAGAATAGACTCTCTTGAATAGAGTCTAATTCTATTGGCTTTCAAAAGCCAATAGGAATTGTCCAGGCTGTCTCTGCCCTGCTGAGCCCGACAAAAGTCCCATTCTGCAAACGATGCTGCACCAGTTGAGTAGTCCTCGACTTACGACCGACTGGGGGTCGCGGCATTAAAAAGGTTGAGAACCACTGGACTAGATCCTTTTTTTATTCTCACCATTCGTTCCTCAAAATTCCTTCCCCTCCCAAGTGTATTTTCTGTTAATGAAATAAACAGAGCTTTTTTTCTGCAAAATAAAAAATACATCAGGATTTGATGACTTGTCTGATTTGGTTTTAAGAAAATTTAGAAAAAATAGATAAGAAACTGACTTATAATTTTGTCCAGTGGCCAGCATAGTTCCAGAAGGGAGGTAAATATTGCTACAAGCCAGAGTTACAAGTATTTTTTTAATTGTTGTAATCCTAGCTTGTCCTTGCATAAACCTGTCAGAAACATTGTATTGCCAGACTATAAAATAACTGAATTAGTCTGCCATTCCAGGGAACATGGAGTCAACCCCAAATCTTGGGCCCTAAACCTGGTTACAATGGTTGCCAGCCAACCAAACTGTACGTATAAATTTTAAAAAAATCTAATGTTCAATATGAGGTCAGAAGGAAATTATTAAAGTCGGGTGCAGAGTGTATTTATTAAATAATTGTTTGGCTGGTCACACAGTCAGCCAGATGTCCAGACCAAATTTGGCATTTTTATCCACTTATCAAATCCTTCTCAAGGACCTGGGATAGGCAGATATTGCTATTTGATGGGGTTAAAGGTACTGTTACAGGATGTAAGCTGTTCCAAGTAAAGCTGCCTTTTGCGACTGACTGATGATTATTTATTATTTTATTATTACAGTATTCAATCTGGTAAGCTGCCTGACTCCCAGTGACTTTGGCAGCTGTCAACAATCAAACAAAGTACAGTCAAGTTAATAAACATAAAATGTGTTTTTTGTTCCATCTCCTCATCCACTTTTTAACCATTCCCCGGTTTGTGGACCAAGGACTAGTCCACTTTACAGTTCTTTGGGGACATACTTTGGGCATGTTTTCACTTGCTTTAAATTCCCAACTGTTTACAATAAATTTTCAAGTCAGTTCAACACACAAAGTATTTTCATAAATTTTATAATTCCTTCTGTGGTGTGAACAACAAAGGAGTGAAACATTTTAATTATTACTCTTTATTTTTAGACAGCTGTCCTTAACATTTTCCCCCAGTAGCATCATAAAAAAATACCACAGAAAGAGAATGTGCCTCAAGGCACAGTAATGCTAAGAAATATTTCTTTGCCGATACAGGCCAGATTCTTGGATCCCAAGAGATGATTCTTCTTCCTTGACCATAATTTATTACACACTGTCTCAAACTCAGTAGAAGTTTCATGAGGAAAACTTTTTACCATGAACAGCTTCTACCCCCGAGAATTCATGACTTTACAGTAATATTAGGTATCCTTGTCACCAGAATATACTGCTGCACAGGAACACAATTTAAATATGGCCATATGCCATTCATGACCTATGGAATCCTTCTGGATCCTTAATGAGTCTATTCCCATGACCCCTTTCCACCATGACCCCCTTATAGTATGATACTTCAAGGTAATCAGAACTTGTATTTCAGAATCTGTAATCATGATTATAGGGCTTTTTTTCTTCTTCTGTGATCATTTATTTAATAACCTGATTGGTGGAAGCAACTGTGAATATGTGTTGAGAATAGGAACTAGTAAAATTAGATGATACAGCTATCTTATAAAACTTATTAATAAAATCAGATGGCAGTATGTTGTATTATAGATGTTGGATGTTATATTTATGTTAGTGTTACTTTTATGTGTCTATAAATATATCGTGACATATATTGAGTTTATGGTTTATGGTATGGTATTTCCACTAATGTTTTAGCTTAACTGAGAATGTTAATTGTCGATAAATCATATCCCAAGATATTGTAATAGTGTGGAGAAGCAGGAAGGTTTATGCAACAAGGCTTCAGTGTCTTTATTTCAGATATAACATTTCAGCAATTCTTTTTTCTCTCAAAGCCAGAACAGCTAACTGCACTTTAAAAAAAAAAAAAACACTATCAGAGACAATTCTCATGCTGCCTTTTAGAAAGAAAGAACTTTCCATTCCAGTGTTCTAACCAGAACTGGAAGATTTGCATCTAAAAGCCCAAATCAATCTGCAATTATACTGACTTCATGTAATTGTTGATTTGTGTTTTCTAATAGCTGGGAATTATATGCTAATTTTCTAGTTGTTCTGTAATTATTATCCTGGCTCAACAGCCAGCATTCTAATATCTGAAAGAGAATCACCACCATACAATTATGAATTATTGCTTCTTAGTAAATGAAAAAGAAATTAAGTTTTCAAGACTGTAATTTTATTTAATACATATTTTGCTTTTAACAGCAGCCTGAAGTAAACATTAACAACTTGTTCACAACTAGTGAAGAGTTTATAGTGCTTACAAAGTTGTATCTAAAATATACCTTATTCATCCTCTATACAGCATTTTGAAGACAATGTATTATTATAGTGACACATCATATAGCAGTTGCTTTTCTCCCACCACTGTAATTAAGGCATTCTCATCACAAACCTCTCCTCTCATAATTCAGTACCGGCTGATGGTAATACAGAGAAACAATGTAAATTTTGCTCAATAGAAATATTTAAGAGATAATAGCGGCCTATCAAAGTGACTTTGAAAAGATGAGTAATTTGCTCCATATCAGAAGTGCTGGTCAAAAAAATTTCAAGTGGGTGCATATTCACTGAAGAGCAACTATGATGATTACTGAATAAGCTAATATGCAAATGGTGGTATCTGTCTTCAGGACAATATGCAATGAGATACGACTTCATGTTTTAAGGTTTACGAAAACCTGTGAACTATTCTGGACTTCTTAGCAAGATAATGAAGAACTATTACGATTAAGTCCAATATCTTCTGCAGAAAAGTCATCATTGGCAATCAGTCATTACACCCATAAATTGAACCAAATAACACTATTACCTGCAATTAGACTTAGTAAACCTTGTGAAAGCCATTATTCCCTTTCACTTTAAGGTAGCTTAATCCCGTAAAATCTGCCCACAAAACTACAAAGTAACAGATCTTATTTTAAAAACATGTATACCACCCATGTGTTAGGAGGCCAGATAACTACAAAATTATGATGCAGCTCCATTCAAAGCCACACAAGTTGTATTTTGTTACAGCAACACTCCAATTCAATAATTAGACTATCTGGTAAGAGCTAGGTTATCATAGTTAAACCTTCAAAGGACTCCTATCATTTTAATAAGCTCTGCTGACAACTCTGAAGAACTGGATTCAGCAGAACCAAATAAACTCAATAAGGACCAGATCTCTCAATCTTAAGCCACTCAGAGACATTACGCTGTTAGAGATGTCTTAAAATTAAGCCTTATGAATTGTTTTGCGGTATATTTCATATGGGGAAAGGCATATAGGGAGGTGCACTAACACTTTAAGTGTTTTCTAATATTCAATCTGATAACATTACAACTATATTAAAGACCTTGTAGTGCAATAGTGTGAATTTGCAACAGCTAGTCGAAAATTAAAGCTACTGCTATTTTGCATACTGTTTGCTATTTTTCTAAGACTTATTGATTGCACATTTTCCTTTCCAAAGCTTGGTTTATTTTCCCCCCAGGCTCTCATTGCATATTCTTCATGTATTAGTGTGCAAGTCTTTAAAAATCTTAGTTTTCCAATTCTACATTTTTATGAATATATTAAAAGAAAAATAAAATTATATATATATAATTTATACACGCACATATTTTTCTTTGGACCAATAACAGCCTCTTTGAGTGGCTGCATTTTTTAAAACTTGCACTGAGTATAATTTTTTTTAAAAAACACCAGCAGCTTTTCACTTTATACACAGATTATAGTAGCAATTAAATTGAATGATTTAAAATGGTATTATAAAGAAGTTTCTTTTTCCTTTCTCCTTTTTACCAAACTCAAGGATCAGCTCTACTGATGCAGTACCATAATATTGTCTTCAGCTGTGCCTCTCTTTTGTTAGAATTTACCTTGTCATATGACATTTCTCTAACAGCAATAACAATCTCAGTAAAGGAACATTTATAGTTCCTATGATCAGAATGCAAGCAGCTACCCATGTTTTACTATACAAAGTGAGAGAGGTACTTTCAATTACTACACTGAAGTTCATCTTACCAAACTTAAAAAGAAAGTTGGATTTTCATATTTCCAGAACTAAACTACCAACTGTAAATGTCTTATTTATGGAGAGCCTTAATATTACCATTTAGCGTGAATCACAGCTCAATAAACAGCTATATTGCTGCTGCTGCTATGGGATGAAGGGTCCTACAACAGGGTGTATTTATTTACAGAGTGGTCCCACACTCAACACACTACAGGCATAGACATGGAGAGTGCAGTAGCAGTACTACTCATTTGTATTGCAAATCGTGCATTTGCATCCAACTATGCCATCAACTCTTGATACAAAACAGAATATCCATGTTCACATTATGTGCAGCTATTCTGTAAATTTATTTACCTTTTTACCAAGAGAAGTCACAGCACTGATTATACTTTTGATGCTGATTCCATCAGTGTCCTTGGGGACCCTTTATCCCTCTGACCTGAGGTACAATAAAACAGCAACACTCTTAAGAATACCACCTCTCTCAAAATTGGCCAAAGTAAGTAAAAAGTAATGCAGCCAGGAGAGGAGGGGGTGATACTTTGTTTTGTTGTAAGCTTGGTTTGGCACAAGAACCTTACAGTGTGTGTGTGTGTGTGTGTGTGTGTGTGTGTGTAGGGACACTACATGGCAAGCCTAGCCTAGTTCAGGATCCTACTCAGAAGCCAATACTTTCTCCAGCATATTGCACTGAAGCACTGTTTCGCACAGATCACGTTCCTAAAATGCCAGGATTTTTAAGTGACCCAGAGGTTCAGCAATCACAGATTGCAGTAAATAGTGCCTTTGCGAGTGGACCAGGCCAGAGACACAACCAGGGACAAGACCAGAAGAAACAAGAGAGGGAGATTGCTTTTTTTTTTTTTTTTGGCAATTATATAATCGAGTTCTCTCTATTGTGTGCTCTTCTCAGTCTGCTCATCCTCCTCCTGTGAGAAAAGTATTTTTTGCTCTTGTCAGTCTTGATGAGACTTTTCCGTAATAACTTTACATTCATACTGTAAGACAAACAGGAGTTAGGCATAAGTAGCTGATCTGTGAAAACAAATAAAAATGTACAGCTGAGAAAAGAGCAGAGCAAAGCAAATGGGTAGGTTCAACAAAGGAGTTTTCTTCTTCCCCAGGGACCCATTTTACCCCACTAATCCCCAGAACTGCAGTCTGAACATACAGTAGGCAAACCATGTGAATTTGGATTACAGGAATGGGCAGGGGTAGACAGGGATCGACCATTAGATTAGGAAAGAGATCAGAAAGGATTTCAGACCTTATCATGTCTAAAAATGTAGAAAATAGTGAGTGATAGAAATAAAACTTTGCAAAGAAAACCATAAATGAAAAAGAGGAGATGAAAGGAGAGATGAATGGACGGGGATCAGCCCCGGGAAATTTAAAATCAAAACGAAACAGCCTCTCTAGAAAGTAAAATTGATTTTAAAAAACCAGGATTTTTTTTAAAAAATGCAGAGACAACATGCATTTCAAAATTTAACATCAATTCCTGCTGTAAGATTGTTTAAAAGAATTAACCCATCCATTTTGAAACTGCTTTTATAATGATGGAAAATCTATTTATAACCAATAAATTAGATAATTTTAAAATAAAAAAGTTTATGTTTGTATGAACAAAGAAAAATAAGACTAGGTATTTCTAGAAAGGTTATTTATACTTAATAAACTAAACATGTAAGGCTGGATTCTCTTGCAACTACTTTTTCAATTTATTAGAAAGTTTTTATAATATTTTTGACCCACAAGAATGCTCATTTTTAATAAATAGTTAATACATTAAAATCATAAAACAAGCAAGAACCAAAAATAAATAATTATTTAAAACAAAATCATATTGAAATTCATTATAAGCCTTCAATATTTCGATAGGCCACTGCAGCTTTTATACCGCATCCAAAATGCAACTAGGAAGGAAGCACAAAAAAGTGGCCAGTCTCTTTTTGTAGTTTGATGTGTAATGAATACGCAACTCTGGAATCCAGAACATAGACAGATTATATTACACACACATATACACACACACACACACAGAGAGAGAGAGAGAGAGAGAGAGAGAGAGAGAGAGAGAGAGAGAGAGAGAGAGAGAGAGAAGGAGAAACACACACACACACACACAAGATTTAGATTCTTTCCTCCCTTCCCATCAATTGATGCAACCTAAACAGGAATCTCTAATTTACTGGTAATATTAATTACAAAGCCAAGGGATTGAAATGTTTAAGACAGGGGTCTTCAAACTTGAGCCTTTTATGACTTGTAGACTTCAACTCCCAGAATTCAACAGTCAGCATGCCTGGCTGAGGAATTCTAGGAGTTGAAGTCCACAAGTCATAAAAGGGTCAAGTTTGAAGACCCCTGATTTAGGACAAGGTCATGGCAACTGAAAAGAAATCATACTTCTCTCTTCAGGTGCAAGCCAGCCTAGTCTTCCCACATACTTCCCATCCTACTCAGAAATCAGGCTTTAAAACATGCTTCCTGTGGCATCAGTGAGCATCTTTTCATCAGAGAGGGTGGCCAGGTGATGAGCCTCAAGAATTAGCCTCATTAGTTGAGTTTCATCTTTCTCTTTAAAATAGACTATGTTCACATGTTAAACGCTCTGAACACTTCCCTATAATTGCATAACTGTATATAGAATTGTAATTATGTACTGTTAAAATGATATATTATACGTTTTTCTGTTTTATTTTTTTTCACTTTCAAAAAATGCATTGACGTATTCAAATATTGAAGGCTTATAATGGATTGTATGGGGTTTTTTTCCTTTGTCTTTGCCTATATGTTTTTTTGTACTTTTTTCCCTGTTTTGTCACTTTTTTAAAAAAGCAATAAAAGATTGAATAATTTTTTAAAAGAAGCTACGAATGCTTCTAAGGTTTATTTCTGAAGTGTTCAAAAGTTTAACTTTGGGGGATATTTCTGAGAATCAAGACTGTGCTTTGAAATAATGCTTGGGTGGAAACAGATAAGAGGTTATTCAAGCTCTATTTGTTTTATTTTCATTCGTGGAAATTCTGACTTCTAAAATTGAAAAATATTCCAAAGAATTCTTTGGAGTGTTTAATGCCATTCCCATGTCTAATTCAAGAGAACTGGCTAGTGAGTGCTGAGTTTCCTTAATGTTGTCAAAATTATTTGGATATCCTAAGGCCGGGGTAGGCAACCTTGGCTCTTTTATGACTCGTGGACTTCAACTCCCAGAATTCCTGAGCCAGCCATGCTGAGGGGAAAGGGAGAGTTTCCAAGCTGAGCCATGCTGGCTCAGGAATTCTGGGAGTTGAAGTCCATGAGTCATAAAAGAGCCAAGTTGCCTACCCTTGTCCTAAGGGGAGGAAAATCAAGGTCAAAGAGGTTAAACTACTTACAAGTATACTGCAAAAACACAGAACATTGAATTGCTAGCTTACCATTGCTAGCTGCCTGCCAATGTTTCCCATAGTTATTCCACCAGCAAAGAATATACAGGGCAACCAGGAACGGACATAAAGGAAGTCAGGAGATGTGTATCTGGAGAAAAAGAAGGGTTTTTTTTTTCTTTAATTAGTTGGCATCACAATGGCACCTTGCCTGAAGTATGATTTTGATTTTGAAAAAGACAGTAAAAAGCCTGAAGACTGCTGGGGCAAAGAGTGTTATGGATGATAGCTAGCTGTCTTTGTTACTGATTAAATTAAAAAAGAATTTTAAAAAGCAGAACTCTTCCGTGCATGTGCTTTCCTAACTACACCTTGGTCAGAAATTCTAAAATGGGAATTTAAAAGGCCAATTCAGAATATCTTGGGAAAACGGGGACAGTCCATATAAAAGCAGAGCGTTAAATGGATTTATTTCTGTTTCAGCTGTGATGTATTTGAAGCTACAGTAAAATTGCTTTAAAAGTGTGGCTCTATGTAGTATGTGGACAATTCTCTTCCCCATGGGCTTGACCTGAGCTCTTTAGCATCAAACCTTTTAATAGGAAGAGACAGCTTAATTGCTTTTCAGAGTCCCCCCCTCTCCAATTGGCTTGGAATTTATTTATTTAATGTATCACCAGATAAACATGAAGCAGGAATATGAATGAGGCTAAATGGATATAAACCAGGGGTGTCAAACTGCCGGCCCACGGGCCGGATGCGGCATGGCAAAACTGCACCCACCCCATTTGCTGGTAATGGAAAAAAAGTTGCAATACGTCATGACACATCATGCGATGTTGCAAGTTTGACACCCCTGATGTAAACCATTCATTTAATTAACCTTTTGCATTTTTTTTAGCACAGTGCCAATAGCATCCTTGCCAAGGGGAGGTGGAGAGTGATCCACAATTTTTTTTCCTTATTCTTAGCACAATGAAACTGGAAGATTGAAAGTATATTGCAAATAATCTTCACATTGCTGATTAGGAAGGAGAAACAGAGGCAGTGTGAATGGGCCTGCTTATAGTTTTTCAAGGCAAACCTGAGCTTTACTTTCAACCTGGGAAGCATAATTATTAGCATTTAATTGCACAAGTAATTTCATCCCCAAACATCAAGGCATGCAGTTGCAAAGGCAATAAACAATACAATCAACTTCTCCCTGCCATAAATATAACATGCCACTTAGGTCACATTTGTTCCAATTAATTTTGTTATGTTATTCCTGTAATAAGGCATGGCATTTTTAAATTTATAACCTTGTCAGATGCTGTCTTTAAAATCCAAATTAAATTAATAAAAATTTTATATGCATAAAAATACTTACTGATAAACTCCATTGTAGACCAAAAGCTGAGTCACCAAAGTGGCTAAAAATGCAATTCCTATTCCAAGTCCAAAACCACTTCGAGATCTATCAAAAGTCCACCAGAGCCCCACTGAAAGTGCAGCAAGCGTGAGAGACAACTGAAAGTTGTTGGCAAAATCCACTTTCTGTTTGTTCTGTTTAAGGAGTGTTTTGAGAAGACTGGCAGCAAACCAATTGCGTTGTTTCTTTTAACCTTAAAGAGACAGGCTGAAAGAGACCCAAAGCGAGGCTAAATATTACCCCCATCCAGACCAATCTTCACAGCATTTTCAAGACTGGTCCAATGATGTCCCCCCCAAAATTTTTTTCCCCCGTTTAAGTGAGCATGCAAGTTTAGTGCTCTTTTTGTAAACTGAGTTCCTCTGGATACCAACCTTATATATATATTTTTGGGGTATAAATTCATGCTTCTTCACAATTCTAAATCTTACATTTTAGTGTTCCTGGTTATTTTATAATCAATGTATCTCAGCCTGTGTTGTATTTTTACTATATTGATTCAGGATGTTTAAGGAAAATTCTCTGAAAATGGCACAGGGATTTCAGAAAAGTGATTTCCTAACATAATACATAATGATAGGTAACCAGCTTGGGAAGGACTTAAAAGGAAAAGTGTATCAATAGCTTTTAGGCAAAGTGAACCATTATTTTTATTATCAGAGACAGCAGCAATTTAACATCAGTTAATAATAGAAAGGCAATGGCTGTACTTACCCAAAACGAAAACAATTCTGATTTTAAACAAACTTTCCTCATTTCTAAAACCTTGGTTTGCCAATTCTAGTTAAAAGCAATTCTTGAAATTCCTTCCCTACAAATGTGTGCACACAGTACATCTGTGTATGTATTTGAATGTTCACTTTCTGTGCATACATAGATGCATATTTTAACTATGACTAACCTTGAAAGGCAAACCTAGTTTTCAGCAACAATGTATGCACTTCTATCCCACTCATTTGTGGCCAACCGTATCTTCCTAAATTCCCAAGCTGGGGATAAATGGTCTTACTCTTATGTAAATAGAGTGATAAATTTATTGCCATAGGGGGAAATGTCCTTGCATTCAACCTTAATGAAATTAAGAGGGCTGTTTGGTTTTATTTTCTGATCCACCTGAAGTTTGCCAACTTTCATTACGGTACAAAAGGATACAGCACTGGCATGATTTATGCCAACAAAGACTGCTACGCATCTCATCACGCTGGACCACTCTCTCTTCAATTTATGAGGTTCTCCCAGATGTCTATCCATGCATGGGTACAATAATCCAATTACAGCTGTAAAATACAAACACAGCTAACAAGGAGTATCAACAGTATAATCGCTCTTCTGACACCTGATGGGTTTAAGTCCTTTTCAAGTGAACCTGTGAGGTAAATTTCACCGAGTTCAGCGAGAATAAATGACCCAGGCAAGTCACTTGGCACAACAGCCTCATTCAGAAAGCTTTTTAAAAAAGCTTTTTAAGGGCTGAAGGGTAGGAATATGGAGAACCTACCATTCCATTTCTCCTTCAAACCACTCAGATTATTGCCATTTCTAAATGATTTGATGACTTTCCAGAAGTTACTTGTTTGAATGAGAAGTAGCAATTTAGAATATGACAAACTACTTCCACCTGAGACTAATTTCTAGAATGCTATGCTTGGAATGGCAACAGAGGAGAAACTTCTACTGTTTTTCTGGAACAGTGTATTTTGAAAAACCTAATGAAGAACTACTGATGACAATGATAATATACACACAATTCAGAGTCTTTGTTTTAGAATTATAAAAGTTAGGAGAAATATTAAAAATTAATCCTATCAGTATAGCATATTCAAAAATCTTGGATTCACTCCAGGAAAAAGGAACTAAAAAAACCGGAATTGAGGTACTTTAGAGATCCAAATCCCTAATTACAATTTTTTTCCAAGTCTACAAATGTAAAAAATGATTCAGCCAGATTTCACAGACAATTCCTTTCAAGTTACTCTTTAAACTCTATGGTGCATTAACTTCATGAAAAGGAAGCAAATAAAGCATTTGACACCAAATACTTCCTTTGAAAAATACTTTTAGTAAAGAAAAAAAAATCACCAGTTTGATAAATAAACAATTGGTAAATTCATTTCAGGCAAATATTCTTAATTTTTGAGTGGTTTGCTATCAGTAGAATCTTCTATTAATCACTTTTGCTGATTAAAACATCTTACATAACAAATTCATCAAAGTATCAAATGTGGCTTTCTTTTCTTTTTTTGAGAGGGAATAAGAAGGAGAATGTTTTTTTTTTATCCAGACTTTTTACTGAATGACAAGGACATATAATGCTATCAATAAATGGCATTGCACAATTCCATCTTTTCCTCTTTAGCTGATATTGACTGCTAAGAAAAAAAGATGGAATTAGTGGGAAGTACAGAAGCCTCATACTTCCCTTAATCTGGCACAAAGCATACATAATTTTAAGGCGGAGCGGGAGACAGAGAATATAGATTCTGACCACAGGCCTGAAGTTTTTGATGGCCTGGATTAAGCTGACATTTTTCTTAATGTCTTTTAGCATCATTATTCTGACATACCTGATGCTGTGCCGCATCCAAGGGGTACCCACCAAGCTGAAGAAAAGATGCTTGTAATCACATCCGGTGGAAATAAGGTGACATTTCTTTGTATCTGAAGCAAGTTTAATATTAATGCAAGAAGGACTCCAATTAAGAACAGGACTATCCCACGAAGGACCAGGTTCAAGCTGTGGCTGGTGATGGAAGAAATGTATGGACCACACCTTTTGGGTATGGATGTTTGAACATCAACATCTGCCATGGCCTCATGTGTTTCCAACAATATTTAGAACAGAGACTTGAAGCTAGAGAAGGACAAAGAAAAACTGAAATAATCCTGTTTCTTTTCATTCAGGATATATCCCAAGGCCTTGGGATATATATAAAAAAAAAACCAGGAAAATTACAGGACAATATTTTTATTCACATGTTTACATAAATAAACATCATGGACTACATACAAAAAATAAGAGTTTGGAAATTCTCAGAAGTCATAATCCATTGGTTGCTTTATTTATATGCCTTTAAACACTACTTATTTTACAGAACGAACCTACTCAGACAGGTCAATACTGCTGGCTACTTTGTAACCATTGCTCTATTCGTACTTTGATCAGACTTCATAAGATTCTAGAATCGTGACTATTGTATGCTACCTAGAATAACTTCTTATTAGATAGGCAGCTCTATAAATTTGATAAATAAATAAAATTTAGGATGATTTTAGTAAGTTAAAGATAAGTATATATTTGTTGTATATGATATGCTCCAGCCATTAATATTCTTTAAATTATTCTGGCAATGGAAGGAAGCATACATCTTAATGGCAGTGTGGACATAAAACTTCAGAACTGCTAGTCGCAGTGGTTATAGGTACACTGGGTGCCACACCCTAAAATTTTGAGTCAGTACTTAGAAAATCTGTGCACTGACAAAACTTCCATCTGTCAATTATGAAAGGCCACACAGCTTGGATTTGCTCATACACATACAATGCCAATACATTATGATATCATAGAACCTGATGTATATGAAGGCCAACACCAGCTAAAGAACTGGCAGCTGTGATTTCATATTTTTATGTGCAAGTAGTCCTACATTCAAGTGACTGATCAAAGTTACAAAAGCACTGAAAAAAAGAGACTTATGAGAGTTTTTCACATTTATAACCGATGGATGCAGCATTCCCACGGTCACATGACTAAAATTTGGACGCTTGGCAACTGGTTTGTATTTATGAGGGCTGCAGCGTTCCAAGGGTCATGTGATCAATTGACCCCAGAGATTTGCTCATTGAGAGATCTGTCACTATGGTCACCAAATGTTATCAGTGAGTTGGAAACAGAATGGAAAAGAAGCATATAAGGAACTTCCAAGGAGGTAGTAAAGATTTGAACATGGTTCTTTCTGCAAAGCCAATGAACGTGATCGAAATAGGAGCTGGTGAATGAATTGGCTCCTCTTTCTGGATTAAGGAGGAGACAAGGATTGCCCATGTTTGGCTCCATACAGAAATCTCTCCATACAAAGAGATTGCAAAACAGTTTTCTCCAGTAGGACTAATAAGTATTTACCTTGACTAACATGCGGTTAGGCACCTTACAAAGTGATGACTGGGTTTGCCTACTTCCTCTCTTAACTACTTTAGAAAGCCGCTTATTACTGATTGGTTTGGAGTTAAGAATCTTCCAAAGGGCAAGCTGTATTATGTTACTGGGAAAATGTTCTACCCTGGATGAAAGAAGCTCCAATATAAGCTTAAGGATTAAAAAAAAAAGCTTGACTTTTTTGGAAATCAAAAAAAAAGGGGGGGGGGACTAAAATGTGGATCTCGGAAAATTAAGAAGATAGACTTTTAGAATATTTCCTGTGAGATGTTTAAACATTTATAAGGGAATAAATTAAGTTTAAAGGAATTAATTGTAAGAACTTCTCCCATGAGAGTTTTGTTGATTGGAAAATAAACAAATAATAAGAGGTGCCTAAAGGCGTTCGCCTTTAGGCACTTTATTATTTGTTTAATTTCCAATCAACAAAATTAAGGCACATTAATACAATGGAGCAATATTGTTTGATTATAGAAGAAATTAAGGCTCTTTGGGGAACAACATATTTAGAAATTACTTACAAGATTGTTTGATATTATAGCAGAGGATAGAGAAGAAGAACAGATTTTACTGAATTAAACATACTGGTTTGAATATAGATTTGAGTTCTAAAAAATGCTGATTACAAAAGTGATATGAAAAAGAATGCTGTGCAACTGAAAATGGATTTAAAAATGCCAGAGTGGAAGAGTGATATAGAAAACAATGCCAAAATGGATTTACAAATGAAACCTGTTTATATCTTGGTAATTAAGAAAGACACATAAATAATGAATCAGAAGAGTGACTTGGAAAGCCTTCTTATATTGGATTTGCAAAAGGAATGTGTGAAACCATGGAAACTCTTTCCAGCAGGAGATAAAAAGAAACTTCTAAAACTGTTCTGGAAAAGAGACAAAGAGAAAATGATAAGGAATCAACTTGTGGAACACTATTCCATGGGACTAAAGATCAAGCTTCTCAAAAACAAAAAGGCTTATAAAGTGAATCTGTTTGATCAGAGTTAAAATATATGTGCTGTGGTTTCTGGTAGCTATTAATGGGATTTCTTTTTGACCAGGAATTGAATAATGAGGCTTTAAAAATTTATTTATAAGTGGAGAGAGGTTTCCTTTGCTTTACTTTTTACAGAATGTGATAAATTTAGATTATACTATTGATTTTTTTTTATTAAGATTAAAATATATATGTTAATATTTTTGGTAGCTATTAATAGATTTTTGCTGATTAGGACTGAATGATGTGCTTTTGCAATTTGATGATGGATAAGGGGTAAGATATGGAAAAAAGAATTTTTTTAAAAAATTGAAATACTAGAGAAGGATTATCTATTATTTATATTTGTCTGTTGGGATGGTGTGAGTCTGCTTTGATATATTTCCTTTTCTTTTTTCTCTTTCACCTTTTTCAGTTTTTCTTTAGTTTGTATTCAATTTTTATCTCTATATTTGCAAACTTTTAGGAAAATTATTGTAAAAAAAGAAAAGCAGCAGATAGGAAAAGAAATAGTCAGTCACTCATCCTCCAAATCAGAAACATTGTATTAACTCTGGCACAGAAGTAAGTTTTGAGGACATCAAAATAAGCTCAAATATGCTCAATGTCAATGTTGCTAACATCGGATGTTCTTGCTTGACAATATATGAAGATGCAGACATTGCATCGCCTGCAAAGGTCTCCCATCTGCCCAACGACTGACCAAATTGTTCCCGGAACATATCTACCGGCTGCATGGCGCCCCTACGGGAATAATTTCGGATGGTGAAGTTTTGGAAGAGCTTTCTTAAATTAATTGGATCATCTCAAGGCTTATCATGTGCTTTTCATCCAACTACCAATGGGGCTGCAGAATCCGCTAACAAAATGATGGAGCAATAGCTCAGATGCTACGTCTCCTACCAACAGACAAACTGGACTGACCTGCCTTTTGCCAAAGTGGCTTACAATAATTCTGTGCACAGCAGCACCGGTTACACACCTTTCAGAGGAGCCACAGGAAAAGAGTTCAGCCCAATACCTGAATGCCCTCAGGTGCCCTCCGCTTCCCGACTCTTGACCAGTGGGTGAGGGGGTGGGAAGAAGTTTGGAGAAACACGAAAACTGCTTTAAAAAAGACTTTTGAAACCTATAAAAAGCAGGCTGATAAAAAGAGGGCTCCCCAAAGAATATTCCAAGTTGGAGAAAAGGTTTATCTGTCAACTAAATATTTACACCTCAAATTGCCCAGCATGAAATTGGGACCAAAATCCTTGGGACCTTTCCCCATCGTAAGGATCATCAACCCCGTCATAGTAGAATTGAAACTCCCTAGGCTTTTAGGGAGGATTCACCCTGTCTTCCATTGCAGTTTGTTAAAACCTTGTCGAGGCTCCACCTTAAGACTTCCCCCTAAGGAGGCCCCCAGGCCCCTCATAGTTGTGGGACAGACCCACTATGAAGTGAAACGTATTCTTGACTCTAGAATTTTTAAAGGGAAATTGCAGTACCTAGTACAATGGAAGAGATACCCGTTGTCTAAAGCCACCTGGGTAAAATCCAGTGAGGTGAAAGCTGACAGACTCGTCAAAAGGTTTCATGCGAAACATCCCAACAAACCAAGGAATAATCCCTGACATATGCTTTTGCTCACATTCAGGACCTATCCTTTTTGTAAGAGGGGCCGGATGTCAACACTGTTAATATTGGATATTATTGCTTTGACAAGATATGCAGAACTGTCTGGTATTTTTAGAGTTAATTCAGATGATGGTGGGGGGAGAAAGATAAGGACTGTGGGGGAAGGGAACGGAAGTGAATCTTTGCCCTCCAGGTTGATTGGAAAATGTGAATGATGACTGCAAAAAGAGGAGGGGAATAGCCTGGAATGTTATGTGCAAAGGAATGGAAATTCAGATCTTGGCATCCATCCATGTAGTACCGACACTCTGTTACACTGTAATAAAGGCTTTCTAGAATAAACAATGCCTAGAAGTTCTTTGAAGTCTTTCATTAGTTGGAGCCTTGACAACATGCCAAGATCATGCAGATCCTGATGACCCTGGGGTAAAGAAAATAAAAAAAGAGCTCCTCACCGATCAATGGTTCAAAGATAATCAAACCTCCCTTACATGCAGGGATGGCTTGGCTTACAAAGGGAGGACACTATATTTGCCTGAAGCTCTCCGTCTTAAGGCTCTCAAATACAGCCATGAAGTAAAACAGGCTGGATACTTTGGATATTTAAAAACTCTACACTTCATCCGCCAGCAATTTTGGTGGCCTGGGCTGAAACAGGATGTGAAAAACTATATAAAGAGTTGTACTGTATGTGCCACAAGGAAAAGAATCCCAGGGAAAACCCCTGGGTTACTGCAGCCGATGGCAGACCCTTCTCAACCCTGGGAAGAAATAGCTATGGACTTTGTAGTAGACCTACCTGAAAATAGAGGAAATACTGTCATCTGGACTGTGATAAACCTGTTCTCGAAGCAGGCTCATTTCATCACCTAAACTTCTTAGAGGTGTAAGCACAGGGTTGCAGAACCCCACTTTTGTTCTTTTGCAGTAATACAGCTACAACTGCCACACTCAAAACCTAATGACTGGCAGATGGCTACTTGGGAGCAAGACTTCTCCGCTGTAGCTCACCTGAATGGAATTCCCTGCACAAATATGTTGTCCCATACACCATCTGGTCAACAATGGTAAAGAGTCTTTTTGTTCCCTTAAGTAAGGGATAGGCAACCTTGGTTCTTTTATGACTCATGGACTTCAACTCCCAGAATTCCTGAGCCAGCAAGTTGAAGTCCACAAGTCATAAAAGAGCCAAGGTTGCCTACCCCTGCCTTAGGTCTTCTTTATTTTCCATTTTGGGATCATCTAACTAGTTTTTTGGATGGGGAGGGAACTCCTGGATTTTAGGCCAGATCCACATGTGTTGTTAAGCCAAACTATAATTTCTCTGAACCCAACAACTGCTCTTATTTTTATAACTGCATGAGTCCAATCAACAAACAATACTTTAAGAAAGCATTTCCAGTGAGATGTGTGAATGCAGCCTGGCTCTCTACCACTTTTAGCTGATATTTTGAGTTTACGATTTTTCTACATTATGTACTAATTTTTGATGTATTGTTATTATATATTACACAGAGAGCATTTATGACATAGCAAGGGTGGGCAATTAATTTTAAAACCAGACCAGCACCAGTTCCCTTCTGCACATGGGGGAAGAGGGGACATCAGTGCTGCACTGAAAAAGATTTGATAAAGATTTGAACTTTTCTCCATCCCAGCACTGGAGTTCTTCTCCCCTCCATGCACAGAAAAGTCTATCCCAAAATCCATGGAGCATTTACAGCCACCCTCCCAGAATCACGAGGGAATTCTCTCGTTTGTTGCAACACTCTGTGCCAAAATCTGGTTTTTCAGCCAGCCCCTAGGAACCAGAGGGGGAAGCCAGCAGGAAATATTGCAGATGGAGATCATATGATCACAGGGCACTTGGCAACATCCAGATTGTAATCACATGGCCGTGGGGACACTGCAACGCCATAACCTTGGCCACTGTCATTTTGAATGGTCATTAAATGAAGATTACCTGTATTCAAATATAAAAAAGAAATGGTATCCAAACAAACAATAACTTCCTGGAACTGAATGGCAAAATTCTCTTCCTAGACACTTCTTTTTCCAATTTGTCATTCAATATGCTTGTTCTACATAGACTCAGTATCTGGCAGTTCAGTCATCAGGAATGTTAAAAGAAAAAAAAACTATACTGTTTTATACATTCAGAATCTGCCTACCGTTTGCATTTTAATATTCTTATTCTTGAGCAAACAGAATAGACGTTGCAGCAACAGCTTGTAAATTTCCCTTATACAGTATTATTTTCCATTCCACAAATGTTCACAATACGTTGAAGTATATGCAGATATTGAACATTACTACTAACTCAAGGTTCTGTATCTTATTTACCAGAGAACTAAAGTAAGCGTCTGCAAGCTGCATTTTTTTTTACTTTTTACATATCTAATAATTCTTATCCAGCTACATGGAAAATACTGCTGCAAAAATTTTGGAGCTTTTGGACAGTTAGGAATGCTACAGGAGATACAGGCAGGAAAAAAAAGGCTGCAGAAATACAAGAAAATGTTTTAAAAAGTGCAAAATGCAGATTAAAAAAAATCAGTTTTGAAATCTTGGGAGTTCAAAATAAAAGTGGATATTATATGTTCAAGGCTGAATATTACAAAGCAGAAATGAAACAGATATACAACTGTAGTTTAAAATCTGTTTTAAAATTTTCAAGCAAGTTTTGGCTGTTTAAGATCTAATCTACTGGTCCGATTTAAGAATGAATGCTTGGGGTGGGGAAGTGGAAGAAATATATATACATATATAACCTGTATAATTTTAATTAGTTTTTCAGTCTGATTGGAGGGTATATTATTTATTTGAAGGACTTATCATGAAATAAATGTGTGCATCTGTAAGGCAGAGATAGAATTGAAAAGAAGGAACCTGAAATCCTGAATGACAATAGACTGCTGTAGCTTTCTTTTCAGAACATTGTCTTATAGGTGAGCTCCAAGATAAGGATCTGCTGCAGCTGTATATTATTTCAGTTTCTATTCTTCAGTTAGAAAGAAAAAAGGAAAGCTCTGGAAAAGACACAACTGTAATTTTAGCCCAACAGCATTTTACAATGAGAAAAAATAAAATAAAATACCATGAAATCTGAATTATACTAGATCTGTATAATGTATCACAAGATACAGGGTGTAGAAATCCTTATGTTGTAATGTTTTTAATCCATAATGAACCCTGAAAAAATGCCATTTTAATCAAAAACATATTCCTAGGCATTTCCCAGAATTAAACAAAGCATTTCTTTTCAGTCCAATGAAGGAAAGACAATGCTTAGTTTTGCTTTAATTTGTCAAGGTTACACTCTATGCTGCAAGCATTAAAATGTACTGAAAGAGTAAAGGAGCTTAATCAACACCTTCCTGTAATTGCTAGAGTTACTTTCTTTGGTTTACATAGCACAAATCCATGAAAAGAAAGACATTTGCTATTAACTTCAAAACATACTGGAATTTTAGAACCTATTGTTAAAGCTGCTTTGGGCTAAAGAAAAAGGGGGGGAAGTTCAGAAACTTTTTACTATAGCAATTGATAATTTTAAATGATTTTCACTGTGGTTTTGGCCCAATAAAATACATATGGTGTCCTCTAGATTTATTAAATTTAAAACTTATTAGTTTTAAAATGTATTAAAATTATTTATTAGTCTCCAAATTTCTAGCTGTGGCTTGGGTTTTTGTAAAATAAAATCCAAAACAAAGAAAACACCAGACTGAGGAAAGCATTTATTTTGTGGGTTTGTATGTGTGTCTTTGATTCAATATGGACTCCTTCCGTGGGAAGTTTTTCAAAACTGGTTTGCCCTTGCCTTCTTCTTAAGGCTGTCAGAAAATGACTGGCGGAACAAGAACTCAGTCTCCTAGTGTCAGTCCTATAGGTTAGACCAGGGATAGGCAACCTTGGCTCTTTTATGACTCGTGGACTTCAACTCCCAGAATTCCTGAGCCAGCCATGCTGAGGGGAAAAGGAGAGGTTTCCAAGCTGAGCCACGCTGGCTCAGGAATTCTGGGAATTGAAGTCCACAAGTCATTAAAGAACCAAGGTTTCCTACCCCTGGGTTAGACCATACCAAGAAATAGGCCCCACGCCAAACTACAAATTCTTTTATTAGAATGGATATATTAACAAAATCTAAATATAGTATGCTTCCCCAACTCCCTCTTTTATCTTCCTGGGAATTGGGAGGGAGGAGGGCAGTTGCCTATCTGAGATGTTTTCATATATTTCACTCTTATGGCCTTAAGCCACATTTAACTGTTTGTTGCATTGATTTTTCTTTAAGTCTGGTGCCTTAACCACTACAACAAACTGGCTCTTGGGATTACATTTATTAATAGAAATTTAAGATTATCGTAACCAAAGTTTATATTTTGCTTGCTACTTTATAAAAGAGTGCCATTTGAGGAAGATGGGGGAGGGGATATGAATATGATTAATAAATAAAATGAATAAAAGCAACTTAGAGATCAACAATGGTATTTTAAACTTTTACATTTAATAATCAACAGTTGAATGCTATTACACAATTTATTCAATCTTTTCTTCATTATGAAAGCAAATTCTGAGGTTATTTATTGCTTGTCTATAGGAATAGATAAGCAAATAAAAGTATCTTTTGAAGCAAGCTGGATTCCTGATGATATCCATGTCTTTCTCTCTTTCTCTCTCTCTCTCTCTCTCTCTCTTTTTTTTTTTTTTTTTTTTGCATTACAGAAGTATCTGCTTCTAGAATTTCTAGGTTTTTTTTCTATTCCCCAATACTTAAAGCCCAGACTTCCTGTTAAAATACCAATAAGATTCAACTATGCTTAGGGTTTGTTTGTTTGTTTTAAATCAGCCAATGTTGACCAGGTACTATTACCACAGTGACAATAAGGAAAGCCAAATTCTTTCCATAGTATCAGCCAATTGCATCACTTGTACCTTTTTTGTTTGATTAATAGGGTTAGAGCAGGAGTAGGCAACCTTGGCTCTTTTATGACTCGTGGACTTCAACTCCCAGAATTCCTGAGCCAACTGGGAGTTGAAGTCTGGGAGTTGAAGTCTAGGAGTCATAAAAGAGTCAAGGTTGCCTACCCCTGGGTTAGAATAACTGGAAGGAAGAATCATAAATATGTATGTCAGAGTTTATGGTAGTATAGTGCCAAGAATTGATTACCTACTAATCAATCAAAGCATTATTCCATGTTAACTCTAACCAGGCAGTCTTTGTTTCCTTGGTACCAAGATATGCACAGCACTATCAAGTTAAGACCATTCTAATGACTTCATGTCACACTGCTGGGCATAGTTGTTGAGTTCTGGGATTTGTGCTTTTTAAAACATTCATGTATATCCATACACTTACTCCACTGTGTATGCTCTAAAATACAAGTCTTATATTTCTCTGAGCATCCTTGACACCAGTGTCCCAGACAGGAACAGGCCTCTGGATATGGTTTCAGACAGTATCTCTGCTTCTCATCTTCAAACCTTCAAACTAATTTACCAGGCTTTAAACAGTAATGTTTAAAATATTTAACCCCATTTAAATTCAGCATCTTCTTTCTCAGTTAACATTTAAATTACTAATGTGCTCCTTCCAGACAGCGGAATACAAAAGAAAATGTGAAATATGATCACTACGGACCATCTAACAATTGACACAGAAGTTAATACTCCTAAGGAATTACTGAGGCAACTAAAAATAGATTGTTGAGAAAACAGACAATGCTTTATGTATGTTACTAAGGCTGGAATCTGAACTTCACAAACCTAAATGAGTTGTCATCAAGAGACCATCCCAGTCACTTGCCCTGACTGATTCCATTCCTACCACTTTTAGCATTTCAAACAGAAAGCATCCTGATCAGCAAAATTCCCCTAGTTACTTACCATTTGTTCAATTTAGTTGCATATTTGGAAATGTTCTGCTTGCTAAAAACAGGTATTGTCACTTTCAATTTTCACATGCAGAAGCAGGTACCCTTTATATGAACTGGCTTTTATATACTTTCTGTGTTGTAATTATTATGTTAATATCATTATTCAGAATTGTTGCATTTATACATCTGATTACATCTTTAGTTAAAAAAAAACATGGGTTGTAAAATCAACTGAACTTGAAGATCCAATGTGGGAACAGGCAACCTTCAAATCTGGGTGTAACATTATTTTTTTGCTTATATTATAATAGGTACTCCTTTTGTAATCAGCTTGCAATACCAGTAGTTATGGGCTTATAAAATAATTCATACAAAAACAAAACAAAGTACCAGACTTCAAATTCCAGGTGTTCACTATGTGATAAATTCAACTGTGACTCGCTTCCATATAAAGAATTATCCTAGCTGATTATTAGGACACAACTGAGTTATTCAAATGTATTAGATGCCATTTTGATATTTTTGACACTGCCAAAAATTTATTAGCTAATACATATAAGCATTAATTTGCTATTCTTATGCAATGCACTAATGTTGCACTAAGTTTGGTTGACTGCACAAAGATAAAGAAGAATTCTACTGTGCTGATAGAATTACTTAAAGCTCTCTTGTGAAAATATTTATGTAACGAATGGACTAAAAAAGTTTAAATGGTTTAGAACAGTGGTTCTTAACCTGGGTGATATCGCCCCCCAGGGGGCGATTTCGTTTTTCAGGGGGGCAATGGAACAAAAAGGGGCAACATGGGGGCGAAGGAACAAAAAGGGGGCGTTATGGGGGCGATGGAGCGAGAAGTTTTGGGGACACTTTTCATACTTTTTCGTACAGTGAATCGCTGTATATCTGTTGTACGAAAAAAACATCAGATTGCTCACTATTAGTGGATTAAATTGTGTTTTCAAATGTTCCTCCAGCTAGCTTCAGTACAGAATGCCAGACATATGTGAATACGCATCGCTTATCTTCATGCACGTTGCACAGCAGCCTCTACCCTTTTTATATTTCTTTTTGCGTCTTAAATTTCACTTGTAATTCAATCATTAAATGTTATTGTTTTTCTTTTTGGGCATTTCACTTTCTTGCAATTGAATTTTGTTTTCAGTGGTCATTACATTTAAGTATCTTGAATAAATAAGATAATAATGAAATACATGTATCACAAAGTTTGGGAATAAAGTGACGGGTGGCATCAAAATTTTTCACACAGTTGAGATATGGGAAAAAGACTGGAAATAAATTATTTGCATCGATATGTCCTGATGACAATTTTAAAGAAAACAAAACAAGTGTTTGCATAAATTGAAGAATTATTTCCTATGTTGTGATTGAGAGGTTATGTTGGGGGAGGGGGGCGATGACATCTTTCTCATTGGCTCAAGGGGGCGATTCATTCAAAAAGGTTAAGAACCACTGGTTTAGAATAAAGGTTTACTTTGCAATGCTGAACATTACATGCTCAAATATAGCATGAGTTGCAATCATATCACAAATGGTAAAAAAAACCTAATTTCTTAGCACAAAAACAAAACCCCAGGTGAATAGATATGCCAGATATCCTTGGCTAAATTCATACATGACACTAAACCATAATGTTTTATTTCACTGTTATTAAGCATGAAGTTACTGATTCAGTTTTGCACTCTATATTATTTCAATGTGTAGCAGAGCAAACAGCTCACTTTCTTGCAACCCCTTCCTCGCCAATCTCTCTTTTCTACAAGGGGGTGAAGAAAATCACAGATTAGGCACAGGGGCATGCATAGTGACAATGGCAATCACGTGACTGAAGGTGTGCTTTGAAGGTCATAAATAGTCAAAAAATGGCCTAAAGTTTTTTTTGTTAGCACTGTTGAAATTTTGAATGGTAACTGAATGAATGGTCGATAAGTGAGGACTATTTGTAAGTAAGACCTATCTGTAAAAGGAGAAGGCAGAGCAGACTTATTATATTTAATGACAGCCAAGTCATTAAATTATCATGTTCGTAATATGACAAAATAGAATGCCAGTGCAAAATCCACCTCAGGTCTAGGAAATACAGATAATTTATCCTAAGGCAGTTTCAACTAGTATCTGGCTGTAGTTCTAACACTACATGGTATTTAATAGTGCATGCTTTTAAAGTGCTACTAGTCGAAAAGTTAGTTTTTTGCTTCTCAATCATTTTATCCGTTAAATAAAAAGGCCAAATAATTGGTGATAAAACATTAGATGGTTACAGTTGAAAGATGATTATCTGAAGCACAATAAACAGAGTTTAAAGGGTCATTTTGTTTTATGTCTTTGACAAGGCATCAGACATTTCTATAAAATGAAGCACCACCATGCTTAAGCCCTGCAGTAAAGCTATTTTAAAGGCTTTGACAGCCTTTTTATTCATGTTTGCACATGCCCAGAAGACATTTCCATTGAAGTGAAGTGCCTGGGCAAAGAAACACAATCCATCTGAGATTTCTGGCAGAAGCCTAATATGTATGAAAAAAAGTACTTTTTAAAAAAATGTAGGGTAGGAAAAAACTCATTTTGGAAAGTTTTTTTTTTTTACTTCAAAAACCAATAAAAATAATTTTAGAAACAAACAAAACTTCTGAACAATTAAAGAAATCAAAAACTATAATGCAAAAAGCAGCCTTCTAGCTTCTAGCTTTCTAGCACGTAGGTCAACATGGAAGCAGTCTAGTATCAATGGCACGACATCCACATGGAGAGAAGTAAGCAGTGGGGTACCACAAGGCTCCGTCTTAGGCCCAGTACTCTTCAATATATTCATTAATGACTTAGATGAGGGAACAGAAGAGGAACTCATCAAATTTGCAGATGACACTAAACTGGCAAGAATAGCCAACACCCCAGAAGATAAGCTCAGGATCCAAAAAGATCTTGACAAACTGGAACAATGGGCCCTATCCAACAAAATGAGTTTTAATGTGGAGAAAAGCAAAGTTCTACATTTATGCAGGAAAAAATCAAAGGTTTAAGTACAGATTAGGTGAGGCCTAGCTCAAAAACAGCAACTGTGAGATGGACCTTGGAGCCCTTGTGGACGATCACTTGACCATGAGCCTGCAGTGTGCAACAGCAGCCAAAAAAGCTAATACAATCCTGGGTTATATAAATAGAGGTATAGAATCAAGATCACGTGAAGTATTAGTATCGCTTTATAAAACTTTAGTAAGACCACACCTGGAATATTGCAACCAATTTTGGTCACCATACTACAAAAAAAGATGTTGTAAAAAGTTCAGAGAAGAGCAACTAAAATGATCAAAGGCCTGGAGACTAAAACATATGAAGAATGGCTGCATGACTTGGGTTTGGCTAGTCTAAAGAAAAGAAGAAACAGGGGTGACATGATAGCAGTATTCCGGTATTTGAGGGGCTGCCACAAAGAAGAGGGCATCAAACTATTCTCTAAAGCACCAGAGGGCAAGACAAAAAACAATGGTTGGAAACTGACCAAAGAGAGAAGCAACCTGGAATTAAGAAGAAACTTCCTAACAGTGAGGTCAATTAACCAGTGGAACAGCTTGCCTTCAGAAATCATGGGTGTTCCAACACTGGAGAATTTTAAGAAGAGACTAGACAGTCACTTGTCTGGGATGGTATAGGTTCTCCTGCTTGAGCAGGGGGCTGGACTAGAAGGCCTCTAAGGTCCCTTCCAGCTCTATTCTATTCTATTCTAAATCACAAATGAAATCCTTATAGCTGCCTCTTTCCTTTCCCTTGCACTCCTATCCCAACTCTCCAGGACCTAAAGCAATGTATAAGGTTTTGTAAAGCAATTAGAACTCCTCAGATTAAAAGTGAAATACAAACACAAGAAATCATTCTATCTTGTTACAGGGAACATAAGTCAACCCTAAGGTTTAACGGAGACTGATCCTAACATTTACCAGATTTTTTCTCCACCTATCCATGAACGGGTAGAAAATTATACAGGTATAGAAACGGCTATTCCTATCCTAAGCTCTTTCCTTCCTCCACGCACCGTTTCAAATCAATGCAGTCAACTGATTTGTCTCTAAGAGAATAGGTGACAAAGCCTAACAGATTTCATACACCCCAAAGGTGTCTACTGATTATTTTGGAGTAAGGAGAAAAAGACAAGGACCTGTACAGCGAAGAGCAACTTAGACTACAGGTAGTCCTTAACTTACAACTGTTCCTTTAGTGACCATTCAAAGTTACAACACGCTGAAAAAAGTGACTTATGACTATTTTTCACACTTACGACTGCTGCAGCATCCCCATGGTCACATGATCAAAATCTAGATGCTTGGCAAGTGATTTATGACGGTTGCAGTGTCTTGGGGTCAGGTGATAAGCTTTTGCAACCTTCTGACAAGCAAAGTCAATAGGGAAACCAAATTCACTTAACTACCACTTAACAATTGTGGCAAGAAAAATCGTAAAATGGGGGCAAGACTCACTTAACAAAGGTTTCGCTTGGCAACATCAATGTTGGGATCAATTGTGGTCGTAACTCGAGGACTACCTGTACTGCATTCCTGAAATAAAGTCCACCCCCCAATTTGGGGGACCCTAACCCAAAGAAATCGGGCAGATGCGTGCCTTGGTGAGATCCAAGTGGGAAAAGGCAATTAAGATCATGGTCCTCGCCTTCTTTCAAGTAAGGGGCTTCTGTCTGGAAAGGCGCCGAAGAATAAAAATAAAATAAAAATCAGGAAGACAAACGGTGTTTGAGCCCTCCCCTCCGTAACTTCCAGCGATCAGGCACCGAGAAGGGATCCGAGGGCAAAAACCTCGCCTGAATCTCCTTGGAAAACCAGTTCCGAACGACGCTGCCGACAACTTTGATGAGGCCAAGCAGTAATTTCACTCTCCGGGATGACGCTGGCCTGTCTGCCCGAGCGGGCTTAGCTCTCCCGGGCCTCCTCCTACTCCGGCGTGCCTTCCCGAGAACCAGGGCAAGCCCATCCTTCTACCCATTCCAACTGCTACCTCCCCGAGAGACACCGGGGCTGCCGGACGCTTCCCCGACTTCTGCCATGCCCTTTCTTTCCCCTACGCGCCTTTCCTGCCTCTCCTTCCCTTTTCCCATCCGCACTCATCCGCGCCACCAGCCCATCCGCGAAGCGCCGAGCTCCACTCACTTTTTCTCCGCCATCTTCGCCCTTTCTGGGCCAGTCTCCGCCTTCCGCGCCTCCTCTAACCCGGCAGCGGCTCGCTTAGATCCCTGACTCCAGGAGGAAGCCACTTCCGCCGCGCCGCGGAGGCTGCAGGGAAGGGAAAGGAGCCGAGGGCGGAGAGTGGAGGAGGGTGCAGGAGTCCGGGCGTTGCTGAGCGTTTTGTACAGGCGGGTGCAGGAGTGCGTAGGTTTATTTTGCAGTTTCATTTAGCAAAAAAAAAAAAAAAAGCAGCTTTGTTTTTTTTTCCCGGCCATAGTAATGAACTGTCTTTAAAAATGAGGCATAAAGAGGCGGAAAACAAGAAGAGGAAGCAAGAAAATGTGGATTGTATAACACGTATTATCTAGTATTATAGTACTGTAAATATAATATTCCTATACAACACTGTTTATTAAACTTAAAAATTATGGAGCTTTTGTTTGTATAGGTTATATTTATTGCTTTTAATTTTTTTGTGCCCTTGCGTCAGTGTAGACTGGTGGCACAAGTCCCTGCAGTTTTATAGTTGTTGTTTCTTCTTCTTCTTCTTCTTCTTCTTCTTCTTCTTCTTCTTCTTCTTCTTCTTCTTCTTCTTCTTCTTCTTTCTTCTTCTTCTTCTTCTTCTTCTTCTTCTTCTTCTTCTTCTTCTTCTTCTTCTTCTTCTTCTTCTTCTTCTTCTTCTTCTTCTTCTTCTTCTTCTTCTTCTTCTCCTTCTCCTTCTCCTTCTCCTTCTTCTTCTTCTTCTTCTTCTTCTTCCTTCTCTTTCTCCTCCTCCTCCCTCCTCCTCCTAGCACATTGGGTATCAAGTGGTTTTGGCATCATCCTAAAAGATATCAATAATCTTAAGATCTTCCTTAAATGTTTGGTGCCAAGCTTTACAAAGCTGGCCTTGTATTCTCTTTTCTTCTAGGAAGTATATTTGGATGCCAGTCTTTAGGCATATGTAAGATACGACCAACAAGCTGCATTCAATCTTCATTCACAGTTCTTGATAGGTGTTCTAAATCTGATCTTTGTAGTACTTTATTAGTGATGTGGTCACGATATAACGCACAAAGAATTCTTCTCAAAGAGCGTTGCTGGAAAACATTTAACCTTGCCTTCTTCCCAGATTGAAATAAGATGTCTGGCTCAAGCTTATTTAGCTGGCTTTATGCCTAAGACAGGACTACAACGCATTCATGTGATTTCCAGGTTTCTAGCCTGGTGTCTTCACCACTATATCAACCGGCACTTTTGTTGATGTTTATCATTATTTTTTAGAAAACAATTGATGCATTTGCTGCTGCTACCACTAAGACCACACTTTAGGAAACATTACTGAACTGAATTGTTTCAGTCATTTGACTTAGCCTCCTGTTTTTTTCAAAAATTTTCAGGATTTGATAATAAAATGAAGGGAAACTCCTCCTATGGACTCCACTTTCAACTCTTGGAGGATGTGTAGTATAAAAAGGTCATCATTCTGACTTCATTTATTTTTGAATAACTCCCATTGTCAAAAATGCTGATAAAAACTGGATCGCCAACATGATCGCCAACGTCCGATAACAGATATGACACAAGAAGAAGTAGTTGAGCCACTATTTATCAGAAGTTCACTTAACATTTTCAATAAAGGTAAAGGTACACAAAATTAGAGACCAATAGGACAGCAGGGAAGACATTTGTATTGTAAAGCTGCTTATTGCACCTATATCTATGTACATTTTGGTGCTTTAGCTTCAGTTTAATGTATATTTATGTATGCACATAAACATAAATTTAAATACTGAATAAAGCCTTTGATTATATAAATATTATGGAAGTACCTAAATGGGATGATCTTCCCAAAACACTTGATTCAATTAACAAAGTCAATGCATAACAGCCAAGAAGGCAGACGATTTAAGCCAGCATAAGTATAGGACAGAAACATCTTAGAAATACCAAACATATTCTTTAAGCAAATTAGTGCTTTGGTATTAGCAAACTTGGGATCAAATTACTAAAAGAATGCCTTTTCTCATATTAATTTGCTTGACACTAAATAAAAATTGCTATTACAGTTGCTACTACTGATAAATAAGATGCATAAGGCAATATCAGGGATTTCTTTTTCATTAAGCAGTTTCATATTTTTGCTCTTAAGTGTTATAGAAACCAAATTGCTTAATCTAATTAATTGTTTTCAGTAGTTAAACACTTTGGATATTTATTTTGTGTATTTGTCGATACTGATACCGAAACTTTTCCCCATTAGTTTAAGGTTTATCCTAAACATTAGGATAAATAATTTATTTCATGCTTGAAAAATGCAAAGCAGAAAAACACTTCTAAACAAGAAGATACTAGCTCAGTGTCTTACTTGTTTAGTTATAGATCTACAAAATTGTACAAACTCTTAAGCCAGAAAAGGAGACTCCAAAACACTTTACAAAATTATATTGATTTTGCAATTAAAGCCGGAGAAAATTAAAAGACCTCAAATAAACAGAGCAAGAAACAATTAAAATATAACAAAATTGGAATTGGAGAATGTGAAGAAGTGAAGAAGTCTGTCTCACCAGGAGAGAAGATAACAGAATGAACTTGTTAATGAACATGATCCAAGCATATACAAATCTTAAAATAATTTTTCTGGTTTTTTGAATACATTTGGATTAATGACAAATGTGTTAATATAGACCTACTTGTATCTTTTGGAATTTCTGAAATTAACTTATTAATTTAAAACAAATTTTTCCTTATGAAAAAACAGCAGTGATTAACTGTGAACTGTAGTGCCCTAAGGCCCACTAAACTAATTCTCATGTGTTCAGATTCTCCTTGTTGTCTGTTGTCATTGTGACCTGACTGTTAAGCTTTCTGCTTGTTAACAAATTTTATGCAGACAAAAAATGAAAATTAGCAGCAGTTCTGTATTATTTAAATGATAAAATTATTCCGTTTGATTATTTCGTTGCTTTGGTGCCAACAGAAAAACAAAACTTCTGCACTTTGTTGGATGTGAATAACAGAGATAATATAATTCAAAGATTTAGTAGATACCTTGAAGCAAATGTGATTCTAGACTATTTAAAGCCAGTTTCAGCCATTTGAATGGACTAAATTACTTTGCAATAGTAACTTGCACATTTTTCACTACTTACTTGGAATACTGTAATGTGCTCTACCTGGGACTGCCTTTGAGAACCACTTGGAAAGTGCAATTAATGTATAATGCAGTGACCTGATTATTAGTTGGCAGTCAGTAACACTGGAACAAATTTAACCATTTTTTCTAGCAGACTTGTCAATGCTCATATCCAGAAAAAGTATTGGTGGTTCCCCACTTTTGTGAAGTGAAGGGGGATAAGGCCAGGAGGCATTTCTTCTCCATAATGACTCTGAAGTTATGGAATAGTCTTGGTTGACAAGCTAAAGTTAACCCTGTGTTGATTGCTTTCCAGGTGATGATGGAGCTATTCTGGAGAACTATAGATCAGGGGTCCCCAACTCCCGGACCATGGATCAGTACTGGGCCATGGCATGCCAGCAACCAGTCCGCACTAACAAGGAAAGCCCCATCCGCGATATGCAGGCAGCACACAAAACCACGCCCCCTCCGGTCCGCAGAAAAACTTCTCTCCACGGAACCGGCCCCTTGTGCCAAAAGGTTGGGGACCTCTGCTATAGATGGTTCATTGTGTAGACACTATTTATCTTATGATTGGTCTTTGAAGGATAGCAGCTTATTTAACTGATTTTATTTAACTGATTTTAATATTAACTTCAATTATCATTACATACCGTGGATGTTTTAATTTGTGTACTGCGGATGTTTGAATTATGTATCCTTGTTATCCTGGCTAACTGCCAAGAATCCTTGCAAATTACAGCAGTAACCCAATCTGATAAATAAAAATATATCTTTAAACGATTCTTTCCTCAGTGGTTTAGGAAAGTAAAAATATATAATGCCATACTTTTTTTCTGTATTCACAGTAACCAGTAAAGAAAAATAGAGTGATTAAATATTATATTGCACAATATTCCATTTAGTAAATATTAGAGTAATATTACTCATCCTGGTTTCCTCTAAATTTTTTAAGTTTCAACTTCCAGAAATCTTAACCAGTCTGGCTAGAAGAATACTAGAATTACACTTGCAGTAGATTCTGGAAGTCCAGTACAGCTGGAGGACAGTAGAAGATGCTGCATTTCAAGGAGAAAAGGCACATAAATAGCTGTAATTATGATGATCAGAACAATTCCCTTCCTCAAGTACCATTAACTTGTTGTTGTGAGAGAGCTTGTTTATTTTATGATACTAGGGATTATGCTGATAGTAGCTTATTTACTGGTAAGTTGAATTATACTAGAGAAGCTAGGAAAAGTTCAGAATATTTCAAACAAATTCAAAAACTTCTAAATTCAAAAATAAATGGTAAGGATACAATGAAAACCATAAATACATAGGCAACATGCCATTGGTATGGTAAACTGGACATAGCTTAAAGTGAACAATTTAGATTAGAGCATGGGTGTCAAATTGCTGGCCCGCAGGCCGGATGCGTCATGGTGAAACCACGCCCACCTCATTGCCAGCAATGGCAAAAAAGTCATGATACGTCGCAACACCTCATGTGACATTGCAAGTTTGACGCCCCTGGATTAGAGGATTTAGAAGCAAATAACAGTGCATCCATGAAATTGATTGACTATATATTTATTTATTGGTTTATTGAAGGTAAAGCAGACAGTTGAAAAAAAATGCAGATCAAATTATTACATCAAGGCAAGGGAAAAGAAAATGATCATCAACTTTTGCAAAAAACAAAAACCACCCTTCCTGAAAGTAGCAGCAGAATTTTAAAAGATGATAAAAGTCAACTATTGGAAAACCAAAAAATAAACTAGAAGTAAACCACTGCATGGGAATGCAAAAAAGAAACTGAACATAAAGTGGACAAGACCAGGAATTTGGAATCATTGCCAGCCGGCACTATCAAGAAGGAAACAGAAAGATTAATTTTCTGCATTAGAAACAAATGTGATGAAATCAAGATTGAATATGTTATGAAACAACTGTAAGGGCAGATTGTGTAAAGAAAAAAAAGATGAATTGCATAATTAATAGATACAGTAAAATTGCTCAGACCGACTATAGTTATTAGTTTAGTAGGCAGAATAACAAATAGGTAAACTTTTAAAAGAACTGAAGATTTTGCTGTATCAACTATGGAATATTTTGAAAAAACACTTTGTGAACACCTGTTATATCTTCATTCATTATTCATTACCTACATAAATTTCAAGGAATTTATTTATTTATTTGCACAATTTGGAAGCTTCTTGACTCCTGGCAATTCATAGTTTACAGCGACGGTGGTTTACAGGTAAAGTATAAAAAGCAGTAGAAGTATAAAAAGCAGTAAAAAAAAATCATGAAAAATCAAGAACAAAGTTTTAAACCCAAAACGTCCTTACTAAAGGGATCCATGTATCACCCTGCCCTGCCTGGGAAATAGCCGGGTATTTATAGCTGCATGTCATCCAGGTGGGAGCTCTCCTGATCTCTAGGGGGCATTGTTTCACAGGGCTTGTACCACAGAGAAGGCATGTTTCCTAGGTCTCACAAGATTACACTGCTTCATCTATGGCAGTGGTTCTCAACCTGTGGGTCGGGACCCCATTTGGGGTCGAACGACCATTTCACTGGGGTCGCCAAGCAATGCAGTCCGCCATTTTTTCCCCCTTTTCCTTAGCTGTGCTACTCCCTTTTATTCTATTGGCTTTTGAAAGCCAACTCCTGCTGGAGCTGCTGGAACGTGCTATATTGCATCAGCTGCTGCTAGATCTGTAAGTTTTGGGAGAATCCACCAGGAAAGTAGCTAGGCCCTGATTGGATCTCCATTATATTTATAGTGTATTATATTGTATTTAAACTCCATTTCAACTCCTGCCGGAACTGCTGGAACATGCTATATTGCATCAGCTGCTGCTAGATCTGTAAGTTTTGGGAGAATCCACCAGGAAAGTAGCTAGGCACTGATTGGATCTCCATTATATTTATAGTGTATTATATTGTATTTAAACTCCATTTCAACTCTTGCCGGAGCTGCTGGAACGTGCTATATTGCATCAGCTGCTGCTAGATCTGTAAGTTTTGGGAGAATCCACCAGGAAAGTAGCGGCCTGCGTGCCTAACGGTGCACGAATTATATAACTAAAAATCACAAACAGCAGCAGTACATTCAGGGCAGGTGTATCTGAGATCCCCTGTATCTAAGAATGTCTGGCTTAGTTCAGTGCAACACTTGCTTTGCAGCTGTCTTTCGCAGTACCCTTTTCAAACTTGGAAACTGTCCTATCTGTAAACAAATCACTAGCCTACAAGGACAGATCATTTACCTAAGGTCTGTAATCCGTGCTCTTCGGGCAGAAATTAGGTGTCCAGTTCAGCCCCTCTACTCTAGTAAGCCTCTGTGCTATCAGCCCCCTTTACCACAAAGATCCTGCAGACGAAGGGCAGTGTGGACAACCGTGAGTTCTGGCAGGGTGAGAGCTGTGAACCATAAACACCAAGCTTTCGCTATGTCCCTGCACAACAGTTACAGTGCCCTTGCTGACCTTAATAGGGACATTAAGGAGACAGGTAAAGGTATTTGTGAAGATAACTCAAATAAGCAGGGGATTGTGGTCCGAGATGAAGAACTAGATTTCGACAGGGAGAAGTGGGAATCAGGTATTGCACATCAGTCATGCAAGAACAGAAAGGCACCCAAAAAGAGAAGCTACCTTCTGGTAGGTGATTCAATTATAAGGGATGTAAATTTAGGAAAGGACACAGAGGCTTCGAAAGAGGTCAGGTGTCTTCCAGGTGCTACTGCCAGTAGGGACAAGAAGCGTATTTCTAAAATAATCAAGAATGGCAGCAAGGACTGTGATGTGGAGGCTATTGTACATCTTGGCACTAATGATCTGTCCCAAAAAGATGTACTCTCTGTGCAGAACGATTTCCAGAGCTTGGGGAAGGAACTTAGCAGAATAGGCTGTAGGCTTACTTTCTCAGAGGTTTTACCAGTGTATAAGGAGCAAAACGGAAAAGGCCAGCGCATAGCACAATTCAATATGTGGCTAAAGGAGTGGTGTAAAGGGGAAGGCTTTGGATATATTAGTCACAATGTCAGTAGCTGGTCCAATCAAAAGATGTACAAAAGTGATGGTTTGCATCCATCAAAAAAAGGGACTGAGTTACTCGGCTATAAATTCACAGATTTTTTGGAGGGAAATTTAAACTAAACGGGGACAGGGAGTTAATTGATACGGAACAACCCAATTTAGAAATTATAGGGCTATCAGTGTATATAGCATAGATGTGTGTGTGGACAAGAATACCAACCTTGCTATCAAGCAAAATGAAGTCTCTAATAGCGAGTGCCACACAAAGTGCACTAACCAAATAGGTGGTAAAACAATATGGGAACTCAGGCACCACACAGGTTATGTAGAAAGGAAACACAGGGCCACTCACAAAGGACTCAAATGTTTATACACCAATCCACAGAGTATGAACAGCAAACGGAGAATTAGAAATTCAGGTTAATGAGGGCAGATATGATATTGTTGCCATTACGGAAACGTGGGATGAAACCCACACATGGAACACACAGCTAGAGGGATTTAAATTATTTAAAAGAAACAGATCAAATAAAAGAGGAGGTGGAGTTGCTCTCTATATAAGAAATAACAACATCTCTACAGAAATAGAACACAACAATGATAAAAACTGTCTTGAATGCATTTTGGGTCAATATAAAAGGGGGGGGGAAATGACATTGCCATAGGTGTATACTACAGACCACCCAACCAAACAGAGGAAATAGATGAACTTTTTGCTAGTCAGCTAACTAAGGTATGTAGGAAGCACATCACAATAGTAATGGGGGACTTTAACTACCCTGACATCAACTGGGAGACAAACTCCGCACCAAGTGGAAGATCAAACAGGTTCCTGGCAAACCTAGCAGACAACTTTGTCTCCCAAAAAGTAGAGAAGGGAACTAGGGGATTAGCCATCTAATTCTCACTAACAGAGATGAAATGATAGAAGGTGTTGAAGCCATAGGAACCCTGGGAGGAAGTGATCATGCAATATTAGAATTCAACATTATAGAAGCACAACCAATAGAACACAGTCAAACTAGAGTCTTGGACTTCAAGAGAGCTAATTTCAATAAACTTAGGGCTTGGGAAGGATTCCATGGATGAGAATCCTCAAGGGGAAAACAACTCAAGAAGCTTGGGAAATTTTGAAAAATGAGATAATAAAAACACAGTCTAGCACAATACCAACAAAAAGGAAAAATAACAGCTCTCAAAAGAAACCAGCATGGCTGCATAAAGAACTCTCTGACAAATTGAAAGATAAAAAAGACAAGTATAGAAAGTGGAAAGAGGGGAACATAACTAAGTCAGAATATCAGCAAATAGCCCGAGTCTGCAAAGATGAAGTGAAGAAAGCCAAGGCTCAAAATGGACTAAGGCTTGCGACCAAAGTCAAAAATAACCAAAAAAAGCCTCTTTCAACATGTAAAAAACAAGAAAAAAGTGAAGGAAATGATTGGTCCATTAGTGAGTGGAAGTGGCAAGAAGGTGACAAGCAACAGGGAGAAAGCAGAACTATTTAACTCGTTTTTTGCATCTGTCTTTACACAAAGGGAAAAAACAGACCAACCTATCAAAAATAGTGCCATAAAAAACAAAATAGAAACACAAGTTAAGATAGGCAAGAAAATGGTAAGTGAGCACCTGTCCAGCCTAGATGAGTTCAAATCGCCAGGACCAGATGGATTACACCCCAGAGTTCTCAAGGAACTGGCAGATGTGATATCGGAACCACTGAACTATATTTTTCAAAGATCCTGGAACACAGGGGAACTACCAGAGGACTGGAAAAGAGCTGATGTAGTTCCCATCCTCCAAAAAGGAAAAAAAAAAGGATCCAGGAAATTACAGACCTTTCAGCCTGACCTCAATACCTGGGAAGATCCTGGAAAAGATAATCAAACAACGAATCAACGAACACCTAGAGGCAAACAAAGTCATTACTAAAAGCCAACATGGGTTTGTCAAAAATAGATCATGCCAGACAAATCTTATTGCATTCTTTGACCAAGTGACAAAATTAGTGGATCAGAGGAATGCTGTGGACATAATTTACTTGGACTTCAGTAAGGCATTTGATAAAGTAGATCACAACCTACTACTTGATAAGATAGAAAAATGTGGGGTAGACAGAACCACCACCAGATGGATCCGTAGCTGGCTGACCGGCCGTACTCAGCGAGTGGTCCTCAATGGAACTGCATCTATATGGAGGGAAGTGTGTAGTGGGGTGCCCCAGGGCTCTGTTCTGGCCCAGTGCTCTTCAACATCTTTCAACGATTTGGATGAAGGGATAGATGGGGAACTCATCAAATTTGCAGACGACACCAAGCTGGCAGGAATAGCCAACACTCCAGAAGACAGGCTTAAGATACAGAAGGATCTGGACAGACTTGAACACTGGGCACTAACTAACAAAATGAAATTCAATGGTGAAAAAAGCAAGGTTCTACATTTAGGCAAGAAAAACCAAATGCACAAGTACAGCATAGGTGGCACCATGCTCAATAGTAGTAACTGTGAGAGGGACCTCGGAGTCCTAGTAGACAATCACCTAAATATGAGCCAGCAGTGTGCTGCAGCTGCCAAAAAGGCCAACACAGTGCTAGGCTGCATTAACAGAGGGATAGAATCAAGATCACGTGAAGTATTAATACCACTCTTCAATGCCTTGGTAAGGCCACACTTGGAATACTGCATCCAGTTTTGGTCACCACGATGTAAAAAAGATGTTGAGACTCTAGAAAGAGTACAAGAAGAGCAACAAAGATGATTAGGGGACTGGAGGCTAAAACATATAAGGAACGGTTGCTAGAATTGGGTATGTCTAGTTTAACGAAGAGAAGGACAAGGGGGGACATGATAGCAGTATTCCAATATCTCAGGGGCTGCCATAAAGAAGAGGGAATTAAGCTATTTTCCAAAGCACCTGAAGGCAGGACAAGAAGCAACAGGTGGAAACTAATCAAGGAGAGAAGCAACCTAGAACTAAGGAGAAACTTCCTGACAGTGAGAACAATTAATCATGGAACAGCCTGCCTCCAGAAGCAGTAAATGCTCCAACACTGGAAGTTTTTAAGAAGAGACTGGACAGCCATTTGTCCGAAATAGTGTAGGGTTTCCTGCCTGAGCAGGGGGTTGGACTAGATGACCTCCAAGGTCCCTTCCAACTTTACTACTATTACTAGACTCTCTTGAATAGAGTCTAATTCTATTGGCTTTCAAAAGCCAATAGGAATTGTCCAGGCTGTCTCTGCCCTGCTGAGCCCGCCAAAAGTCCCATTCTGCAAATGGTGCTGCATCAGTTGAGTAGTCCTTGACTTATGACCGATTGAGTAGTCCTCGACTTATGACTGGTTGGGGGTCACGGCATTAAAAAGGTTGAGAACCACTGATCTGTGGGAACTAAAGTAGAGCCACTCACTCAACAGACAAAAGCAATTGGATTGACACAGTCCCACAAATAAACAGGCCCTGTTCCATAAAGGAGTTTACAACTGTTACAACTGTGGAGATGGTTACCAGCATCGAATTCCTGGGTGTGCAGTTAATGAGTAGGCTGGCTTGGTTGCCCAACAGCAAGTGCTGGTGCTGGTGAAGTGGGCACAGCAGCGCCTGCATTTTCTGTGTCACATGAGAAAAGTACATCTTCCTTCCCCTGTCCTTACCACTTTCTATAGAGAGACAATCGAGATCATCCTGTCATACAGCATCATAGTCTGCTTTGGAAGCATCACTGCTTCAGGCAGGAAGGCGGTGCAGAGGTGGTGTGGATGGCAGAAAAGATCATTGGCAGTTCCTTCCCTCCCATCCAGGACATAGCATATAAGCATTGCTTGAGCAGGGTCCGATAGATTGTCTGGGACACAACACACCCTCTTCAAAACCTGTTTTCCTTGTTACCTTCTGGGAGGTACCTTCATGGTATCCAAAGCAGAACATTCAGGTTCAGTCATAGTTTTGTTCCATACAGTATTAACTGTTGCGTCCTTGGCGGGAAACAGACACGAGAAGCGGCTGGAGTTCTCAGGTTCTTTTATTCAGCGTTCAGCTTACAGGAAGATGGCTTCAGCTCAGCCCAAACGCCTCACAGCCTCTTATATAGGCAACTCCCGGGTAAATGGGTTACTTTTCCCGCGCCAGCACCCGCGCATGCGCACGGCGCTGGCGACAGCCTGTCTGGTCCCGGGCAGCTTTGCACCTGCCCGGGACTGCCTGCAAACGCCCGAGCCGTTTGCAAGGCTCGGGACATAACACCCCTTTCCCCCGGGCTAAAACTACTATCAACATACAACATTTATTTTACACGACAATTTGCTCCCCAGTGTTCCCACTGTTTACTGGCTTCTGTCTTGCCAACAATGTTATGTAATCTTCTAGGTACTTAGGAGATTTCTTTGCTCTCTGTGACCTTCTTAGCTCTGGGTTACTGGCATAAGTCCCCTGACTGGAGGGAGGCATGAGCCTGTTCTCTCTACTGTGCCCTGGTGTCTTCCAAGGACTGTGCCCCGATGCCTGGCCTGCTTGCTTGCCCACCGGGCTCGTCAGGCCAGGGCTTCTGTTGCTTTGTGACCTGGTTGTCCTACCTAGCTGTAGACCCTCAGGCCCCTTGAAGTGATAGCCACTGCTGGGCGTCTCTGTAGAACCCCCTAGGTCAGTCCAAGACCTGTCAGGAGGCTGTCTATTCCCTGAACCCCATTCTGTGTTTGGGCTCGTGTGGGTTTCTGTACTCTCCCAAAACTCAGGTGTCCCCTGATTTGTGCTAGGGGTGTTGTAGTCGGGACTTGGTTCCTCGACTAGCTCTGTGTATGTTTGACCCCCTGTAGGATTTGGGGTAAGGTCAGGCCAACCTTGGGCATTGTGTGCCAGCTCTCTTGCGGGGAATGATTTGTTGGGATGCCCCCGGGTATCCTCCGTTGCTGGAGTGCTGTGTGCTGTGTGTGGAAAGTGAGTATGCCCCCGGGGTAACTCCCTGGCTGGAGTAGGCGTGAGTGCCTGTTGTGTGGGTAAGCTCCAAGACTTCCTTTTCGGAGCAATTGCAGAACCTTGGGACGAGCCGTTTGTGGCTCCCTCAGTGGCGATGGGCAGTAGCTCTTGCCCTTCCCTTTGCTCCAAAGGGTCCCCCTCCCCCCCTGGAAAAGACCCAGGAGTTTCAGCAGAAAAGTCCCGCCTAGAGCGGAGTTGGTCGATGTGCCGACGCAGGACACGACCGTTGTCCAGGGCAACCTCGTAGGAGAGAGGACCTGTGATCCTGGACACAGAAGCGGGGACCCATGTATGACCAGGCCCGTAATTGCGAGCCCAAACCGGGGCACCCACAAGTAGTTGTCTAGGTGCCCTAGGATGTGAGGTAGATGAAGGCAGTCTGTCCGGATGCAACCGGTCAAGTCTCGTAGTAAGTTGGCGCCCCCAACGAAGTTCAGCTGGACTTCTCCCTGTAGAAGTGGACGGTGTGGTGCGATAAGAAAGGAGAAAGTCAGCCAACCTGTGATGCCAGTCCCCGTAGGTGAGTCTCTTCAAGGCGTCCTTTGCGATGCGCACCATGCGTTCAGCCATACCGTTGGTGGATGGGTGAAAAGGCGCAGATGTGGCATGACGAATCAGGTTTGCCTGTAAGAAAGCTTGGAATTCGGAGGAGGTGAATTGAGGGCCGTTGTCAGACACAATGACATCTGGCAGCCCGTGTGCAGCAAAAATCCCCCTCAGTACCTGAATAGTCTTTGCAGTGGTGGTGGACGAGACAGGCACAACCTCAAGCCATTTTGAATGGCTGTCAACAAGGACCAAGAAGAACTGGCCCTGAAAGGGCCCAGCGTAGTCAATGTGCACCCTAGACCATGGGGACTGTGTTTCCTCCCATTTATGCACAGGAGCTTGGGGCATCTCTGGGCGAGATCGTTGGCACATGTGGCATGCGTGTACCTTAGCCTCAATATCTTTATCTAAAGCAGGCCACCACAAGTGGCTGCGTGCAAGAGCCTTCATACGAACAATGCCAGGATGACCCTCGTGGAGGGATTCTAAGACCCTAGCCCTCATTGAGGTGGGAATGACAACTCTGTTTCCCCAAAGCAAACAACCCTGAGAAAGGGACAATTCGTTCCTTTTGGACCAGAAACTCTGAAACTCAGGACTAGGGCAGTGCTCAGGCCACCCGGACAGGACCCAGGAGCGGACACGTGAAAGTGTGTGATCTGTACCTGTTTCAGCGGTAACATCCCTGGCACTAAGAGGAAGCTCGGGTAAGGCTTGGATTGATAGAATGTTGACAGCTGGCGCGGGGTCAGCTTCTACTACTGGCAGAGGCAACCTACTGAGGCCATCAGCATGGCCCATTTCTTTCCCAGGCTTGTGGAGTAATGAAAAATCATATGCAGACAAAAAAATAGACCACCTAAGCATTCTAGGGGAAATGATGTGGGGAGTCTGCTTACGTGTGGTAAACAGTCCCAGCAGAGGCTTATGGTCAGTGAAGACCGTGAAATGCCTGCCATATAGAAAATCGTGGAATTTTTTAATTCCAGCAGCAACAACAGCCAGAGCCTCCCTGTCTATCTGAGCGTAGTTGCGCTCGGCAGAAGACAATGTTCTGGAGTAGTATGCAATAGGAACCTGAGTTCCATCAGACCTGAGGTGACTCAGGACAGCTCCAACCCCGTAGGGGGATGCATCACAAGCGATGCACACAGGAAGAGACTCGTTGAAATGTGCAAGAACACTGTTAGAAGTGAGCAAGGCCTTGACTTCTTTAAAGCAAGCCTCATGTGCTTGTGACCACAGCCACACAGCTTGTTTGTCTAGTAGCCTGTGAAGAGGCTCAGCTACACTAGCTTTATGTGGAAGAAAAGAATTGTAGAAATTCAGGAGGCCTAAGAAGGCCTGAAGTTCGGCCTTAGACTTTGGCCTGGGTGCTTCTAAAATAGCAGTTAGTTTGGATTCAGCAGGATGAATCCCAGCAGCATCAATTTTGAATCCCAGAAATTCAGTAGAAGGCACCCCAATCTTGCATTTGTCTTTTCTGAGCTTAAGGCCTGATTTCCTGAATCTTAACAGGACAGCCCTAAGCCTTTCAGCTAGAATGTGTGTGGAGTCTCCTGCAATCAAGACATCGTCAAAGTAGGGGCAGACCCCTGGTATACCTCGTAGTGTGTTTTCCATTACGCTTTGGAAAATCCCAGGAGCGACATTCACTCCAAACTGCAGCCTTTTTACCTTAAAGGCTCCCCTGTGGGTCACAATAGTCTGAGCTATGGCAGCATCATTATCAACAGGCAGCTGTTGATATGCTTGAGCTAGGTCAAGCTTTGCAAAAACACGCCCCCCCTTGAGAGAGGCCAGGATGTGACTGACCACAGGAACAGGATAGGCATGTTGCTGCAATGCCTTATTGAGTGTGCATTTGTAATCAGCACAAATGCGAATGTCCCCATTTGCCTTTAGAGGCGTGACAATGGGGGTCTCCCATGGGCTGGAATCAACAGGTTCTAGGATTCCTTGTTGGATTAGTTTGTCTAATTCAGTGTCAATCTTACTTTTTAAAGCAAAAGGGACCCTTCTTGCTTTAATCCTAATGGGAGTGACAGTGGGGTCTAGCTTTAAGGACACAGGTGGTCCTTTGAATGTGCCCAGCTGGGGGCTGAAAACATCTGCAAATTCCTTGCAGACTTCCTGTAGGTCGAGTGTTTGTAAGCTGTTGAGTCCTGTGACGTGTATCCCCAGGGCCTCAAACCAATCGAGTCCTATGAGACTCGTTCTTTCACCCCCTACTACTAACAAGTCTAGTGGACCTTCAAAACTCTTGTATTGCACGTTAAGGGTGGCCTCCCCCTTAACACACACTCTTGAGTTCTGAAAATCAGTTAATACAATATCAGAAGGCCTTAACTTGGCCTTAGTCCCACTACTGGAACAAATCTTCCTAAATGTATGCAATGAAATGATGGAAAGGGCGGACCCTGTGTCTAGTTCCATAGATAATGGAACCCCTTGTAGCTTCACGTTGAGTGACAGCTTTTTCTTCATGGGCTTGTGTGTGCCTGTCCTACAAATGTTTCTACGCGAAGCGCAAAAACCTACCCTATTCTGGCTGGGGACTCTGGTACCCTTCAGGCGTTCTTCTTGAGGTTGTGCCTTTCGTCGGCCCAGACACACAGCTGCAATGTGCCCTTGTTTGCCGCATGCCCGGCAGGTAGCGGAGCGGAACTTGCAGTCGGTTCTCCTGTGGCGACCTCCACAGCCGATGCACTTGAGCGGAGCTGAAGAGCTTTCCTTCTGATTTTCTCCCTTCGCGGGGTGTAGACGGTCGACTTCTTCGTCCGGATCCTCCTCGGAGTTTCGTCGGACGTCTTCTTGGTGCACGGACGCACCCTCTGCACTGCTTCTGATCGGCCGCATGTTCTTGACGGCGCCGCCTGCTGCTTCTTCCGCGGTGGCTTCCCTTAAAGCGTCTTGGAAGGATAATTCTTCCTTAGCGAAAAGTCTCTGTTGTAGCTCTCGATGCCTCAACCCGCACACGAATCGGTCCCTCAGTCGTTCCTCGAGGTCCTTGAACTCGCAGGGCTTGGCGGCCTTCCGTAACGCGGCGATGTACTCCTTGGCTGACTCCCCGGACCGTTGATCCCTCTGCTCGAAGGTGTGGCGCCATGAGATAACGGACACCTTGGGGTGGAAGTGGTCCTTCAGCAGCTTCTTCAGGTCTGCGTAGCTTACAGACTCTACTGGAACAGGTGCTGCAAGGTTTTCTGCGATTTCGAAGGCGTCTTGGCCGCAAGCGCAAAGCAGGGTGGCAGCCTTCAAGCTATCTTCCCTCACTTGGTTTGCCTTGAAGTAGTTCTCCATTCTGGATACGTAGGACTCCCACCGCTCTGGATGTGAGACGTCGAATTCCGCAAGCCTTCCGATTTTCGCCATCTTCGGATCTTCAGGAGACGGGTCTATCAGCCAGCCTACCCCCGAATGCGCACTGGATTGGCGGGCAGCTGCTGAGTCAACACCGTTCCTCTTCCGCCGCTCAGGACTCCTTGGGTAAGCTTACACTTTTTCCTTTCCAGGTAGTGCAAGGCATCCCACCTTCGTCGCCAGTGTTGCGTCCTTGGCGGGAAAACAGACACGAGAAGCAGCTGGAGTTCTCAGGTTCTTTTATTCAGCGTTCAGCTTACAGGAAGATGGCTTCAGCTCAGCCCAAACGCCTCACAGCCTCTTATATAGGCAACTCCCGGGTAAATGGGTTACTTTTCCCGCGCCAGCACCCGCGCATGCGCACGGCGCTGGCGACAGCCTGTCTGGTCCCGGGCAGCTTTGCACCTGCCCGGGACTGCCTGCAAACGCCCGAGCCGTTTGCAAGGCTCGGGACATAACATTAACCTTGTGAACTCTAAAGCTTCCTCTTTCTGCTATGTATTCAAGATGGACAGTGATTAATATTTATGTTATTTATAAGTATGGGATAGGTTTATACATATCTTGTATATAGTATGTTTACATGTGTGTTATGTATGTATACACTTTGAGAGCAAGCAACTAAATTTCTTTTAATGTGTGCCAATGTGTGCCAAATGACAATAAAAGTTATCTATCTATCTATCTATCTATCTATCTATCTATCTATCTATCTACCTATCTATCACCTTAAATTGCAACAAACTATTATGTACATTGAAACTAAGAGAAGTAGAAAAGGAAGAAAAGAAGAAGAAGACCATATAGATCAAGGAGATTACAGGAATATCCTTGAAATAAGTACAGCTTTTTATTAAAGAAAGATGTTGATGGTGGACATTTCTTTATGCAGTCACCAGGAGTTGAGCTGGACTATGAGGCTCCTATTTAATTATCTCCTTTAGGGATGAAGCAGCATTCCTTCTGCAAATATTGCTTTAAAAATGTCCATCAGATTTCCACTTCCAAAATTTAAATGTATCAGAGGCATGAAATTAAAATTTTACACCAAAAGCATCAATTAATTAAACCACAGAAAGGAGAAGTAGCTAAAAGGAAACACAACAGAAAACTTTTTGCACAAGTCCTTTTCACTGAGTGATCATTGCACCACAGCTTCCTAATAGACGGTGCCTTTTTGTTTTCTAAAGCCGCCTTCCTCTTTTATGGTCAGAAATAATTGACATCACTTGTCATCATGAAGTAGCCTTCTAGGGTCTACAGGGTTATATGTGTGTGTTAGTAAGAAATATTACTAGCATCACCTAGGATATTCTGTAAGAATGAAGTGCATATATTGTATGCCCAAAGCTTATTACCTTCAAGGACATTAAAGACACTCTTATCTAAAATTCCTACCAGGTTTCAACTTGGGAGCAATCACTGAAAAGGCACAAATTAATAAATGGAGATAAATGTAGGGTTATAGGCAAATGTCATGTCATAGATTTACCCACCAACAAGACACTGGCAAGGTTAAGGTCAGGGGTTAATGAAAGACATCCAAAGGTCATTTGGTGATTATAGGAGAGCATGGGTTTAATAGGGTATAGAAACGACAGCCCGGTGACAGAAGATTTATACCAGAAGTGATGACATGACTACGGATACCACTGATAAAAAGAGCCCCAATATTGAACAGAGCAGAATGATGAATGGCATGGGTGTCTCTTCACACTTCCCATTATAAGCTCTTTCACTCTTTGTGGCACTTAGCTGCATTTATTTACTGTGGTTGGAAGATGCAGGGCAATAGCCCAATATGTCTAATGTGCTGAAATGGAGACTTGCCATAAAAAAGAAAGAAAGGAAAAAAGAGATAAGATTAGACCTCTGAATAATTGCACAGCTTTCCTGCAGAGATTATATTCACTAGCACTAGCATTATTTTTTCCCCTACTCCTAATGTTCGAAGTGTGAAGAGAGCCTGAGTGAATTAATTTTCTATAGCAGAAGGTCAAAGAAAAATAAACTGATAAGCATTGTGCCTGCCATAGTATATGACTTTACCGTATTCCCTCACCCTCATTTGTCAGATAGTGGCACTGAGATAATATAGTAAAAATATATAAACTTATTTTTTATTACTCGGTAATATGTGGGCTTTGTTTATCCTTTGGGATGTTAGAGAAGATGAAAAATCAGTGATCAATTTAGAATGTCCTATAAATACTAATGAAATATTTAAAGACCAGCCATGGGATTAGGGAAAAATGGAAACCTGAATAACACAATGGTGTCCCAAGAAACTCCTTTTCAAGTTGTTATGTATTTATCAAAGTGCTGGTGTGTCATCTGTAAATAAGACCTATCACCTTTCTAGGAATAGACTTACTACTAAGAATCGTCAGTGCTGCAAATGAATGCTCTGTGTTTCAGAAATATTACTTCTTTCATTTATATTTAGAGAATTGGATTTCTAGCTTGCCAGCTCAAGGCAGATATGTAAATACACTGTTCGTGTTTAACAAAGGAAATACATAAAAATGCTAGGGGTTGGATTCAGTCACAGTTAAAATGGAGAAATGTCTTTTCTTGCAAATGTATTGGACTACTTCCAATCAAATTTTTATCACGGTCCTACACCAACCTAAATTGGTCTACGAGTCTTAAAATTTCAAATCATCATGATCATTGGCTCTTCTTACTAGAAATTCCTGCAGCTGTAATCTACTTTATCTGGAGGACATGGAATTAAGGAAGACTTGAGCAGGTTAAATTAAGGCCAGTGAATTAAGTCTCAAGTACAATATGATTTAAATTCTTACAAAGTGAGATATCTGAATCCAAGAATCTGGTTTATATAACAAGCCAAGATTAGATAAACCATGACTTAGCAAGTGGGAACACTCTGTGTGAAAACAGCAAAAGAGAAAGGGGAAAAAACTATAATGTCACCGACATTTTTCCTTTTTTATTGCACTGAGGACAAAACAGATTTTTTAAATTACTTCCAGTCATATTTCACTACAGAGATGTAATAAAGGAGGGAGTGATATCCCACAAAGTAAATGCAAAACAAAGTGCAGAATAGAGAATTCCCCTTCTGTGTACCATATGTGATCTGTTAGAAGATGTGTTTAAATGCAAATATCAAATAAGTTTTTAATATATGTAAAATGATTTACCTTATTTAAAGGAGTATATGTAATGCTTCATATGAACAATAGGATAGCAACCTATAGATTTAATTTTTAATATTTGTGGCAGATAGTAATATCATTAAGACACAAATATTCAGTTTACTTGTTAGACAGTTTAGTGCTTTGAATTTTATTGTGGATTTAATTTACTGCAGAGAAAGTAACTTTTTTTCTATTAAGGACTGTATTCTGTAATCTATGGCAGGTAAGCAAAATAGTGGGTGGAGCCAGGTTTCAAAGTATGTGAGGTCATTTATTATCTTTGTGGTCTTTCCTCCCCTTTCTTTTTTTCTGTCCTTCATGAAGGAGATGATTTCAAATGGGATAAGTTACCTAACAGTATTGATTACCCATAGGGAACTTTGAAATTAGGGTAAGACTTGCATAGGGCCTTACCACTGTAAACAAACTACAGCACAGCCATTGTGTGAAGAAAACCTAGGACTGAATCATTTGAGAGATTGCTGGGCTTGAAACTGGAAAGCCAAAAATCTAAAACCGGTTGTCCAAAGTAATAAAACATTGCCAACCAACTACTAATCTGGGAATTACCCGTGTTATGAAATATTCACTGACCACTGCTTCCCTCAGACAATAAGGATGAAGATCATTAAATAAAATTGAGAACTCAGGCAATAAACACTTTTTTTTATCCCTTAGTTGAGGCTCTTATTTATGATCTTTGGCTTCTGATTCCTGACTTCCACCCAGGAGTTTAAGCTATGATAGCTGATTAATAGCAATAGCACTTAGATTTGTATATTGCTTCACAGTGCTTTACAGCCTTCTCTAAGTGGTTTACAGAGTCAGCATATTTGCCCCCAACAATCTGGGTCCTCATTTTACAGACCTCAGAAGAATGAAGGGCTGAGTCAGCCTTCAGCCAGTCAGGATCAAACGGCTTGCAGTTGGCAGAATTAGCCTGCAACACTGAGCTACTAAATGCTTAATTCTTAACCATATTAAAAGTTAACATTTTAACTTTTAGGTAATTAAACAGTTAAGTGTTGATATTGGTATGATCCTACATCAATACAGGTGAATTTTTTTCTGGAAAATTATATCACCAGGAAAATCATATCATTCAAATATCATATCACTAAGAATAATATTATCAGACTTTACTAAAAAAATATATGAAATTATTCTGTCTATATCTATATCATTAAATAAAATGCCATATTCTTCATATATATCATTGAATAATAAACTTCATATCTTTTTCCTGGTTTAAGAACTATGCATGTCTAAGCTACATGTGACAAAGATAAGGGTACCAATAGAAGAGAATAGGAGAGCTTGAAGTCCACGAGTCATAAAAGAGCCAAGGTTGCCTACCGCTAGAATAGGAGAAAAAATGAAGGTAGTACGAGGTCAATTATATTGAGACTTTTAAAGCTTATTTTATCAAATTCCACTTAAATAAGTCTACTCTGGAACCTGCTGCATAACTATGCATTTGTTAAATAACATATGGAGCTGACCCAAGCTACTTTGCTGTCTGAAGCAAAGTACAAGATTATGTCATTTTAAGGACTGAAAAATAATGCCATGAGGTTTGTTAGAGATGAATTTGGTTATTCTGCTCCCATTGCACTTTTCAAGGACACAGACACCAGCATCAATTGAAATCTGTGGCCATTTGTCTTTTTCAGATCAAAACTCCTCCCAAAACGATATCTGGGAAAAAAAAATAAGTACTGAAATTTGCATACCAATGTCTACCGGTTACTACATTTTAATGCTTACATTAAGGAAACCTGCATTGAGAAAATGTACATGTCAAAGAAAGTAAAATGGTCAGTTATATTTTAAGAAATGGTCATCAGACAAATTGAATCAACAGCAATGTAAATAAAGGAGAGAAGGCTTATAAAGGTACCATTTGTTCGGAGAGGGTGATAACATTTTATGTAAATCCATTAAAAAGTCACTACTGTTTTATTAATGTTATCTTGATTAAGTCAATGATTTTTATTAAGCAGAGGAACAAGTAAGTAAGACTCTTAAGTAGATTGTCCTAAAGATGGAATTCCACACAATAGTGTAGCAATAAGAACAGGAATATTCAGCTATTTATAGCAATATTTACTTCTCATAAAATGAGCATTGTCCTCACCACAATATTTTAGTTTCTCTTCTGATCATATAAATCTGTTTTTGACTGAGTATAAGTAAGCTAATTTTTAAGACAGACCCAGGGACTAACAGAGTTCTTGAAATGCTTCCTGCTATCAACATCAACTTCCCAAATAGCTGCTTCAGTCTTCCTAAAGTTGGACTTCAAGTGGTCCCTCCCAATTGCACAAATCTGCGACTCTTAATTATTTTTAAGGAGGTTATAGTATCATAAAATGAAAGGGCTTTCCATTTCATGTTTACAATAATGCTATGAAGTACATTTGGCCAAAGGAAAGTTGGCTATCCAAATATACTTAATGAAAGTCATGTCTCAATGTGTATCTGAAATGTGCAATTTGTGACACCAATCTCACTTTCTACCTGCTTTGTAGAGACTTCTTCACTGTGATCCTTTGATTAGGCCTATTACTATATTGTTAGTCTGGAATCTTTTCCCTCTTACTGGGCCAGTGAAACTCTTTCTGAATTCAGTCTTTCATTACATTGCACTGAACATGTCTTTTCAGACTACAAGTGAACTAATGTGCTTCAAAAAACCTCATGGAGGAAGTGTTGGATATACGAAGATAGGAATTGACATGTGATCAGTGCAACAAGACTGTAAGTCAGTGATGGTGAACTTTTTAGAGACTGAGTGCCCAAAAACCGCTCTGCCCCCGCCTGCTTTGCCCCTACCTGCCCCTGCTCCACCCCCCGTCTGCCTTCAGGACCACTCACCACCTCCATGGCCCACTCCAGCAGATTGCCCAGGTGGCCCTGCAGCACCATGGTGGCCATGCCCTCTGCCCGTGCCCCGCAGCATCATCTGTGTGCAATGGGGCGCAAGGGCAGAGTCTTGTCCCTGCTGCCTGGCTGCCATGTCCTTGACTACGCTGCTTCGTGCAGGCCGCACCCCGGGGCAACTCTCCTCCGGGGGGCTGCTGGTAAGGAGGGGGCCGCGGGGGAAGGCAGTGCTGGGATGACAATGTGCATGCCCACAGAGAGGGCTCGGAGTGCCGTGTGCCATAGGTTCACCACCACTGCTATAAGTGCAGCAAAGCATCTCAACATGGCATAGCAAAACCAGAATCTCAGCTTTGTTGGGAGTTGGGTATCATCTAAATTTAATTTTTTTAATTATTATAACCCTACATGAGTGTTGTTTTTTTTCTCCGAATTTCAGTATTTTTAACATATGATATATTGTTCCCATTTTCTCTCTGCAGTCACAAGATAAATCATCTTCTTCTCCAGATTCACCATCGCTTATTAACATTTCCAGTATTTTAAGAATGAGAAAGGGGAACATCGAACAGAAGAGCTCAAGTTTAGCAATGCAGGAACTAATTTGTTAAGACTTTAATGGATTACAGTTGAATTATAAATTGCTTTAGAATTCTTTTTTTTTTTTAACTTCAAAATCTTGAAGAAGCTGTATGTCAATCATAACCAGCAGCTTCCCTTAACTTGGCATTCTCCAGATATATTTAGGCTGCTCCACCTAAAATTCTCATTTAGCATGATATTTGAACCAGGCTGAAAAATGCGCTACAGATGATTAAATATTAAATCAATTTTCCTTCCTGTAGAATGAATGGAAATTGACTCCTTCCTTTCTTTCTTTCTTTGGTAACTGAAAGTAGGTACCATTTTAGCAATTTGCAAACCACTCACAGACATCAATGGTTCAGGGTCATAGCCATTTAGTTCCTCCTTTTTCCTTTGGGCAGCTGGTGAAGTGAAGAAGCAGCTGATCTCTCTCCCCCCCACACACTTTTTTTAAAGATTTCATTTTAATTGAATGCACTGCTAGGGATGCCTTAAATTGACTCTTTTGGTTTAAATTTCCTATGGGAGTTACCCCAAGATCTCTATCCTAGTGGTGATAACTTATTCTGGGCAGCACACCCAGTCTATGTTTATTGTATAGTTTTCAGCAGGATGTGTGTGTGTTTCATCAGTGTGTGCATCTATGAATCGTGCAGTTCTTGATGCCTTGGAAATTACTCAACTGTGAAGTGTTTCAGTGTCTGCCACTTTTCTCGTTAGTCTAGTAGGGGAGTGAGGATGGGGGGTGGGGATGGAGAGACAGAAACAGGAAGAAATATACCTCTGACCCTGGCTTCAAATCCTCATTAAAATCTAGCAGAGCACAAAGCAAGTTTTCTCTTTTAAAGATGTTTGCATAAAAATGCCTGTTTATACCAGAGATGCCTTAAACATCTGTGATTTTCTCAGCGCAAAAAGCATCCTGTGGGTTTTTTGCATCCTAAAGTGATGTTGTTTGTTTGTATTTCTAATATCTACTTAATTTTGGCAAACAATGCAAAACAATATGCAGCCTTTTTCCAGAATGAAGCAGAATTAGATATTGGCAATAACAAGTTGTTATCCTACTGTTGGCTGGATAAGGTAGATATTAGTTCCATGGACGCTGCTCTTTGCCAGCTGATTAGAAAAATAACACCATTGTTGCTCTTATGAAAATCATTGCCCTTATCTATAAACATTTAGTCATTTGTGTATACAGAATTAACAGAATAACAGAATTGGAAGGGACCTGGGAGGTCTTCTAATCCAACCCTCAAACAGGAGATCCTATAACAGTGGTGGTGAACCTATGGCATGCGTGCCAGAGGCGGCACTCAGAGCCATCTCTGTGGGCATGCACGCCATGCCCCAGAGATGGCAATCGTCCCTCTTCAACCACCCACCCGCTAACTCGCCGAGGTCCACGTGGCTGGATGCATTCCAATACCCATGTGCTCGCTGGCCTCTGTGTGCAGGGGCCGATGGTGTCAGGCCCCTGCCTCACCTTGTCCTGGGACAATGGCACCCCCACTCTGCCTTGCCTTACCTTGCCTCACCCCGCAGGACGAGGCTCCTGCCCATCACCCCACCTGTCAGAAACACCCTGGATTTCCCCCAACCCTGCCCGGCCCCCACAGTTGTCCTTCCCCACAAGCAACATTGAGGTGATCACGCCCACCTTGGACACACCCACCCAGTCTGCCATGAGCACCACAGCCATGTCCACCAGTGGGCCACGCCCACCTGGCACCCAGCGATAAATAAGTGGGTTTTGGGTTGCAGTTTGGGCACTCGGTCTCTAAAAGTTTTGCCATCACTGTCCTATACCATGTCAGACAAATGACTGTCCAATCGCTTCTTAAAAACCTCCAGTAATAAAGCACCCAGAACCTCTGAAAGCAAGCAGTTCCACTGATTGATTGTTCTAACTGTCAGGAAATTTCTCCTTAGTTCTAGTTTGCTTCTCTCCTTGATTAGTTTCCATCCGTTGCTTCTTGTCCTGCCTTCAGGGGCTTTGGAGAATAGCTTGACTCCCTCTTCTTGGTGGCAGCCCCTGAGATATTGGAAGACTGCTATAATGTCCTTGGTGCTTTCTGAGCTTGGTGGTTTTCTTACACACATTTCATTACCAAACTAGGTAACATCATCAGTGTCTGATGATTTTGCTATTCTTGAGTATTCTGGTACCATTTATTGGAGGCCATCAAAAACTGTTCAAACCACCACCACCTCAAAATAATTGAATTATTTCAGTCATATCAGCATTGGGCATATATATAGTCAGTGCTTACTTCATTTCATAGACAGAGTGAATATTAACTTTCCCTTCTCTTTAGTTGCAAGAAGATTCACAGATTCAATTGGCCTAGTAGTAGGAGGGAACAGAAAAGATTTCATCAGGAATTTCACCACAGTTGTGATATCTATCATCCTGAAATATGCTTACTTAAAGCCTGATATAGAATATATTGTATAAGAAAAAAAAACCCAAATCCAGCAAGTAGAGAATTATTTCTCTGTTTAGCTTTTAAAGTGAAATAGGGGAAGGGGCAAGCAGTATACAGGGAACAGAAGCTTCCAAAACATGGTTGGATTCCTGTGTCATAATCTTGGGCTCTTTTGAGGTGATGATGTTGTTGTTTTAAGGTAGGAATGGGAGTGGTTCACCTGCCAGAGACTTCCCATTCTCATTCTCACCCTTGAAATCTCTTCTCTCCCCAAAAAGGTCTCTCAAATGTGCCAGAAATATTTAATCATGCCCATTCAACTCACATCACCCCATTACCAGATGGCCTTTTGCACTTGGTAGAACATATGAAATCTAAGTTATGGCTTCCCTACTCTGAACAGATTGACTATCCTTGTCCTAAGTCCTTGGTCTGGGCTTAAGTGGTAAGAACTTAGCCACAGGTTTGTAACCTTTGGCTTATGACTGAAATAAAACAAGTCACTATTGTTTGTAAACAAAATGGCTCAATGTGGACCCAGCTATTGACTGCTAATAATTATTTTCTTTCTGGTCTGACTATTAATTGGAGCCTCTAGCTCTCCCAATTCCTGCCAAATCAGATTTCAAATTGAATCTGCACTAATCCTTAGATTTCTACACACTGAACATATCTTATCGGTGTACCTGATTTTATTCACCTTTTCTTTTACACAACTCCTTCCTCTGCCTTATGCCAGACATCATAAGTTGCCAAGAAGGTATAGATCTTTTAGCGTGTGATTTGGAAAACTCTTTGGCAATGAGTGTATTATAGATCTGCATGTGATAATCCAGGGACTTGTTTTCAGAAGAATCGTAAGTATTTGTAATAACTCTTGAGGTATATCATGGCCTGCCAGGGGAGATCTATTCCTGATGGACTTGTTACTAGACCAAGATTCTTGAATTGGAACATTCAAAAAGGAATGATTGGATCTGCCTTGGTTTCATTTGGAGCATTGTTCAATTTTCAGGAAGACCAGTAATCAGTACTAAAAAGCTAAAAATGTCAGCATTTTCTTTTCTTTTTAGACACTAGCAGGTTGTTGCATACTCCAGTTTGAAGGCTGTCTTGAGACCTCTGATGTGCATAAGGATTCCACTGGCCGAATATGCTTCTGCAGATCATTCTTTGATCCTATATGTCCTTCATAAGTATGGTCCATATTCATTCCCCTGCATGGTAGGGAGGTAGCACACTGAGAAAGACATGTGCCCAAGACCTGAGAGAAATTCTGCCTGTTGAAGGTGATAGTCCTGAGCTGCAGGCACACCAATGCAAAACACCTTGATGTGTTCACTGGACTCTTCAGAAGAATAGATTGTTGCAGAATGACTAAACAGTAGACATGGCATGTAAAGAATATTAAGTTGCCATAAGAGCAATTCCCACACATACTGATTTTGAGTGCAGCTTATAGGTGCATACACATGCTTATGTGGTTTTCTTTTTTTAACATATTTCCTTTTGGGATCTCCTATGGTTCCTAATTCTTATTCATGAGAAGGAGGAGGGAGGAGGACTAATAGACATTGCACAGCTCGAGCACTGAATCTTCCCAAGTATGTGCAGGGCAATTTTTAGTTGCCACATCTGACTGGAAGTGTTTATGATCCATTTTTGTTCTGCCACATCAACATTCCCCCCATTAGCATTTGTGTAGAGCAGTGGAGATAGAATGTGGCTGATTAGGTTCAGAGCAGCTGTGTTTCCCCTGGAGAGGAGAGGATGATAAATCTTATGGCTCTCTCTGTTATTTAAAGTTGATATTAGGTTCAAAATTAAATGGGAGAATCAAATACTTGACTTGCTCGGCGTATGTGCTAGCTAATCCTTTCTACATACAATTCTTCTAATTATCTGCATTTACAAATTCAAAGGCAATTAGCCCTGAAATTGCTAGAAGTATGGAGAAAGAAATCTGGCTCCCCCCCCCCTAGAAATGGAGGAAGTCTGTTTCTTCCTTAGCTTAACTAGAATTTAATCAACGATGGTGAATGCTAAATAAATGTGCCTCAGTAGATCTTTATTTATCTGGGTGCTCTGGTGACAAAATGTATATTTGTTATTTCTTTTAAAGAGCTATGGATCTATATAACATAAGATGTTTTTCAGGGATCTTGCTAAAGAATGGTACTCAAGAACCCCAGCCTTTTCAGTGGCAGTTTGTAGATTTGACCTTTGTGGGTATGAAAATGTGTTCTCTGAGTTTTGAGAGATCTTCTGTATATTGTTTCATGATCATGGTGACTTGAAAAATACCTTCTTTTAGCAATGATTTATATTTCAGAGGCAAATACCACTGATTTGGCATTATGGCTTTCTATTTAAAGAAAACCAGGGCTTTCTTCTCATCGAACGCCCAGAATGGAGTTCCGGCACCTTTTTTGGATGGAACCTTGTAGGGTAGGCAAGGCGGGTTGTATGACGTGTGTGAGTTCCGGCATTTTTTTTTTTTTTTAGAAAAAAAGCACTGAAGAAAACTATATACATCTATATACAACTATATATATATATATATATATATATAGGTCTTTGGTTGTTCGGGTTTTCTCCCGCGTAAAATTGGAAGTGTCTTGGCAACGTTTCGACGAAGTCACATTCGTCATCTTCAGGCTGGTGTTTTTAGCTTCTTGCTTTGAGCAGCAAGAAGCTAAAAACACCAGCCTGAAGATGACGAATGTGACTTCGTCGAAACGTTGCCAAGACACTTCCAATTTTACGCGGGAGAAAACCCGAACAACCAAAGACCTACATACAAATACCCGCGAAAACCTCAGAAAACATATATATATATATATCTATATATATATATATATATATATATATATATATATATATATATATATAGGTTGCTAACAAAGAATAAAGACAGAACTGGTATAGCTATTTCGAGTTCCTTTAACTCTCTTCAGCCAGACTTACTCTTCTGAGAGTCGAACCTGGGCTATCTGCATGTTAGGCAGTTGCTATAACCTCTAAGCCACAGGCTCTCTCTCGCTTTGTCAGCTGTATCAGGAGAGAGACAGGGGGAGGAGATTTTAGGCAAAAGAGAAGAAAAGAAAGATTTCTTTCTCCCATATTTGGGCCGACAGGGTGCACATTCAAGGTAATATATATATATATATATATATATATATATATATATATATATGTAACTGGACTCTACACCTTGTTTTAAAGGCAGAGAAGGAGGTGGGTGATGGACAGTTTAGGGGCAGTTGACCAAAATTAATTCTAGGTAACAGACCATGTATGGTAGCCACGAATGGATGAACTGTGTTTAATTGCACAAAGCTCTGCTGGAGGCTAGATTAAGTAGAACAAGACTAGTTTACTGCATATTGATTTATAATATTTATATTTTGTTTTCTCCTAAGATAGGGGAAATTGAAGAGTGTTATAACAAATGTGGTGGCAGCACAATGATGTCACTGGAAAGTATAGGGGCATTGTTTTAGGAGCTTCTTAAAAACTTTTCTACTTAAGCCTATCCAGGACTCAGTAAAGGCACTTGACTTTTTTTTTTATTTTGTTTTGCTTTTGGATGGCTTCCCATTGACACTTGGCAGAATATTCATTGCAACATCAGCTAATGTTTTCAGTGTTACATACAGTCTCAGCCATTGGTTGCCCATTGTTAGTGCAGAGTTTTCTTCTTCTATAGATCAGGTATGGCTGATGTCCCACTATAATCTAGGGAGCTTTGAGCCTAGTGATGTTTTGAACCTTCATCTCTCCAACTGCACATTAGAATTCTTCCACTATAACAGTTGGCCTTTCTTTTTTCCACACTTTGAAGTAAGTGACATTTTGCAGTTTATCAGCTAAAGGATGCTTTTGATTGTAAAAGTCTATTCTTAAACCAAAGTTTAATTAACTTAATTGCACCTCTGATTTGGGGTTGTAACAACTTCAGCTAGCTATTTATCTCCATGGTTTGTTATGATCAGTGCTTTTTTTTCTAAAAAAAAAAAAACTCACATATGTCATACAACCCGCCTTGCCTATCCTACAAGGTTTCATCCAAAAAAGGTTCCGGAACTCTGTTCTGGGCGTTCTATGAGACAAAAAGCCCCGGTTATGATTATCTGAAATGAAACAAATCCAAAGCTTCACTCTAGCACAGTGTTTCTCAACCTTGACAATTTTAAGGCATGTGGACTTCAACTCCCAGAATTCCACAGCCAGCAATGCTGGCTGTGGAATTCTGGGAATTGAAGTCCACATGCCCTAAAATTGTCAAGGTTGAGAAACACTGCTTAGCATGCATTTAAACATTTAGGTTTTACAGATTTTGAGGCCAATGAGTCAAGGACCTGGCATTCGTTTCATTAGCGGTTCAAACTTTTAAGCACCCAAACTGTATTTTGCCATTGGGAATAAAATGCAAATTGTAAACTGAAATATTGCATAAGGAAGGAAGAAAGAAGACTCATGTATATGAGATTGGCGGCTATATGAAAGGAGGAACACGTTTATAGCTGAAGATATCACTGGTGAAATACATTGCATATGTATTTCTAATACTGATGGAATACATTTAGCCACAGAACTGAAAACCACACAAAGGTAGAAGGAACCTCTGTCCCTTTCATCCAAAAGATCAGACAGATCTTCAATCAAAAAAGAAGAGTAGGGGCTCAATGACTCTGGGAAACCAGAATCTGGCAGAAGCCATGCACACAGCTTCTGATATGTAGCATGACTCCTGATCCTAATAGTCAGACTATGAGAGAAACCTAGCCATCACATAGAGACAGAAAAGACATAAAGATAGAGAAGTGGTAAGTTATTTGTATGAGCATGCTGGGACTAGGAGATATCAATTTATTTAGGAATTGGTTTTTACTCTTAAATACCTGAGTTTTTGTAACTAGCTAAGATCAGTAACATCTGCACTTGAATGGGAGGTCCAAAAGCTTCTGCTTAAATACTAGAACAACCTCCAAGAAGATTGACTGTATCTTCTGTGTCTTGACTCCAAGCTTTGCCTGACTATTTGGGAACTCTGACTTTTGCTGGATCTGACAGGGTGTTACTGCCCACTCTCTGGATTTTGATAGCTGGTATAAACTCTATGTACCTTTTAGTCTCAGCTCAGCCTGACTGTAAACATAAACCTGAAGAGAATAGAGAGCCCCGCTAGGCAACTGAGAGCAAGTGGGAGAAAACATTTTAGATTTATTTTAAACAGCATTGGACAGACTAGATTCCTAACTAGTAGTAATCCTCGTGGTATAAGTTTTGCAACATTGTCCAGAAGGAATGTTAACTGAATACAGTGGTGCTCACTTCAGAATAAGCATCTCTCTCTCTTTCTCTCTCTCTCTCTCTCTCTCTCTCTCTCTCTCCCTCTCTCTCTCTCTCTCTCTCTCTCTCTCTCACACACACACACACACACACACATGATGTTTCATTCTAAAGTGCTCTTAAATCAAGGCACTGAGGTAGCTAGGATCTCCAAGATCAGAAGAGCCACATAGGGAAGCTGACCACAATGTATTTACTTGTGTAGTTCCAACCGCCACTTGAGGTGACTTGGAGTTTTCTTTCTGCTTAGTATAAGCTCAAAACCCACAGTTTCTTTCTTAGGATGAGTTTATATATGATGCTAAGTAAAAAACAGATCAACTACATTATGCGTTAGTGTTATATACAAAATATATTTATCTTCTCCTTCTTTCTATTGTTTGAAGAACTAAAGGAACAGACAAAATTATAAAATACATTGCTAGAGTTCCTTTGGAAGGTCTATAACCAAATCAAATATTACATCAGTATATGGTAAAACCATATATTTGGTAAAAACCAAAGAGAACCCAAAATATATGCTAAAATATTTTTTTTAATGCACAAGCACTGTTATGAGAAGGAACATGGCTGGACAATATCACGTTTCATATATACTGATATACTGAAATAGCAATAAAAGGTAATTCTTGTATGTTTAATAGTACATTTAAATGTGTGTTATGTATGTGTAAACTTTGATAGCAAGCAACTAAATTTCATTTTTAATATGTGCCATTGTGCCCACAGTAAAAATGACAATAAAGGTTATCTATCTATCTATCTATCTATCTATCTATCTATCTATCTATCTATCTATCTATCTATCTATCTTATGACCACAATTGCAATTAGAATTTCTGTTATTAAGCAAGGTGGTTGTTAAGTAAATTGCACCCACATTTCTGACCTATTTTTGCCACAGTTGTTAAGCAAATAACTTGCAATTGTTATGTTAATAACACAGTTGTTAAGCGAATCTAGCTTCCCTCATTGACTTCAGAAGATGGCTGGGAAGTTGCAAATAGTGATCACAATATCCCAGGATGCTGCAAATGTCGTAAATACATGCTTAGTTGCCTGAATTCCGATTACACAACCATGGGGATGCTACGACAGTTGTACGTATGACTACTAGTTATAAGTCACTTTTTTCAATGCCTTTGAAACTTTGAACAATCACTAAATGAATGTTTATAAATTGAGGACCACCTAAGAGACCACCTGTACATTCATGGTTTTTGATAATGTAATTACTTTTTGATGCCCAATCTGGACATTTTAAGGATTTCCAAGTGATATTTTTTTTTAAAAAAATGTATTCTTTTTAAAACCAGAAAAAATGCCTTCTTAGCATAAATGATCTACATGGTGTTTTCTGTAATTATTAACACAAATAACATTAACCACAAACCATAAAGACATTATATAAAGCTCATCCTGAACTAAGTTTTATTTAATGCGTATATAACCTGCTTTATAGAACCATAGCTTTAGTAGACTAAGTAGTTAATTGTTATCGATTGGCTCTGCCCACTGTTCCAATATCCATCATTATTGAAATCATCTCCATTCCCCTCATTAAGCATGCATCTGTTTCCATGGGAATGGATTTCTAAATAAGAGGTGCCATTTAAGTTTTATTGGCTTCCCTAGTCGTACAGGCACTCTGCAGTGTGGTTGCCCAATCTGTCATTGTTAATCAACTCTCATCTCTTAACACTGGCTGGAGTTATCAATGAGGTGAGGATTAATATTCTGGGCGAAACAGATGATAAATCATTTATACATAATTAGTGTACAGCAAGGTTACAGCTGACATGAATTTTTATCTTAATTATGATAGAAATTTGTTCCATTAATTTAATTTAGTTTGCATGAATGGTTCAACACCTAACAAAGTTAATCCTACACCTGTCATTACAACAGTAAGAAAAAGTCTCATTCTCAGCCTGTGAGCAGAGATAATGCCAGCATATAGATATAACCTTGATCTCTTGGATTTCAAAACAGGCTATTTTCTTTAGAAAAATGTAGAACTTTCTTTTTACTACAAAACTCTCATTGGATTTTGGCCAAGAAAAATAAACTAGAGTTCAAATATGTTTTATAAAGAGCCATTCCTCTTCTTTGCCCCTCAGAATATGTAGATATTTTCTAGATAAACAAAATATGATGAGCTGAATTACTGTATACAGGGATTATAATATAGGCTGTACCACCTTTTATAGCATTAATCAATGTAATCTCATTTGTGAAACAATATTATTAAAGAAGAGAGCTCTGGTTCAGGGAAATATGTATACATAAGATCTCAGCCATTCATTTGTATTTGTACCTCAGATACATACTGGTTAAAGATATTTAAAAGTGTTTCCTTTTAGAGACTTTTGGATCATTTAGGTTAAGATTGGTTAACATAGATGGCTTTACAATATGTGACACTGATAGCAGATGTGCAGCGCACAAATGCACACAAAACATCTTGCCTTCTATTACCACTCGTTTTTGCTGAATTACATTCATATCATTTCAAAGACTTATTTGACAGCAAATAAACACCTTATAGGCACGCATTTCTAAAATATACCTGCAATCTAAAGTATGTTCAGTGTGGAGCGGTATGTAAATTTCTATTTATATGAAGAATGATGAATGAAAAAAAGACATACTCCAACATTCCCAAGCCACCTTTCTGTATGGGAAAGAATAATTCATAACTTGATCATCTCCACAAATAGTAATTATTCAAAGATTCCCAAAGGGTTTGGCATACCAAATGAACCTAAATCCTGTACTAATTATCCAAGCAATTATGAAGCTGGATAAATCGTATGTGATAGATGGATAAGGTGGAACTGTTTGGCTTGTAAGATGGGGGATTATTTATTGATTTAACTAATATTAACTATGACTGTACAAGGACTATTCACATCATTTCTTGGTTGCACTTATTTTTATCTGTCTTGTTTATATCTGCCTCTTTGTATGTATTCTCTCTCTCTGTGTGTATTTGCACATAAATATGAATAGGTATACATAGAAATTAATGTAAAATATTATTTAAACCTAAATATTAAAATCAAATATTGGGAGAGTGTGAATGGGGAAAAATACATTCTTCTGTAGCAGAAATCCAAAACTGTATTTGTAATCCTTATCACATTTGTTTCACATTTTGTGATATAGAAATAATCCCAGAGAAAGCAAGCTTTAATTGAATGATATCTCAGATTAATGTTTTGTGATATTAGCTTGCAATTATTGTTTCATGATAGGGTCAAGAAGTATATAGTTGGTTATTCACAAAGAAATGACTGATTCAAAAACAAAGCCCTCTAATGGAATTCAATAGTGCTTCTTTCAGTCATTCCATTTGGCATCTCTATTACCTGAAATGATTCACAGTCCATTATGGGAGCTTCCATGCTAATAGAATGTCTATCTTCTGTAATACAGACACATCAGGGCACTAACAGAAAACCTGTCACAATGAATTTCATCTCGATTTCACTTCATTTCTTCATGGACTGTAAAATTTGCTCTTGTACAATGCCTAAATATAGCGTGGGTGGTAATTGAGAGAGATCTATAAGATGCAGCTGTTCTTAACATGGAGAGGGGAGTGCTTTATCCCTAAAATATATATCTGAGAATATGTGTGTACATGTATTTCATAGGAAGAAAAGATTCGTGGACCTTTTTTTTTTTTTGCATTGACTACATTTCAAAAGAGCTTTTGTTCCATGTCTTTTGGGCAGCAGGAAAGCAAAAGAAATATGTGCTTTAGAAAGTCCTTGTTTTCTCTTTTATTTGCAGATATCTTGGTAAGAGTCATTAAAGGCACTAAATTTGGTTTCATTTCTTAATTAAAGCCTTGTAGATCATGTTATGATCATTTTTGCTTAACTTGGGTTAGAATAGGATACACACACACACACACACACACACATGTATATGTCTCTTTGTGTATCCTAATAATTCTATTCTGAGATCAGGAAATGTGGAATGTGTTAATAAATCATATTGCAGATTCTTGACTCTGGCTAAAAATCTGCACCAATAATAGCAAACTTACTACCAAAACCAGTCAGAATGAAATTTAATAAACAGCTTCTGGCCTTCCAGTCTCCCTCCTATCCCAATCCCTATAAAGGCTAGGTCTGCAAAAAAAAAAAAAAAAAAAAAAACAATTATTTTTGGTGCCTTCAAGTCAGTCTGAACTCCTAGTGACTGCCCCTGGACAAGTCCCTGCAATTTTCTTGGCAAGGTTTTGAAAGTGGTCTGCCATTGCCTGATTCCTAGGACTGAGAGACAGTGACCGGCTCTTATCTTATCTTTGTGCCTAAGATAAGACTAAAACTCTGTCTCCCAATTGTAGTCTGATGCTTTAACCACTATACACAACTGGTTCTTTAGATCTGTTATTTAAAACTATATACATACAACTGTTGGGGCCGGTGAAGGTACATTGCTTGCTTTATTTCCTCCCAACAGAAACTGAACAGAATTATTAACCACCCTTAGCAATCCCAGTATCCATTGGCCAATTACAATAGTGCTATATTCTATAGCTTTTTTTCCCCTTAAGCCACAAACTGAATAATAGCATCATGCTCCACTAGCAGCAAAGTGATCTCAGTCTTTACATTAGGAGAAAATCAGAATGGTATGACTGCAGTTCATTACTGAAATAGGTAACTGATGAACTGAAAAGACAAAGGGCATTGTTAAATGAAATGTCATTATTAGAGCCATTCATGTTTAACAAATGTACTGTAAGTTAATTCAGTGGTGTTTTATATAAAGTTCTCTGCTGAATGTTCACTTTTTCACTTTTTTCACAGGCACAATATATCTTTTTAAAAATCTCTTGTGGGGAGAGGAGGGGAGAAACCCCGCAATTGGTTCTAAAATATAATGCCCCAATCCTTTGCTCTTGAACTATGATGTGGCGCGCAACCCAGGTTGTAAACTATCAACTGAAATGTATGTACCCCAAAATCACCTCATAACTTTGAGTAGCAAATAAGACACCTAACAATTAGAGTGGAACTAAAGCAACATAAGGGATATCTTGAATTGAAGGATATAAAAAAACTCTATTAATGTGATTTGTGAACCTAAATATAGAAAGTTATCATCAGTGGAAGAGGAAAGATTCCTAAAGATTACAAGGAACATCTGAGGAGAATTTTTCCCGTTTGCAAACATGGTCTCTTCTTTCTGACCTCTAAGAAACGATCCTGATTCTTATAGATCTCCTAATTTACAACATCTATACAGTATTATCAGTAGATAAATCAGAGTTCTTACATTGCTACCACAACAAGATAGCCAGAGTGATCTGGAGATAATTGTGTGAACAGAGGCAATGGAGAATTAAGATAAAATATTCTCTCAGCCTTACCTCAACTTTTAGGAGATTCTGTTTTAATCAACTTAACCTACTGGGCTGATTGTGTATATGCATTTTTAAAAATCTGTTTCAGCGTCTAAAATATTGGAACCTTCCTGGGGATGAATGGGGCACAAATGATGAAATATTCATATACTCCATGTACCCCAATGTAAGTCCCACTTTTTGGATTTGGCTCTTGATTAAATATTGTATTTATGTTTTTTTCATTTATTGTTCCATACATTGGTACACCAGTGTTCTAGAACATGAATCCCTTTTCACAAGGTGAATTCATCCCTTGATTTTCACACATAGTGTATTCATAGAAAGACATGTATATGGACTTCATATGCCATTGGCCTGCCTTTTAGGGCCAAAGCCTTCAAATATGCTAGCAAACTTGAATAACAAAAGCTGTTGCTGCTGGCATGGAATGACAATGATATGTTTGAAGATAGAGCTGTCCTTCTGTTCACAAGAGTAGTGATGTTCTCCACTGACAAAACTGATGAAAGATTCAGCTGTTGGAATAATCAATTGCTGTGAGGAGTGAAAGACATATCATCTTGGTCTTTTCCGTAGACAAAATAATTCAAAAGAGGAAAAGCCACATCTCTGGGGAACAGCTTTATTTGCAATGGATTTTAGGTTCAATTTCCTACCATTTCTTGGTAGACTTGGAGACTATGAAAACCTCCAACTAAATCCCTGGATATGCCCATCAGAACTACCATTGTCATACTATCCATTGATAAACAATATCTGTTGAGTATTTGTATTTTGATAGCATTTTATTTGTATTATACAATACAATACAATACAATACAGTAGAGCTGGAAGGGATCTTGGAGGTCTTCTAGTCCAGCCCCCTGCTCAAGCAGGAGAACCTATACCATCCCAGACAAGTGACTGTCTAGTATCTTCTTAAAAAATACCCAGTGATGGAGCGCCCACGATTTCTGGGGGCAAGCTGTTCCACTGGTTAATTATCCTCACTGGCAGGAAGTTTCTCCTTAATTCCAGGTTGCTTCTCTCTTTGATCAGTTTCCAACCTTGTCCTGCCCTCTGGCGCTTTGGTGAATAATATGACCCCCTCTTCTTTGTGGCAGCCCCTCAGATACTGGAATACTGCTGTCATGTCTCCTCTATTTCTTCTTTTTTTTAGACTAGCCAAACCCAAGTCCTTCAGCCATTCTTCGTATGTTTTAGTCTCCAAGCATTTGATTATCTTGGTTGTTCTTCTCTGAATTTTTTACAAATTCTCAACATCTTTTTTGTGATATGGTGGCCAAAATTGGCTGCAGTGTTCCAGGTGTGGTCTTACTTGGGTTTTATAATACTTCATGTGATCTTGATTCTATGCCTCTGTTTGTACAACTCAGGATTGTATTAGCTTTTTTGGTTGCTGCTGCATAGTGCTGGCTCATAGTCAAATGATCATCCACTAGGACTCCAAAGTCCCTCTCACAGTTACTGATTTTGAGCCAGGTCTCGCCCAATCTGTACTTGTTCCTTTGATTTTTCCTGCCTAAATGTAAAACTTTGCTTTTCTCCACATTGAAACTCATTTTGTTGTTCAAGTTTGTCAAGATCTTTTTTGATCCCGAGTTTGTCTTCTGGGATATTGGCTACTCCTATCTGTTTGTTGTCATCTGCAAATTTAATGAGTTCCCCTTCAATTCCCTCATCTAAGTCATTTATGAAGATATTGAAGAGTACTGGGCCTAAGACAGAACCTTGTGGTACCCCGCTGCTTACTTCTCTCCATGTGGATGTGATGGCATTGGTTTTGAATAATTTTACCTTTTTAAATATTGAAAACTGGTCAATGTTAAAATGCGTGGCCAATAAATTTAATAAATAAATACATAAATTCTAGGTCAATGATATGACTTACTATAAGAGTGTTACCTAACTTCATTAGATGACAAGTTCTATGTTAGTGAGATAAAACCATGTAAAGCAGGAATTTAGCAAATTTATACGTTTGGAGTTTTATTAAAAAAATCATTTATCATCATTATTATCAGGCCTGTTTTAATATAATTTTGAAAATAGATATGAATAAATAAGCAGCAGCAAAGAAGTCACACTTCAGATTCTGTATTTTAAAAAATTTCCTGTGAGGAGACATGGTTGATGGACAGACTTTTTGGACTATGATATTTTACATGAGGAATATAAAAATAGTCTTAACAGTATCTTTTGCAAATCTGAGGTAGTCAGTGAAGCTTTTCACTGACATTTATGAATTGACATAAGCTACATATTCTTTGATATGTCCTTCAAAGTTATTGGCAGATTTATTGGCGAGTCACCATAACTAATCTAAGAAGCAGCTGATATCCATGCATTGTATAAAGCATAGACTGATTGGCAGATTAAGGCCTAATGCTTTATTTTAAACTTGATAGATAGAAGAGGGTATAGATATTTGTCAGCATTGTCTGTGTCTCTCTGGTTCATGCTGAGAGGACTCTAGCCTTCAGACATTTATCTGAACTAGAAGGGTTCACATTCAAGATGAATAGATTGCTAGGCAAAATCTATCTTCAGCATTTGTTGCTAATGCATTTTTGCAAATAGTACGATGCAATCTGCTGTTTGCTGCTAGATCTTCTCAACAAACTCAGAATGACCTCAATTATTTGCTCTCAGTACTAGATCTGGGATTTCATAAATTCACTATCTTCCACAGGTAAAGAAAATCATGGTAGTAGTAGTAGTAGTGGTGGTAGTGGTGGTGATGATGATGATGATGGAAGGGACCTTCAATGATCTGTATTTTGCCTTGGAAAGAAAGAACATTTCAAAACAAATCATTTATTTTAACATTTTGCTTATAAGCTCTGAGTTCAGCTTGGTAGAGGGCCCATTCAAATTTTAAGGTTGAAACTGCTTTGGTTGCAATTCCATGTGCATTTGTATAAGAAAATAATCCACCCAACACAGGATTGTGTGCTTACAGCTTACACACAAGCTTAGTGGCCATTCAGCCAACACCAAGCTGTAGAATCATTCATCTGATTCCATCAAACCTGCAGTTTGTCCATTTCCAAACTCAGTCTTATGTCCCAACCAGGGACATTATTATTTTATATTCAGATAAATATGTGTGAAATTCCCCTTGACATTCAGTATAACAAGGCTAGGGAACTGAGCAGTCAGGCTGTTCCCTATTGTAGTTCTGCTGCATTCAGAAAACATGTGACAAGGGCTTTAGAGCTGTCTCAGGGGTCCTGTTTCTTTCTCTTTGTACGTTCTGATCGGAAACAATTCTACTGAGCTTCACAAATGAATTTCTTCTCTTTGAGAACTTGGATTAGTTAGATCCTTGCTGTCTGGTTCATGGCACTAAGGGTGACAGCATGATGCAAGGCATGCATTGGGGATGTATCATTCTGAATTCATTGGTTGCATTTATGCTTTAGTATCACAAGTGTATTGTGCCACAGTCTATATGTTATCATTAGCAATATTTGCAGGGACGCTGGAGGCACTGGTGTTTCCATAACATTCCTGTATTTTCTGGTTATGTTACTTTTGGTTATGTTTACATTTAGGCAGGAAAAATAAAAGGTGCAAGTACAGATTGGGCAAGACCTGGTTTAAAAACAGCAACTGTGAGATGGACCTTGGAGTCCTAGTGGACGATCACTTAACCATGGCCAGGAGTGTGCAGCAGCAGCCAAAAAAGCTAATACAATCCTGGGTTGTATAAACAGAGGCATAGAATCAAGATCACATGAGGTATTAGTACCGATTTATAAAACCCTAGTAAGGCCAAACCTGGACTACTGCAGCCAACTTTGGTCGCCATATCACAAAAAAGATGTTGAGAGTTTGGAAAAAAAAATTCAGAGAAGAGCAACCAAGATGATCAAAGACCTGGAGACTAAAACATACAAAGAATGGCTGAAGGACTTGGGTTTGGCTAGTCTAAAAAAAAGAAGGAATAGGGGAAACATGACAGCAGTATTCCAGTAACTGAGGGGTTGCCACAAAGAAGATTGGGTCACGTTATTCACCAAAGCACCAGAGAGGACAAGAAACAAGGTTGGAAACTGATCAAAGAGAGAAGCAACCTGGAATTAAGGAGAAACTTCCTGACATTGAGGATAATTAACTAGTGGAATAGCTTGCCCTCAGAAATCGTGGGCGCTCCATTATTGGAGATTTTTTAAAAAGAGGCTAGAGAGTCACTTGTCTGAGATGGTATAGGTTCTCCTGCTTGAGCAGGGGGCTGGACTAGAAGGCCTCCAAGGTCCCTTCCAGCTCTATTCTATTCTATTCTATTCTATTCTATTCTATTCTATTCTGTTCTATTCTATTCTATTCTATTCTATTCTACTTTATCAGTCCCTCTTCTACTAACCATATATTGAATTAGACTGAGCAATGGTAACTTTGTCTTACTCTCTAATGCAATATGTCCAAACTCAGCTCAGTCCTAAGTGTTTAAAAATGCTTTTTTTTTTACATATACATGCAAGTTTGGCTTCTAGAAATGGATATTTTGTCCTACCTTGCGAGAGTGAATGTGTAATTTGGCATTTAGGGCTTAAATTCCAACTAAATCATGCACCCACTTTCTTGGCCAAATGGTTTACCTTTGAGTCTTATAATATTGGAAGAGACAACTGGGGTTTCAAAAGAAAGCTTTTATATTTGGGATGCCAGAACCATTATCGGTGTCCTGCACTTCGGTTTTAGGGAAATTCTATTTGCCTTGTAGAACATGATTGTTTTGTTTGATGACTACAGCAATTTTGTGAACAAACAAGCTTTGCTGGCAGCCATTTTGTGATCATTTTGTTACAGTACCCAGGAGATTCTCGTAATTTAAATTGTGTCCACTAGGCCCCAAATAGTATTTAAAAATACTCAGAAAGACAGATAAAGTATCTGATAAGAAAATGTATAATTTGGCATATTTATAAAGAGAGATAATGAAATCCTGAACTAATGCTGGAGCTTTAATTCTAGTTAGAGCAATGCACTAACCTACTGAATAGCTTCCATTCATGTCAGAAATGATTAGAAGTGCATAATGAGGAACAATTACTATAAAATATGCCATTCTTTCTGCTACATTCCTGAGAGCCCGATCAAAGCATGTTGGGCTCAGTTAGAAACCCCTATTCCTATTCTTTGGGAAATACATTTCTAGAATAACTGGTAAATATCTCTGGTATAAACTGTGCATCATTGATTAAATGCATTGCAGACAGAAAAGAGAAAGGATGTAATTTCTTTTTAAGGCTCATGTACCAGCCATATTGTAATTAGTAACACTGAGATTAGGTTCATACATTGCACTAAGCAATAATGTGATTTTTCTTTTTCGTTTTTTTGGCTTAGCATATTAGATTATAAAACAGTATTTATGGCTTAACATAATGTGTAAATCCAGCCAATATATGGATGACAATTAACTTCATCTGAAATGATACCTATCATATTTTAAGACGTATATTTTAAGATGCTGTATTTAATATCAACTAAAATCAAGGCAACTTGCAAATTAGCATTTAAAGTTACACTAAAATATAAGGGAGGGGACAATCTGCAACCCCATGGCTGATTTTGGTCCCTGAATTTCACCAGGGTTGTTGAAAACACATGTGAAAATCATATATTACCTTTCTTTCAGCCTTTAACCAGCATATACTAATAGCACAGATTTTAGAAAATTAAGTTTAGGTAGTTCTTGATTTACAACCAAAATTGAGCCCAAAATTTCTGTTGCTAAGCAAGACAGTTGTTAAATGAGTTTTGCCCCAATTTTACCTTTTTTTGCCACATTTAAGTGAATCACTGTAATTGTTAAGTTAGTAACACAGTTGCAAAGTGAACCTGGCCTCCCCATTGACTTTGCTTGTTAGAAATTCACAAATGGTGATCACATGACCACAGGATACTGCAACCATCACAAATATGATCCACTTACCAAGTGTCCAAATTTTGATTATGTGACAGTGGGGATGTTTTAATGGTTGTAACTGTGAAAAAAGGTTACAGGTCACTTTTTTTTCAGCGGTATTGTAACTTCAAACAGTCACTAAACGAAAGGTTGTAAGTCTAGGAATATCTGTGTAACACAAAAAACATCTAGGTCTAAAAACTAGAATCATTAAATAACTGATAAATGATGGAGAGGTTAAAAACTATTAAATCTACTATAAAGCTAAACTCTCTTTGTGCTATCCATAGCCATCCATGAAATCATATTTGGAAGAATATTCTTTGATTTGTAGAATTTCCTAAAATAATTTCTTTGTATGTGTAAGCTGACAATGTTCCTTTGTTGTTTGACACCTTGAGCCAATTGGGAAAAACATTTCACAACTCTACTTTGGTTATATTTTTACTGATGGAATGAATCCAGCAGCTTTCGCTTTTGAACCCTTCAACAAATTATAAGAGAATCAAGCAACATTTAGCCAGCCATCCTTGTGCAAACTGTTTGCACCTTCCTAATTGTTACTTGTTTTAGCTAATTGCTGAGCTTAAGTGAGTTTTATTGACTTAACGGTAGTGCTCCTTTTATGATTGTTGTTCTAACTTATTTTGTGAATCATTCGGGGATGGACTTTATGGCATAGAAATTTCCTAAATAAACAAATGCCCAGTTAAATATGCTTGTTGGGACATTCCCAACAAATGACTGGAGGTTTAACATGTTCTGATATTTGATATATTTCTCTTTATGGCATTGGCTTATAGTAAAGTTAGTGCATTTGTTACAGGTTCAGGAGAGTCCAGATGTGAACTGTGAAAATGCTACTCTCTCGTCTGGTTTGAAAGTATATTTTTGGGCTGGTGGCTGTTGAAGTAGCATGATCCCTCACTTTTTTTTAGTTGTTCATGCAACATATAATACTACTTTTTCAGCCCAGTCACTCTTTGATTACTTATTACAAGCTGCTCTTCTTTGCTATAGCTATTTTAAGTAGGATCTTTTTAAATGTTTGTGCTGCAGAAAAGAGTTTTTCTCCCTCATACCAGGGTTGGGAGAAAATTCTGACTCTCTTCAGATCTCTAGCATCACTTCATGAACCATAAATATTACAAAGTTCTGAGGGAAACTCAGTAATATTAAGAGAACATAGCATATCGCTGTATATGCAGAAGGCTGTCTCACTTCATGCTGGCATACCGTGCAGGACTTTGGGGGCATCATATCTTTCAGAGCAATATTTGGTTAAACAGTATTTATGGATTTGATTGGGGCTCTTTAAACAAATTAAAATAATGCAGTAAATACTTCAGGTTCCTAAATGCTTCTAAAGGAAAAACAAAAATAACCTTTTCGTTGTGAAAATAGCAGCAGTGCCAAAAGTAAGAAAAAGTTTCAGCAAATCCTGGGTAATCTGCAGGGGAACTAATGTGCACATTGATGATCAAAGAAGACAAGCACTAGCTGAAAGAATAAATAAAGGAAAAAGAAGCAGGCTCTTTTTGTTGTGCTCATCATCCTCAAACTGGAAAAATGCAGATGCTGACATGAGGGAGGTATCAAAATTTGATATAGCCTTCCTCAACCTGATGATGTTCTAAAACTAAATTACCAATAAAGGAGAATATTTGTGGTTCAAGGTTGAAATGAGGGATCCAGAGTACTCTCTGAGCTTGGTACTTTTCTTGCAGACGTTTCATTATCCAAACTAGGTAACATCACCAGTGCTGATGATATTACCAAGTTTGGATAATGAAACATCTGCAAAAAAATAACCAAGCTCAGAGAGCACCAAGGACCCCTCAAAAGTAAATTAGCTCTGATCTCAGCCATACATACATACCAGCTGTTTCAGTTCCTGTTATCTTTGGTCAGTTGGGAGGAGATTTCTGGGCAACAAGTGCAGGAGTTCCATATATGCTGGGGGTAATAGCATAAAAAGAAATTTAAGTTTGATGTAAAAGAGAGAATGTATGTGCCTTTGTGTTTTGAGGCATGGCAGAGGATCATTGCAGCCAGATGTGGCAATTGCCTCTTGCTTTGATGGCTTTCAAATAGAATCAGATAAATTCAGAAAGGACATCATAACTAAAAGAGAAACCCAACACTTCAAAACAGGGTGGATGTTAAGAGAACAGCTTTTTCCATTATGCCCTGTTTAGGAATACCTCAAAGAAATGAGATTGATGAAAGAGTAAAATTAGGGTACACAAGCAGTCTGATCCAGCAAATCAGCTCCCAACAGGATAGGAATGTCCAAGCCTATGTAAGAGATGGAAAGAAAAGTCTCAAGGCATTCCAGGGCTATTATTTAATATACTTTTTCTATGTGTGTAATTGGAAACAAGAATGTACCTGCCTGCTCATTTTGTATTTAGAATCAGTAAATAATAGTTACATCTCAAGCAATAGGTGTTAAAATGAACAATATAGAACCAAGCAAGGAAAAAAAAACCTTTCTTAATTCCAGCTGTGTGATCAGTTTAGACACTGGAAAATTTGGCTTTCAAATACAAGGACAAGTGTTATTAATATGCACCCAGAAGAGATTTTCCTTCTGCAAGTAGTCTGATGCCAAAGAGGCTCACTCATCTGCTTAACTTCAGCGCCATCTGTTGTGTCTTCAGAGAAAATGGCTATAAATTGTTGAACAACAGCAACAAAAACACCTAGGTAAAAATAGAGGATTAAAAATTAATTTTAACTTGCCACTTTGAAAATAAATGATCAAAAAAGGAAAAAAAATGTATTCTCAAAAAAGAAGGAAACTACTTTAAACTGATTAAGGTTGTTACTTTATTACATTGGCTCGTGTTTTTAATAATATTCTGAACCATATTCATTTTACAGGAAAATAACCTTTTTTCACAACCATGGCAATAAAATAATGATTTTATCATTTGGACTATTATGACCTGCAAAAGTAAAGATTATGAGCAAGCCAGTTAAAAAAAGTGCCAATTTTAGTGACATGACCTTTTCTACTTATTCTTCTGCTCTTGCCATAGGTCCCAATAAAAACTAAGGATCTGTGAACCTATTTAAACCAACATTGTCCTCTCTCAGTAATATATATATATATATATATATATATATATATATATATATATATATATAGAATGCCACTGTAGTCAATCTGTCATACAAGTACTGCTTTTCTTCAACTTAGTCCAGCATATTTCTGCAATGATATTAGTTAACTGAAAGAAAATGGAGACTACGTTTGTTTTAATCATTGACTGCTGAACAAACATCATGCAATCCTATGCCATAAGCCAGCTATAGACCATAATGGCACAAAGCCAGAACAAAATCAACCATATTATGAATATGTGTGATGAGTGAATCAAGCTACTATTCGTGGTGGTGCAGTGGTTAGAATGCAGTACTGCAGATTAACTCTGTCCCCTGCCAGGTGTTCAATCCTGACCGGCTCAAGGTTGACTCAGCCTTCCATCCTTCTGAGGTCGGTAAAACGAGGACTCAGATTGTTGGGGGCAAGATGCTGACTCTGTAAACCACTTGGAGAGGGCTGTAAACCACTGTGAAGCAGTATATAAGTCTAAGGGCTATTGCTATTGCTACTATCACTCTAGTAGCCACAGTTCTTTATGCTGGGCTGCCTGGTTCAGCATGTATTGTTTTCTTCCATATAACTAGAACTCTGCTATTTTTTGCCTCTGCTCACTCATTTGATCCATGGATAGATATACTTAACTGTTATACTTGACTAGAAGCCTATTTATAACCTGAACCCCTTGTTTGCTAAGATGTAAGATCTTCATTGTCCAACACCAGCAATTTATTGCATTTTTCTTTTGGAAGTTTTTTGGGGGGTCTTGGAGGGTGTTAACGAATCCCAAGCTCTCATTTAGACAATGCATCAGCTCTAACATTTCAGTTTCCTATATAATGCTGAATTCCTGTAGTTTTGGAAAGAGAATATTTAATAGATGTACCATAACAATGAATGTTTAACCAGAGTATACTAAATACTTGTTCTTAAGTATAGGCCTCAGCATGCCCCCCCCCCACACACTTTCTAATCAGAATCCCTAAGCAGAAGAGAGCCAATGAGATGTAGTGGTTAAGCCTACAAGGTAGAAATCAGGAAGCCATAAATTCTAGTCCTGTTGTAGGCCCAAAGCCAGCTCGGTGATCTTGGGCTTGTCACATTCTCTCAGCCCTAGGAAGAAGGAAATGACAAACCACTTTCCAACTTGTGCTAAGAAATCTGCAGGGTCTTGTCCAGGCAGTTCTCAGGAGTCAACAATGACTTGAAGGTACCCTCCCTCCCCCCCAAAAAATCATTAGAAGATAGATTTACCTTAAAATGATTTTGCCACTTTGCAGCTGGGAATTACCTCCAGCTGCAAAACTGTCCCAGTGGTTTATCACTAACCTTTGAAGCTATGCTAAATGTGAAGTAATCCAGAATACAGTATGATTTGCTTGATAAACAACTGAAATACCAAATGCATCGTACAATTATAAGCAAATGAACATATTAGCTCTTTCTATGTTACCACTATAATAAATGGTGTTTTCTATTAAGATCAAGATAAGTATTTATTTAATGCAAATTATATTATAAATAATGATGACCTATATTTCGATTAGGTTAGTCAACAGTGGTGAAAACATACTCCTATCTGCATCTGCAAATACATATTTCTAAATACAGTTAAATTTAATTTTAAATATCTAATTTTCATAGAGAGTTAAACACATGCTTATCTTTTCTGTGTAATTATTTTACATAAAATGCAATTGCAGAGTAATTTTTGACATTTAAAGCTAAGCTAAACAATCATAACTGTGGCAAATATCAGAGATGTTAAAATGCACAATCATATAAATGCATAAAATGCATACTGTACAGTTGGAAACAAGGAATATTGTTCCAAAAGACACTTATAAACAGTTCTTTCATATCTAACAGAAATTATTATAGTTTGGAATATAGTTTGGATTCTTCTCTTAAATAAGACTACTATGTATGATTAGGTATGAAACGAACAGTGTAGTCTCTTTTAACATTCCTTCAACAATATACAGACATCAAACCTCTTGCATGGTGCCTTGCAGTATTTCATTATAATTCATCATAGTTTCATTGGCAAGACAGCCAAAACAAACCAAAATAAAAAAGGCTTAATGAAGATTAGTTAAAAACATTTGTAAATTACTTACTACTTTATTAATGAAATAGTGAATCAAAGATCCATAGCCAAATACAAAATAATTTATGCATGCCTGTGAATGTTCATAATCTTATTCCAACTTATTTCTATTGAACACAACCAATTGTACATGTTCATGTATGGCATACCAAGAATGTTTTGTATGTGCACTTTTCTATTAAAAGAGAAAATAAGGAATATAGTATTATGACCCAAAAAATACTTTTACAGCTGAAAGGAAACATATTTATAGCAAGACAGTTTGACAATAATTTCAACTCATATTAGGTCTCTTTGAATTAGGGCTACGTGCAGTGTGATAAGTACCGTAATGCCAGAAGTCAGTGTTTGCATTAATGTTAACAAATACTCATTCTGGGATCAAAATAGCTGATGTTGCTGTTATCTCATAATTTTAATAGCTGAGGTTCCAACTCTCAGAGGTAAAACCATGTATGAGTAAGTCCTACATTTATTATCTGCTTTGTTTGGCTAGTCTGTTTTGCATTGAAATGTCGAGTATCACCTACTGGCAGTTAAAAGATACTCAGTGGGGCTGGCACAGCAGCTGCTACAACCTGTTTGGCTTTCTAACAAATAATTATTACTACAGAAAGGCACATAATTCAGCAGCATTGTAGACTGAGATATTTTATCACACTTTTCCCATGCAGCAATAAGGAAATTGCCATCCTCCAACAATTTTCAAATCAGAATCACAGGTGCTGCTGATAACAAGTGTTGAACTGGGAAGCAGCAAAAACATGACTTGATTTTCAGATACTGAGCTGAATTCTGTTTCCGATGTAGTTAGAAATAATCTCATAAAATGAGCATATGTGAATATAAATCTTAGGTGTGCTGAAATGGCATTCCGCTGCTGTTCAAGTAGGTTTCTAAAGGAAGTTAGCTGGCAGAATGGCACAGAATATCGAGGGGCATTCTGATTGGATTTTCTTTAGGATCAAGAAATACTATTTATTCATTTAACATATTTCCATGTGGCAATCAGCTTATATAGAAAGGGTACAATTTGAAACATCTGTGGTAAAAAAATAAACTATTAAAACAATTTAGGGGCAGGAACTGTTCAAAGTAAGATCTAAAAAATAAAATAAAAATTGAGATGGCAACATTTGCATCAGTTTTCAAGAGCTCCTCAAAGGCCAGCAAAGGCCAGCAAAAAGGCAGTCAGACTGAACTCCATGAGGAGGCTACTCCATAAGATCCACTATGAGATATATGTGATGACACCATACTAAATGTATATCTTGTATGTTTTTACCCAAGAAAAATGATCAGTAGGATTTATTACCAAATATATATGCATAAAAGCGTAGCCTAATTTACCAGATCAATTGAAAAACTGGAGTTTACATGACAGAATAAAGTTATAATGTACTTTGCTTAAGTTTCACTTAGTCACACATATATGGCATTTATAATTCCAGCTAACTGCTGGCCATTCAGTGCTATGGGTGACAAATTCTAGTGCAGAGGTCCCCAACCTTTTGGGCACCAGGGACCGATTCTGTGGAGAGCGTTTTTTCCGTGGACCGGAGGGGGCAAGGTTTTGTGTGGTGACTGCATCCTGTAGATGAGGCTTTGCTTGTTTGTGTGGTCCGGTTGCTGGGTATGCCGTGGCCCAGTACTGGTCCATGGACTGGGAGTTGGGGACCCCTGTTCTAATGTGTTTACCAATGTGGTAGAGTGTTTAACATGTCCAACAGGCCATGAGGATAGTGGCTCTATTTTGGGTGGCCTACTTTCTTCTGGGGAAGTTAGGGCTTGAGATGTACTTACTGGTGAGGAATACACTCAACTTCTTATGAGTAAAGCCCTTTAGATTTGGAATCTACCCTTAGTGCATGACCCGTAGAGTTGATGGAAGTGCATTTTAGCTCTATTATCAGGGCTGAATTTAATGCTGTTAGTCTCAAGAAAATAGACAGGGCTCTCAGGCTATAAGTTCAGCTATCTCAGTGTTAGATCCCTGCGCTTTCTGGCTACAAAGACTGCTCAGGAGCCAATCTGTGATTGGGTCTGGAAAATGGCGAATGCATTCTTGAAACATGTTGTAAGGGGGCAGTGGTCTGCCCATCCTTAAGAGGCCATCCCAAGACCCAACTGTTTTGGACATGTTCTGCCCTGCCTTCAGTTTTTTTGTAGAGAAGGTTGTTGAGAATGTGATTATTTTGTAGCTTCAGAAGACGCTGGATGCAACAGATTATATGGACCCCTTCCAGTAGAGTTTCAGGCCAGAGTATGAGTCTGAAATGCCGTCATCTGAACCTGTGGATGATCTTTGGAGGGAGTAGAATGGAAGTAGTTTGGCCTGCCTTGATCTTTTTGATTTCTCATTAGCCTTCAATATCTTTGCCTATGATTAAGAGTTGGGGGCACAATGCTATGCTAGTTCTTCTTCCTCCACGGTTGGTTCCAGTAGGTATTAATGGTGGGAGAGGCCTGCCCTATAGTCATTCTTATACGGGGACTCAGGGATTGACTCTCTCCCTACTCCTACATGAAACTGCCAGGTAAGAATATTCAACTACTTGGGTTATGGTGTCATCAATGTACTGATGATACTCAGTTATATATTTCCACCTCTGGCCAGTCAAATGATTCGATGGAAATTCTGCCTCAGTGCATGAAGGCTATGGGGGTCTCGATGGGAATGATCAGGCTTCAGCTCAATACTAGCTTTGGATGTAAGGACTCCCTGGTTCTGGTAATATCCTATCCTTAGTTCTGGATGGTTTTGCATATTCCAGACAGTACTAGTGGACAATATGGGGTCCTCTTTGACTTAAGGCTCCTGTTCAAAGAGTAAGTGGCAGATGGGACTGGGGGGGGGAGGTCTTTGAACAATTTTACATTGGGTACAGATTCTCCCCCTTCCTAGCTCAGGAGTAATTGCACACAATCGTTCATGCTTTGGTTATCTCCTGATCTCCTGAGTGGATACTGCAATATGTTCTACAAAGAGCAGTCCTTGAAGAACATCTAGAAACTTCAGTTGATCAAGAATGAAGCAATGTGGGCTATTGTGGGTGTGGCTTACTATATTCGTGTTACACTTTTGCTATGCTAGCTGCACTGATTTTTCAATTCGCTTATGTATGCAAATCAAGATGGTTATTATCTATAAAGCTCTACATGGTCTGGGACAAGGTATTTGAGGGATCCTCTTATTCTTATTGTTTCTACCCATATCATTAAGCTGGGCAGAAGGACATGTTCCGGGTGCTAGTCTGTAGGTTTCAGCTGCCACCTGGAAAACCACATCACCTGAGATTAAGTTGGCTCCTGCTCAGCTTTTGGAAAGTCTTGAAGATCTAGCAGTTTTCACAGGAAAAGTAATTTTTTTTACTTTTATATAAATTATTCAGAATAATTATGTCTTCAGCAGCCACTTTGCATTATAATTAATTAAATACATTAAATAAAATTAATTTATATTCTATTTTTTAATCTCTGTCAGCCACCCAAAATTGCATTTGTGAGAAGTGAAGCCATATCAATTGATTAAAATAAATACATTTAAAGAAATAAATACAGGCAAAAGGTGGCTAAGCAAGCTCTTGTCAAAGCATGACTATAAATAAGTGGATTGTTCTGCCATTTGGCATTTCACTCTGCTATATATAATGGAAAAGCAGATCTCTCCGTTGATCAAGTTCAGTCAGATGACAGCACCCTAGCTGGCTTATCTCAAAAGGCTAATTCAGGATAGATTTGGTCAATAAGTCCTCAATTTATGACCACAATTGAGTCCAAATTCTATTGTTAAATGAGACATTTGTTAAGTGAGTTTTGCCCCATTTTATGACTTTTCTCATCCCAGTTACATGAATCACTGCAGGTGTTAAGTTAGTAACACGGTTGTTAAGTGAATCTGGCTCCCTCATTGTCTTTGCTTGTCAGAAGTTCGTAAAAGGGGATCGCATGACCTGCAGCTGTCATAAATATGAGTCGGTGGCCAAACATCTGAATTTTATTCATGTGACCAGGGGGATCCTGTAATGGTAGTGTGAAAAATGGTCATGTCACTTTTTCATTGCCGTTTTAACTCTGAATGGTCACTAAATGAACTGTTGTAAGTCAAGGATTACCTGTACTTCAACAGAGCCACCAAGAAACTGCAGGGTGTAAACCTTGTAATTCTGCCAGAATACTTGCAAAGATGTAGTCATTAGAAGTCAGTTTTGTTTACAGCAGACAACATCTATCTTTTCAAACGTGGGGCCGCATTTTCACTAATTTCCATCTTGAACAAGAAACAGAAGAGTAACACGGAAATAAGGGGCAGGCATTGCTTTTTTTAAAAAAAATCTGATTTCAGCCTTGGCGCATTCCTCCAATAATCAACATCACTCCCACCCTGGCAGCGAACCTTCTGCTCCAAAGAGCAACTTGAGCGACCGCTGTTTTCACGTTCCCCTTTCTTTTTAACAGAGTGGTATGGTCCGCGCTAGATCTGCGCTCTGGGTGCTGAGTGCGGTCCAAACCAAGGGAAGAAGAGGGGAGAGTAGTATTTTGCGGAAGAAGGAGTGCCACCCAAGCCTTCCCCACTTAAGTGGGCGAGTCTTTAGTCCAGCGCGAGCGGATGTGACAGAAGCGAAGGAAGCGGTGCAGCAACAGCAGCAACAGCTGGAGACAAGGCGTGGATATGGGTACCCTTAAGGGGCAGGAACATCAGCCTGCCCAGGAGGTAAAGGAAAGAGTCGTGGGGTTGTTGGGATCTAGCTTTCCTTTCTGCCTCCTCACTTGTTTATGCGATTGAACCTTGCATGTATTGGTTTCTTTCCTGAATGTCACTCGGGAGAGGAGAATCCACGGGAGGAGGAGGAACAATTCGAGAATGAGCCGTTTCTTTCCAAAGGAAGGAAAAACCAGTTTCCTTCCGAGCTTTTTTTAATGACTGTTTCTCCACAGGCTGGAGACAATTGTCTGAAATGGTATAGGATCTCCTGCTTAAAGCAGGGCGCTGGACTAGAAGACCTCCAAGGTCCCTTCCAGCTCTATTCTGATTCTAATTCAATTTTGTACAGCTGAGGACCCGGGAGTCTGTGAAGTGTTACGTCTTAAGCATGAGGTCCTGTGTGAAGTGTTATGTCCTCCTATTCGTATTAGGTTAGCCCCAAGTTTCTCCCCCCCCCCCTTGAAACTGGATTGAGCGATTCTAATCAGTGAGCCTAAATCATTTTGCGTATGATCAGGGCTTTTTTCTTTCTTTTTTAAAAAAAGTATGTATTTACTTACTAGCATCGCTATGCCTTTCAGTTCCAGCCGACTCTATTATTGCAAAGGCGCGAAATTACTACAGCACCAAAAATGCTTCGTAGGTGCCAAAGTACGGTATTGAACGTGCGTGTGTGGATTGGGATTGCAACATTTTAAAAAGGCTAGTTATCTTAGATATTCATCACTGCATTTTCTAATTGCACATTTCTTTTGAGGCCTTATTAAAAAAAATCATAGTTTTGTAGCTCATGTAGACCCACGCTTGATAAGAGTTTTGAAATTTAGCTGAATGTTAATATTTGTGGCTCTTTGTACTGGTATTTGTGAGTTTTGGTGAGGTAGTTTTCAGCCACTGACCCATTCTCACAAACAAACTGGCTGTTGGTTCCAGGGGAATGGCCTGAAGCTGCCATTGGGCATTAGCTTGTCAATGTGTAGAGAGACTGCAGTAGGCCATGGGTTGGATCTCCACCAGTGATCCCTTTTTAGAATGGCTGATGAGATTTAGAGGTTTATTTTTATGGTGTGTTTGCAAATGCTCATAGTTTTAAACATGGAGTTTGTTGTCTTCACCTACTTTCCTGTGTTGTGAAATGTAATTGGGATTGGTACAAATGGCAGTCATTTTTATTGAATTGGCAATGTATACCTTAGGTATAAAATAAATATGTACAATAAAAATGCTCCTTTTTCACAATTTTTATATTCCACATGTACTGTTAACCATAACTGAGGATTAGATACTTGAATTGTATCATTATCTTTGAGATTGTAGTATACTTTAGATTTTACCAGCTTTTTCTAAGAGACCTAGATAAATCCACAGAATTGTATACAGGGTTGTTTGGAGTCAGTTAGCAACAGATTGAATAAAATAAATAAGCTATACTTAAGTACCTTTTCTCCATAAAGTATTTTGCAATAGGATAAACCCCTCTCTCTTAAGCATTATTTCTGATGAAAAGACAATATATTAATTTAATAAAAACAATTATTTTCATCCAAAAAGCTTTGACAGTAGTAATATTAAATTAGTTACATAAAAGTAATAATTTGGCAATATGGTAGCAATATTTAAGTATAACTTTATACACCCTGGTATATCTCACATTTTATAATCATTGCTGAGGCAAATACAGGACTATTCTTTGAAATGAAGGCCTAATCTTGGACACTTCTTTGTATAGAACAGAACAGAAGAGAATAACAGAATTGGTTGCCTCCAGAAATTGGAAGATACCTTGGAGGTCTTCTATAGGAAATCCTATACCAGTGGTTCTCAACCTTTTTAATGCCGCAACCCCCAACCGGTCGTAAGTCGAGGACTACCCAACTGGTCGTAAGTCGAGGACTACCCAAACGGTCGTAAGTTGAGGACTTTCCCTGCCCGGGAGCGCCATGCATGCATGGTGCCGCCCCCTGCGCCGGCCGAGGAGTAGCTGGCAAGCAAACAACTTGCAGCACCGTTTGCAGAATGGGACTTTTGGCAGGCTCAGCAGGGCAGAGACAGCCTGGACAATTCAAGAGAGTCTATTCTATTGGCTTTCAAAAGCCAATAGAATAAAAGGGGGTAGCATAGCTAAGGAAAAGGGGGAAAAATGGCGGACTGCGTTTGGCGACCCCCGTGAAATGGTCGTTCGACCCCAAATGGGGTCCTGACCCACAGGTTGAGAACCACTGTCCTATACCATTGCAGACAAATGGTTGTCCAATCTCTTAAAAACTTCCAGTGTTGGAGCATTCACAATTTCTGGAGGCAACTGGTTATGGTAATATTGATTTATATCATGAGATAATCTGTAGAACATACATTATGATATAAATATAGAGTGCAATTTGAAAAAAAGAAATTTTATTTACTGATTGTTTTGATACTTGCATTATCCCACTCTATCATGATAATTTATATTAATATAGACCTCTCTAATTTTCTTTTTAGGTTGAAACTCGAGAGGATGAAGAACAAAATATCAAATTAAGTGAAATTTTAGAGCTCTTGGTTGCAGCTGGATACTTCAGGGCAAGAATTAAAGGCCTGTCTCCTTTTGATAAGGTAAGAGTATTCATACATCATTACTACAATACTATGTGCAGGCTGCAAGGAAGCATCTTGCATTTAATAAATTGCTACTAAGTTAAAAATTGCATTACTAAGTTAAAGTGAATTGCAGGTTTATGTGATAATATGGCATTAATTGGATTTTCCACTCCAGACAATTAAATGAATATGTTTATCTTGTGTTTAGGTGGTTGGTGGCATGACTTGGTGTATCACAACGTGCAACTTTGACATTGATGTTGACTTATTATTTCAGGAAAACTCAACAATTGGTCAAAAAATGTAAGTTGGTAGGGAAACTCCTGGAAACTAGTTTCTTGGCTTGCATGATATTTTCAGCACAAATTTTATTTACCTAGGAAAGTTGTGCAAGAATTTCCAATTATCTTTACCGGTAATTGTTTCATAGTAGCTATGAAAGTTCTATGCATTATTCTCAAATCAGATTTTAGGTAATGCCAAAATCACCACACTTTAAAGCTGTTTTTGTTGATCCATGGAAAGGGGAATGGAGTACTATTGTACTCTGTTATGAGGGAGCACTTTATGGAAAAAACTCCAGTCTGTCTGCTGTATCTGTATCTATATATTTTCTTAGGAAGGGGCAACTTAAAGGTGACATATTATGATAATTTTAAATACTTAAGTTTGTCTCAAAAAAATTTCCCCCAAAGATCAGAGTCATAGAAAGTGGCATACTTGTCTTGAGTTCTTGTGCTCAATATTTTTATCAGTTGAGTTCAGTCATTTAGATAGCAATTCTATACCTGCTTATGTGAAAAATAAGACACTCTGTATTAGGTGAAATTTCTAAACAAATTAGTGGGATGCGTTGTTTTACTAGCAGTTTAGTTTTATCCACCAGGGGGCTCTTTTAGGATGTTGGTATATGTGTGTGTGTGTGTGTGTGTGTGTGTGTGTGTGTGTGTGTGTGTGTATTCAGATTTCTTTTTTGCTGACAAAGAGTTAAAGAATTAAGTGGGAGACTAGAATAGCTATTTCGAGCTCATTAGCATGTAGCCTGCCTAGGTTCGAATCCCATAAAGGGTGTGGCTACCTGATGAGAGCATAATGAGCTTGAAATAGTCTCCCACTTAATTCTTTAACTCTTTGTCAGCAAAAATAAATCTGAATTTGTAATGTATCGCAGTAGCGACTTGAATCTGCTTAACGCCCCTAGCTGGGGAGCTGCAAGGCAAAAGTGATTATTAAAAAAAAAAGTAGAACTGCAGTATAGCAGTCAAAATGCCAAGGTGCAATCAATCAGACCAGTCTGTCTGAAAAACTTTCTGTATGTGTGTGTATATATGGGATGGGAGAACGGGGAGCAGCGAGCGGTGAATGCCTGCTGTTGAGGCGGAGGAGTCCCTTGGTGGAGAAAAGGAAAGGGGGATTTGAATGGAACGGACAAAATATTGGCCAGCAGCGAATGGAGTAGCGGAGTCCCATTGTTAACACGGCGAAAGGGAATAGCCCTCATGAACAAAGGGGGAGAAATGTCGGATTGGATGATGGACAAGCTGGGATGACGTGTATGGAAGGAGATAGGAGGGTGGATGATGTGGAATGGGGTGAGACATCTAGGTTGCAATCGTTGGGGGTGAGGAGGACCGATCATAACTCAGTTAGGACACAAAGGGGCTAGAAGAAAACTGAATGACCTGCGCCCCCCACCTAGCAAGGAGAGTTGTGCGTGGGGAGGTGGGAGAATAGAAATGGTTACCACAGGAAAGAGAGAGGAAAGGATCCTTTCTAGCCCCAGAATTAATAATGGAGGTATGCATGGCAGAGTACGGAGAGGGAATGGGAAGGCACCACATGCCGACGTGAGAGATGCACTCGGAACTCAGCACGATCAGCTGGGACCGATTACATGATCTAGAAGCCGGATGCAGGCAATCAGAAGCTGTATATAAGCTCCTCCCAATATATATATATTTGTTTTCTGAGGTTTTCGCGGGTCTTTGTATGTAGGTCTTTGGTTATTCGGGTTTTCTCCCACGTAAAATTGGAAGTGTCTTGGCGACATTTCGATGAAGTCCCATTCGTCATCTTCAGGCTGGTGTTTTCAGTTTTGTGCTTCTAGGAGCAATATATATATATATATATATATATATATATATATATATATATATATATATATACACACACACACACACACACACACACACACACACACACTTGCACATTTCTAAATTGTCTCATATTTGCCTTTGTCCAGTGCCTTAACAGAGAAGATTGTATCAGTTTTACCTAGAATGAAATGCCCTCACCGCTTGGAGCCACATCAAATACAGGGATTGGATTTCATTCACATTTTTCCTGTTGTGCAGGTACATGCATCTTGATATATAAGGATAGCTCTGCTGATTAAAAGAAAGAGGTTCATTTTCTCAATTATCTTTTTGATAGATGTAACATATCCCGATCTTTTTTTTCCCCTTCCCACAACTTTTTGTTTCTTTGTTGCTCTTAGTGGCTTGTAAAACGTGCAATAGAAACCCGGGAAGAAATGGGAGACTACATCCGGTCATATTCCATATCTCAGTTTCAAAAGATACACAGTTTACCAGAGGTAAACATTTGATTCTTCTGTGATTTGAGAACTGGCATCAAGAGTGATTCTCTTCAGCATCTTTAAATTGTACAGGGTTGAAGCAAGTTGCACAGCTGTTTCAGCTCATAGAGTTTTAGGACAGAAACTGATGTATCAAATGTCAGGAGCTGATACTGGAGCAAAACAAATGTCAGCACTCCTTCTTTAATGTTAAATATCCAGTTGTATTACTAGCCATTTGGGAGCATTTCTAAAATCATCTGGAAAATTGTTAACAGCATTTTAAAGCAATGTGCTTGTCCAGCACTAATTGACAGATAACTATTTTTATTACAAGATTAATTTCTGTAGTGTCATTGGGATGTTTAATGTCCCATATTTATGAGATATCAGTTCTGCACGATTGGAGGTTTTTTTAAGAACATTTCTTGTACAGTTTTTCCTGTCTTAAAAAAAACACTATGTTCCAGTTATTTGTCTCCAATTCATTTATGGAAGGAAAATCTAATTGTAAGCTTTTTATGATTAAAAAAAGGGTGTGCAAAATATTTTGAATTTGAATTGTTCTGTATTTGAAACATCAGGCTTCTGATTTGAAACAGTTGTATAAAAGATTTTGAAACCTTTCTTTTCTATTCAGAGCATACCATCTTAATAATTTAATAATTTTGGAGGCATTTTAATCTCAAACTACTGTTTCATAGCCCAAACACATTTTTAAGATAATCAAAGCAGACCATTTTGATTCTGAAACAGCTAAACCAAAAACAATACAACTTTTTAAAACCTGAAATAAAATATAATAAAAAATAAATATATTTAGAATAGACATATTTATTATAGACATATTTAGAGTTTGAATTCAAAAGTTAAAAGTTGCACATTGTCATTAAAAATTATTAATTTTCAATATTCACATCGTATCTTCTGTTGTAACAAGGTGCTTTAGATTTAAAATCTTTGTTTTTAAGAACTATCATTGAGATACAATTAAAACATTTAATGCCAGGACAGGTATATTTTCTTGTGTTAGCTGGCTCTATTATTTGTAAGCTGGTAAGCATCTTTTTCTGCCTCCTGTGTAATAACAAATATCAAAGCCTTTGCTTTCGATTAGACAGGTATATTTTCTAAAATTATAGTAGAGTATATTATATAGCATTAGGATGTAAGCATAAATGGTATTGTATTTTTGGCTATTTTGGAGTAAGCCCTAAAGAGTTTAATGACCCAGATAAATACTTCTGCAATTGTATTCTCAGTGTGAAAGTATCAAAATGACATAACTTCAATTTTTTTGTGTATTTGAGTGTCACAATTATTTATACAGCAAGGTTCCAAACTTTGTTATCCCTGTAGAAACCAAAAGTGTATTGCTATTGTTTAAATGTATTTCAATTGCCTTGCAGGATGATGAATTCATGCAACGAAAAGAAAAAGCTATAAAAACTGTTAATGAGATCAGTGTAAGTGTAAAATGCAATGCACTTTAATTCAAAGATTTTTCAAAATGAAACATTTGATTTAAATGTGCCATCTTTTTTGTTTTATTTTATCTTCTTTTTTTTTCAAATAAGCCCCATATATAAAATATTTGCTTTTTTTTTTAGTTAGGAAACTTTTTCAGACGAATTATAACTACAGTAATAATATCCATTGTATTTCTTATTAATTTTATGTTCTGCTACAAATTGATTCATCTTGCAAAGATGAATATAATGATAAAAAGTTTCCATGTAAATAGCATTACAGTGGACTTGCCTGGATTTGGGTGTTGTAAATCATATCATGGTTTGTTATGGTTTAGCATGACACAGGATTGGATGCAAGATTCCTAGCAGAAAAACAGCCAGCTTCAGTTATGATTATCCATGTATTTTATAGCATATGGCTGTTAAATTTATATTGCAAATTTATTTCTCTTCTTTATAGTGAGAGTTCTTGGAGACAGTAAAAATGAAAGAGTTCTTTTTTATTTTTCAAATAGCACTACTAGGTTAAGGCTGGATTAATTTTGTATGGCATATAGAATTGTGGTATATTGAAATCCCAGTGTATGTTTTGAATATTAGCAATACATTTGGATTTTTTTGTCCTTGTAGGAAATGATTTGCCAGTTTCAAATATCACATAAAAAGAAATTTAAAGATGCATAATTTGCATAGCTTACATTGCATTTCATCCGTGGTACTGTGGTTTAAAACAGATTTATCCACTTGTGTATCTGCCAGCATTGATCAAAACATCAGAGAGAGAGAGGGTAAAAAGCTCTTAACATGACTTTCTCTGGCAGAGTCAACGAAGGAGAGAAGCCAAGTTGTAGAAATAATGATAATATTTGTCACTGTAGCCAAGAGAAAGTAAATTGCCTTTGTCAGGATATAATATAAACAAAGGGTATAATATCATCAAATAGAATTCAGACATTGCAATTTTAAAATTGTTCTCCTTAGGCACTTTTGTTTGTTTTCTTCTTTTAAAAAAAATATAGCACTAAACAAGAGTGGGCTGCAATGAAGGACATGTTTTGAGAACCCATTTAAATTTGCTTATTAACCTTTTTTTGTATGTTTCTATTCCTTCTTCCTTCATTTCCTGTGATTCTTATGATTGCCAATTATATAGGTCAATTATTTCAAACCAGTGATGATCTCTAATCATATTTTTATGGCAGGCATTTATTCAGTGAAATAAACAATAGCTAAAAGATACTGGAATCCTGAATAAATGTTTAATAAAAGTGGTGTATATGGTCCAACCACCAAACTTTAATCAGAATTTATGGAGAAATATGAAATTTACTTATGTAGTTAGAATGTTTCTCTTCTTAAAATAATTCAAATAAACCAGCAGCACAAAAAATTCCAGTATATTTGCCAGGAAAAAGATATAACATTCATGTAGTCTCTAGAAATTTACCTCAGTTCAAGGAAGACTTTAATTAGTTTTCTTGACACGTCTAGTTGATTTAGCAAGGCCATATAGATAGAGGAGGTAAAGTGAAGTTTGCTTTATTTATGTATAAAAATGTCACATATAAAGCCTGTTCTTGTTATATCTATGATTGTCAAAAATAATTAGAACTATCTTGTCTATTTCCCAGGAATAGAAATTAGTTAAGATGGTCACTACTATCTGAATCTAAATGGATTATTCACAGGGTTACACATTGGTCATTCTTTGTTCAATTCACTTCTTTTACCTTAAATTTAAGTACATTGCCTTGTTTTATAGCTTTTCATAGCTTATTATAGATAAAATGCATGCTTTTCATTTTCCCATCTTAATTATACTAAAATGAGTCTTATATAGCTAGTTAAAGCAGCCATAATTAAGTCTCTGGTAATTAAGCATAATTATTCAAGACTAGAAGTAGAATTAATGATCAATTATCTTCAGTGATTCAAAATTAAGTCTTATTTAAGTATGCAAGGTATTCCTTTTTTAAAGAACTGGCATTTCTCTTTTATTATTTTCAAGGATATTACAGATTTTAAAGTTGGCAAGTTTGCAGCTGTGTGTGTGTGTCTTTATTGTTTTTAAGTCTGCATCTCTGTGTGTGTATTGTGTTTTTTTTAAAAAAACAACTGGACAGTCTGTTCAAAAGATGGCATAACCAAACAATTTGAGTGATCAGAAATTCACTGACACTAGCCAATTGTATAATACTGAAAAATTATTCAACCAATTTTAAAACCTGTTTCTATGTATATAATGATTGAGGAATCTCATCAAAATGTGTTCAGCAATTTTGGGAATTAGCTATAATGAACCATAAAAAAGAAACAGTGTCTTCAGTGATGAAGAGTTGTTTCATGAAACTAAGTTTCTCCCCTCCTGCCCAGGCTGACATTTCAAGGCTGAGGAAGGATTTTCCTTCCCCTCTGTCTACTTGAGAAGAAATGCTTCATTGGGCTGGAGAAAATCTTCAGGATCATAGCTCTATTCTTGCCACCCAGTGAAGGATTTTCTTTCTCCTCTATCTACTGAAGTAGGAGAGGTATCCACTGAGTCCAACAAAGAATTTCATCTTGGTAGATAAAGGGGAGGGGAAATAACAACAGCAACAACAACAACAACAACAATATGAAGTTGGAAGGGACCTTGGAGATCTTCTAGTCCAGACATGTCAAACACAAGGCCCGGGGGTTGGATGCGGCCCGCGAAGTGGTTTCATGTGGCCCGCAAAGCCATCCTGAAAACAGTGAGGGAATGGCCCCCACTGCCTTGGCCCTGGCCCAGGCCGGTCGGGAGCCAATGTACAATTTTGTAGTGGCCATCTATGCTGAAATGCATTCAGTCTTAGCTCCACAAGGCTGTCCAGAAACAGTGAGGAACCAGCCCCTGCTGCGTTGGCCCACCCTCTGGGTGTATGCTGGGGAGGTGTCACCCTTTGTGAGGAATGAAGAAATGCACCATGCCTTGGCGCTTGCCCTGGTTCCACCCCATTCTGCCAGAGACCCTCAGATCTGTCCCACTCCTGCCCAGGCTTCCACAGGCACTCTTGATGCGAACGATGTAGAGCTGACCATGCCCACCCAGTAGGCCACACCCACTCCATGCCCACCCAGTAGGCCGCACCCACCCTGGCCACACCCACCCAGCCCCCCAAGGTCAACCGCAATGCTGATGCGGCCCTCAATGAAATTGAGTTTGACACCCCTGTTCTAGTCTAACTCCCTGCTCAGGCAGGAAACCCTATACCATTTCAGACAAATGGTTGTCCATCGCTGGGTTGCAGGAACGGAGCTAAAATCTTCATTTTAAATCTGTTCCGGCAACCCAGTGAAGGATTTCCCCTCAGTGGATCCTGAAGATCTCAGCTCTGTTTCTGCAGTCCAATAAAGGATTCCCGTTCCCCCCACCAGACTGTCCTAGTCTCTTCACACACACACACACACACACACACACACGCATGTGAAAACAAAGATGTTTATGAAGACGACTATTATGAAGAAGTACCACAAATGATAGTATTGTAAATTACTTCAATTTAGCTCTGCATGTAGTCCTCAATTTACGACCACAATTCAGCCCAGAATTTACGTTGCTAAGTGAGAAATTTTGTAAGTGAGTTTTGTTCCATTTTACGACTTTTCTTGCCACATTTGTTAAGTGAATCACTGCAGTACTTAAGTTAGTAACATGATGTTAAGTGAATTTGTTTTCTCCATTGACTTTGTGGCTCAAAAGGTGATCACATGACCCCGGGACATGGCAACCGTCATGAATATGAGCTATAATATGTGATGGGTATTTATTGTATTCCAGGAGGTTTACAAGCCACGGAGGAAATACCAAAGACGAGTGGGAGCAGAAAAATTGCTAGATGAGGAGTCCAAAGTCCATGCTACCCTTCTGGAATATGGCAGGTAAGTTAAGAGTGAGGTCCCTTAAGCTACTTTCCAGAAAAAATGATAGCTCCATGGAAATTTACTAAGGATTTCTTTATGACAAAATCATTAAGACAGCTTGCTGTACGATGCTAATATCCTCACAGCAGTTGGATGTTTTGAGGATCGGTTTATATGAGAGGAAATGTGTCCTCCTGAGATTTTATAAGCTGTTAGAACTGTTGCAGCGCAGTGACAATTGAAGTAGATTGCTGTGAAATACAGGTAGTCCTCAGCTTAAGACCATTCCAATATAATATTAACAGTGAACCATGGAAATGATTCCCACCAACACTGAATAGGGCAAGCCACTAATATATAAAATGAGAACAAACCCGACTCCTTACTATCATTGTTGATGTTATCTAGTTTGATAATGAAACATCTGCAAGAAAATAGCCAAACTCAAGAGAGTACAAAGAGCCCCACCCCCCTCCAGTTATGTCCATTCATTTACTAACTGTTCAAAGTTATGACTGCTGAAAAGGGTGACATTTCAACTGGTCTTCACACTTATAACTGTTGTAGTGTCTCCACAGCCAGCTAATCAAAATTCAGTTGCTTGGCAACCAGCATGTATTTGCATTGTTTGCAGGAGCTCAGGGTCAAATGATCACCGTTTGTGGCCTTTCCAGGAAGCTTCCAACAAGCAAAATCAATAGGGGAAACTGGGTTCTGTCATAAAATTGGGTTTGATTCATTTAATCTCATCGCTTAGTGACAGACGTTCTGGTCCCAGCCTGAATACAGGTTGTCCTTGACCTACGACCACAATTCAGCCCAAAGTTTCTGTTGCTAAGGGAAACATTTGTTAAGTGAACGTTGCTCCATTTTATGACCTTTCTTGCCACAATTGTTAAGTGAATCACTGCAGTTGTTCAGTTAGTAACACAGTTATTGAGTGAATCTGGCTTCCCCATTGACTTTGCTTGTCAGAAGTTCACAAAAGGGGATTTCGGGACACTGCAACTATCATAAATATAAGTCAGTTGCTAAGCATCTGAATTTTGATCACGTGACCACGGGGATATTGCAATAGTCATAAGTGAAAAACAGTCATAAGTTACTTTTTTCAGTGCCATTATAACTTTTAACAGTCACTAAATGAACTTTTGTAAGCTGAGGACTATCTAGATGTTCAGTATCTATGAAGGCTAGCAGTAGAGGCAGGTGATGAAAAGCTTAATATGAAGTCTGAGGTGAAAATATGTGTTCACTTGTATGTATCAAAACTTTCCTCAGTGATTCCAGCTTATATATTTCTATATGAAAGAAATATACATTTTTATTTATTTATATGGCCACCTGTTTTGCAAAAGGCGACTCCGGACATTACATTGTTACATTGGAACAAACAGCCAGAAAGTATATTTAGCAAATCAACTTCTGAAATTTTTGATTCTATTCTATTCTATTCTATTCTGTTCTGTTCTGTTCTGTTCTGTTCTGTTCTGTTCTATTCTATTCTAATTTTCTGTTCTATTTTCTATTATATTTTCTATTCTATTCTTATGCCTATCTCTCTCTAAGAGGAAGTCTGGGTAGTATACAAGAAACTTAAATATAAAAACAGTATAATAAAAGTTAAAAAAAATTAGAAAGTGGCAAGGATGTTAAAACACAGTTAAAAATTAGATAAAAGACAAAGGAAGAGCTTTCAGGGCATTAGCCAGCCCACGGCCTCACACTTCTCTGGGCTCCACATGGATGCTATAGAACCATGGTTCAATTCCTTTTCAGAAGGCCAGGAGAATGGGGCCTGTGTCTCCGCCAGGAGGAGGAGAATATTCCAAGGAGCAATTTTAGTGCCAGATTTAATTTTTTTTACATTCTCATTGAGAAACATTTGCTAATTTTATCAATTATGACTTTTCCACTGCAATCTTAGCTGTATTTTCAAATCTCCATCTCTTTTTGTTATCCCTCCTCTTAGTTTCACTGAGTATTTCTTGTGAGTATTTCCCTTTGTGTGTTTTGTTCTAACCGGGTTTGAATTTTTCTCACTAATATTGCTGCACTTTTATTATTCAGTAGAGGTATTTGATGAACATTCTTAGTTATTTAAATGCTCAAGGTAAAACTTATTTCTTTTTGGGAGGTGGGGTGGGGTGGGGATAGGTATTACATGAAAATAAACTTTTCTTTAACCCCAGTCGTAATACCTATTAAATGGTGCATTCTCCCAAAGCCAAAGCAGTCCAGACTCATTATTTAGCTGTCACAGTAATTTATAATTGATTTCACTCTCATTATTTCCTCCATGCCGAAATATGTGTTCCAAACAAATCAAAATATACAGATATTCCAGCTTTCTTCCAGATCCATATTTGGTGTGATAGTATTTATTCCCTTTAACTTGGCTTGTGTTTTACCCAACATGAACGGTTAATAAAATGTGACAGATTGGTTTGCTAAGCCTAAACACCAGATACCAGTCTCCCCCCCCCCCAATAGTCACACGATTACACTTCGGGGACTCCGGCATATTTATGGCCATTTGCAGCATCCCAAAGTCACACAACCATGTTTTTCTGTAGTTTTGCTGAAAACTGGCTCTTGGCAGTTTTGTAGCAAAACGACATCCATAGCAAACAATAGGTTCGTACTTACAACCACTGCTTTCACTTAACAACCACCACAAAGTCCCCAAAATCAGTTTGACCACATGACCGATCCGTTTTACGATCGTTGGGTCTTGCGACCATAATAGGCAGGCTCCGTTATGGTCCTAATTCGAGGATTGCCTGTAATCTTAAATGATCTCTTAAACAACAAGGACTCTTGTTATTTTCCATCCAGCAGTTCAGCCTTTTCTAGGCAAAGGAGAGATGTCAGGGACTGGGCCTTTGCACGCTGAGCCTATGTTCCATCAAACAAGCTGTGGTCTTTCTCTCCTCTGCTGTGTTTTAGAGCTTTGACAGTTCACTGGAGAAGGCACGTGAATAGAAAATGTACAACATTATAGGGAGATTAAAAGAGTCTAGCTTTGCAGGGGAACAGCGAAATGCTCTTGGAAGGAAGGTAGTCTTTTATTGGATATTTCACCAACAAGCAGCACTAGAGTAGTAAAACTGTGAGCAGCTTTTCATTTATGTTCTTCTTTTTTAGTCATCAGGACTGTGTGCTGTTTTTTTTTTTTTTAAAATAATTTATTTATTAAATCTGCTTGCCACCCATCTTACCCAGAAGCGACTTTGGCTGGTTTACAGTGTTAAAAAGAATAAAACAATACAAAAACATGTATCTAATAGGAATAGAATACTATAAAAATACAAATTATCTGCTATAACTAAAAGATGGGGAGTGAGTGAGTAGCATGAGCGGGGAGGGGGGAGATGGTATCTGTTATTAATCTATCACCTCCAGTGTGATGCTCCCCCACTGGAGCCCCAGCTGTTACATTAGCGTAGGCACCCTTGGGGCTAAGGTGCCCTTCTCAGCATCCAAGATTGAATTGCTGAATTTTAATGCCAAAATTTTTGGAGTATGGCTTAGTTTTCTTAAGGTGGTGGAGGAGAGTTGGAGGCCTCTGAAGGCAAATCCGTCCCTTCCCAAACCACTGAAAAACCACTGAAAAAATGACAGAAGAACAATTTAAAAGTAGTAAATTCAGATTGCTTGTAGGAAGATTGTGTTAAAGTTCCTCCAGTCTGCCAGTTATTTCAGTGAAGCCATTTCGCTCAATCACCTCCTTTAGTCTTTGAAAAGATTGGAGGCTGAGTTGTAATCCCTCATTGCTCATATATTTTACAGTATAGGGAATTGCCCCATTATTTTGGCTTTGTTGCTGCACTGTTGTAGAACTCTCCAATGTTGGTGAAAGTTCACCACTTTATTTTAAACTCCCAATTAACTCAGAACCTCCAGTCTGATTTTTGTGTGGAGAGTGCCTCATGCATGGGCAAAGTGACGTCTTCTATCAAACTAAAATGAAGCTGCAAAATCTTTTTGTTTTCTCTGTTTATGTATTACAGGAGGTATGGGTTCAGCAAGCAAGGAAAAATTGAGAAGGTAAGATTTGTTTCTTCCTCGATAAACACACCTTACACAGTCCTCAACTAGACTTTTGCAATGTGTCCTACCTGGGATTATCCGAAAAGAGAATTTGAAAGCGGCAGCTTGATTTCATCATTTGCTCATGTAGCACCATTACAAGGGCAACACTAATGGTTAGTTAACCTCTGGTTGCAACTTAGGTGGTATTTGTCATTTCTGAAGCCTTACATGACTCAGTCTATGATAGTAGTAGTAGTAGTAGTAGTAGTAGTAGTAGTAGTAGTAGTAGTAGTAGTAAAGTTGGAAGGGACCTTGGAGGTCATCTAGTCCAACCCCCTGCTCAGGCAGGAAACTCTATACTATTTCAGACAAATATGGATATCAGCAAGAGGGCAGATCACTCCCCTCTTAATAAGATGAAAGAAGGTGCAGTAGTTTTCATTCCAAATCCATCCTGCAGTCCCCAGAGATTGGTGATATTAGGGTATATTGAAGAGGAGAGGAAATTAGTGTGCTTCCAAGCCTGCCATCAGTATCCCAGCTTCTTCAGACTGGTAGAAGAATTCCAATTATTCCTCTCTTATAAGTGAGCAGAAGCCTCTCCACCCATAGAAATCCTGCTTGTTCTGGATTTTTGTAAAGACAGATCTCAAATGATTGGAAGTAGAACCTATTGTACCTTTTCCCATTTAGTTCAGGGATGCAAGGGGTATTGGGGAAGGCAGTTGTGTGTAGCTCTATTTTCTTAATTGTTCTAGAACAGTGGTGGCAAACCTATGGCACAGGTGCCAGAGGCAGCATTCGAAGCCCTCTCTGTGGGCACACGTGCCATTGCCCCAGCCTTGCTTCCCCCGCGACCCCCTCTCCAGCAGCCCCCCTTGAAGGAGACTCGCCCTCAAGCGTGGCCCACATGGAGCAGTGCAGCCAAGGACATGGCAGCCAGGCAGCATAGACAACACTCTGCCCTCACACCCCATCATGCAGTTGATGCTACAGGGCGCGGGCAGAGGGTGTGGCCGCCATAGCCCTGCTGGGCTACGTGAGTGATCTGTGGCGGGCCCTGGAGGCGGCGAGTACTCCTGTGGGCAGGTGGAGCGGGGAATGGAGGGGCAGAGCAGGGGTGGGCAGGGGGGTGGAGTGGGGGCGGAACCAGTTTTTGGGCACTTGGTTTTTAAAAGGTTCTAGACCAAAGGTCCCCCACCTTTTGGGCACCAGGGACTGGTTCCATGGAGAGAGGTTTTTCTCTGGACCGGAGGGGGTGTGGTTTTGTGTGCTGCCTGCATCCCGCAGATGGGGCTTTGCTTGTTTGTGCGAAATAATTGCTGGCATGTCGTGGCCCAGTACTGGTCCATGGACTGGTGGTTGGGGACCCCTCTTCTAGACAACAGCTTAGGAATAACAAGTAATAGAGGAAAGAAGAGGCTGAGTTCAAACATCCTACAAAGTCACAACATTGTGTGCTGGCTTTATTTTTTCTTGGTGTATTATGTGAAGCCACCTATTATTGTTTGTTAACTATAAACTTGTAGGAGAAGAGCAAGCAGAAGTGGGAATGAAATTAAATATGTTATCAGCTTAGAGTTATTATGTTTATCCAAGCAATCCAAGTCCAATCCCTCCTGAATTCTATTGACCCTTATCTGGACTCTTTGTGCCTGACAGAATTATGTCTTTGAGTGTTCACACCCATCCAGCTGACTCAGTGAACCGTGAATTAACATCATGTGTGAACCAAATTGTGCTTGTTTGGATTCAGCATTATTTCTTCAATAAATTTAGGCTGTATGTTGATGGTTTCTTTTGTCTTGTGATTCCATCCTTTTTTTAATTTTAATCATACAAATATCTTTTCCTTTGTAATAGCCTGAAGACAAGAAAGTTGTACTGCCAGCTGGATTTGCACCATCAGGAAAAAATGATGCTTATACTGAGGATGACCTTCAAGCTGCTGAAGAGGTACCCATAATTGATATTTCTTGACTGAAATCCTTGGAGTCTTGTTTAGAAACTAACTTTCTGTTGTTGCTCCCTCCTCTTTTTTTCTTTTTTAAATCAGCTTCGTATCAAAACATTGATGACTGAGATGGCTGCAATGGGAACAGAAGAGGTAAACTAGTTCTATATTTAGTGCCTAAGAAAGAAGTTAATAATTTGCTTTTAATGTCTGTTGTTTAATTGCATGTAGCAGTTTAAAGAGTGAAAATATTTCTGAAAATGGACGTTTTAACAACTTTCTTATTTAAACGTTCTAACTGTATGAGTTGGAAATAAGTAAAGAACCGTAACTTTTTAGAAAAAGACAGTTGCATTTTGCATCTATTAAGCTAGTTCAATCACCTTAGTTCATAAACAGCATACTTGGAATCCTTCTGCTTTCCACTATATTTACAATTTGATTGGAAAAGTATTACAATCCTTGAAGTAGAGTTAGCTGGGTGGGACAAGCTGAACCATTAAACTACAGTATAAATTGAAACAAGGAAAAAAAGTAGCAGGCTCAAAGAAAAATATTTCTTATTAGAGGTTTGTTCTCTGTCAACTGTTTGTGCAGGTTGTAAAGACGTGGTGCTCATTTTAAAGAAGTAGTATTAGTATCCAGAAATCCTTTCATTCATCCAAAGGTTTCATATTATTGCTATTTTTTATTTGCTCTCTTGCTAAAAAGGCCATTTATTTAAAACATTTATATAGCTATCCATTTTTCAGTCAATTCTGGGCAGCTCCCAATCAAAAAGTAAAAGACATACAGTATAAAGTCACATTAAAATGATAAAGCTCAACAGATTAAAAATGTTAGAAACAATAAAAACCTGGTACCAAATCTGTTCTAATGTGCTTCTGCATAAATGAATGAATGAACCTTTATTATCAAAGTATAACATGTATACAGTGAGGTTGGCTGAGCCAATCTCCTACAAGTTGAGGGAAAAGTTGCCACTCTTAAGAAGGCCTTTCCTTAAGAAAGTAACCAATCCTTGATGTACAACAATTCATTTAGTGACCATTTGAAGTCACAAAGGCAATGAAAAAAGTGACATGACCATTTTTCATACTTATGACCATTGCAGCATCCTCATAGTCCACATGATCAAAATTCAGACGGTTGCAGTGTCCCGGGGTCACATGATCACCTTTTGTAACCTGACAGCGAATTCAAGGGGGAAGCCAGATTCACTTAACAATGGTGTCACTAACTTAATAACTGCAGCGATTCAGTTAACTGTGGCAAGAAAGGTTGTAAAATGGGGCAAAGCTTCCTTAATAAATATTTTCTGCTTAGCAACATAAATTTTGGGCTCAATTGTGGTGGTACGTTGAGGACTACCTGTACACAGTTATGAATTGGAGAGAGAGTCACTGCCAGTGTGAGAAGCTTGTACCCAAATAGACATGATTCAGAAAGGAAAAAGAGGAATGGGAAGGGAAAAGGATAAAAACAAAGAAACAATTTTCATTGTATTCCTGATCTTCATGGAGATATGCGTTTGTATGCCTTAAACCAACTTGAGCTATGCTTTCAGGGCAGATTGACCGCAGGCACCGTAGGCCAGATAGTTGGACTTCAGTCTGATGAGATCAAGCAAATTGTATCGGAATATGCTGAAAAGGTAGGTTATTCTCATTTTTAAACAAACTTTGATCTAAGGCTTTTTTGTTTGCAACTTCCTGTATGGCAACTTTTTAAAAACAAACTTCTACCCATTAGAACAGTGGTTCTCAACCTGTGGGTCGGGACCCCATTTGGGGTCGAATGACCATTTCACTGCCAAACAACACAGTCTGCCATTTTTTTCCCCTTTTCCTTAGCTGTGCTACTCCCTTTTATTCTATTGGCTTTTGAAAACCAATAGAATAGACTCTCTTGAATAGAGTCTAATTCTATTGGCTTTCAAAAGCCAATAGGAATTGTCCAGGCTGTCTCTGCCCACCAAAAGTCCCATTCTACAAACGGTGCTGCACCAGTTGAGTAGTCCTCGACTTACGACCGGTTGAGTAGTCGTCGACTTACGACCGGTTGGGGGTCGCGGCATTAAAAAGGTTGAGAACCACTGCATTAGAATAATAATGATGGGGTAAGCCAAGGCTAATAAGTGTGTGTTCTTGACTCTCTGTTGAGTCCAGATCATATCATTTGTAGAAATAAATATTTGTTTATATTCACAGGAAGAGGAATGGGGAGGTACATTTACAGTTTCATCCTTCACCCTGAAGCTCAAAGCTTGATCTATCCTCTTCTATAAAATTAGGGAAGGAGACTTCCCAGTCCGGAACTGACATAATTGTCTATTTATGTTATAAGTAGGTAAAATTGACATACTTCACATACTAGAAAAATAATTCATCTTGTTGAAAATCCTAAAAGCTAGATTAGATTAAGATTATTTGAAATTAAAGTTTTGCTTGAATGGCAGCTTTCCACTAAAGAAATTGTACAATGGAGAAATATAATCTGTAACATGAAAAACAGATACGGGTAACACTTGCTACTTTTAGGGGTTGACAAAATTGTAGCCAAGACTTTGGAAAAACAAAACATGCTTTTCCATATGCAAAAGCTGTCATTTTGCACATGCATAAAATAACAACAACAAAAAAGGCCACAGGTAAGTGAACCATTACCCTAGATCTAAAGGTCTGGTCTCTTTTTAGGAGAAATTGCTAAAAAAGTGAAATTGTAACTAATGCAAGTGCAGATAGCAAGAGCTACTGTATACATGTGTGTTGTCATGTTTCCAACAGATGAAACTCTTCAAAAGAACTTCGACGCCTTGTTTACCTTAAATAATCTTTTATTCAAGAAACAAAGTATTGGCACTACATAGTAAAAACCAAAAACTAAATTCCCCTCCCCTGGATAGAAAGTAACAAAGCACAATTCCCTCCTCCAATAAACAGTCATAAATCACATTCCCCAATTAGCTTGAAGTGTGGGATTTCTACCCAGCTCTCCAGCCCGCCAAAATTCTATCAACTCTGGGCCCAATGACCTTGGGTTCCCATAGCTGAGTTATTATTGTTATGACTAGCTGGACTCTCATCCACATTCCCCCTCCCAGCATCAACTAACTCTAAAAGCAATAGTGAAAAATGGCTGGATTTCCCTATGTTGTCAAAGCAAGAACATCCGATGTTAGCAGCGCTGACATGTGTATTTATGTATGTGTGCACATATGAGAGTGTGCGCAATTATGTATAGCCTATGTTTCATATTGATGATGAGCTTTGTGCTCTGGAGGAGGCACAATTCTCTTTGTCAGGCAAAGAGATGACAAAATTTGCCTTGACAAAACACTTTAATTGACCTGAAGTCTCCCATTTCCCTTCCTCTTGCCTCATAACCTCTTTTGTTACTTAGGAACCGCAAAGAGATGTCTGCAGAAGTGTTATGCACATGTATACGCCACTTTGGGCTATGGCAAGTAATGGAGAGAAAAGCAGCGCTGAAAAACAACATCATCTTAGGTCTCAAAAGCCAGAGGAGGCTTCCTGTGAATCTCTTCTGGCTTTTGCGTGGGTTGAAGGAGTCTAAGAAAGACTGCCAAGCATTTTTTCTCCCCTTTTAGAAGGAAGTGTGTGTGTGGGGGGGGGAGGATACTTCTTTAGGAAGCAGCCACAAGGATTTATTATACTGAAATAAAGTACCCCTTGAAGAATTGCAGAGCTTCTTGCATGTGTCCATGTAACTATATTGTACAGATGGGTGAAACAGTTGTGCTTTTTAATATAAATTATAACGTCTTTAATAACCATAGAAAGGCATTTCCAAAAATGCAAACTCGTGTCACAAACACTCCGAAATTCCAATAAATCTGTCCCTGCAAATGCAGAAAAGTGACAGCTGAGCTAGTTAGTAAAGCTCAAAAGTGCCTTCAGGAACCCGCAGCATCTCTGCCACTCTTCCTCCCAGCATCCCTTCCAAAGCCAAGGAGTGTTCTTATCGGTTGCTATGTGAGTGCAAACTCTGAGCAGAGAAAGCTCCAGCTGTCAAGTTTTAAATGAACTCAGAATGAATAATGTATTGGTAATTCTTCACATTGCCTAGAAGCCAGGTCAGTGGGGTTTTCGAATCCTGAACTGCAAGGTGTAAATAATTGTAATAAATAAAAAGAAAAGAAAACTTTCAAAATAAAGGGAAGCAGCTGGAAGGATGCTTGAGAAAACATCCTAATAATTTTAGAGGCACGATGAGCGTGGCCACCTTTGTTGATCACAAGCTCGATTGGATCAAGCCAGTTCCCAGGTTGATATGAATACTCTTATTGTTTTGAATAAAAAAGAATGACTGGAAACTGACCAACTATGTTTGACTCATTTTTGGAGAGTGGGAACATTAAGAGAAAATCAATACATTAAAAGAGCCACTGTGCTTGCATCTCTACATGTTCTGCTCCGTATTAAAATATCTTCTAACAGGTTCATAGACTATTTTTTATAAGGGCAAAATAATCAAGGTAGGGAAATCATGCAAACATGACTTTTAATTCTTTCCCAGCCCCTTTACCAACAGTGGCAGTAGGAGAAATAAAGCATTGTGTCCCTCTGTGTGTACATGTGCGTGTTTTTTCACCCCAGGATGAATCAGGGTCTGTGCATAAGGGTGGCCTATGTGCTTGTGAGCATCTAATCCAGCGGTTCTCAACATTTGTGTGACGGCGCCCCGTCACACAAACGTTATGTGCATGCGCGGCACGCATGCGCGGCGCCACCCCCATGCGCGGTGTGCATGCGCGATGCTGCCCAGGTGGTGCGACGCCACCCCCATGCGCGGCGCGCATGCGCGACGCCGCCCCCGGAGGGGAGAAAATGGCGGATCGCTGCCTTTGGCGACCCCCGAAAAATGGTCGATCGACCCCAAATGGGGTCGCGACCCATAGGTTGAGAACCGCTGATCTAATCAGTACAAGTAAATATGGGTCGCTTCTGTGTCTGTATGCTTTTATGGCCTCCCCGTATGTGATGGGTTTATGTTTATTTGCAGTGTGCAATAAGAACAATGGGGCGGTTTCAGCCAGGCTGTAGGAAGGAGAGGACTTAGAAAGGAGACAGCAATAGGATTTTGAGCTGCTGCCCAGTTGTCTCTCCCATAAGGCCATATTGGGGAAATTTTATCTTTAATTTTTTTTCCTGGTCTTTGGCTAGCAGTGGCCCATTTTCAAAGTCAGTGTTTCTTTTGTTTGCTTCTGCCCCATACCAAATTTGATCCCGCTGAATTTTGTTTTCAGAAAATTGTATCACTAATACAAAACCAATTATATAATTTATTGCCAACATTTTGTTAGGTTGGAAATAATACAGGATGAAGCAGTAATACCAAAACTAATGTATTAAAAGTCTAAAGAAATTGGACCATATTCCTTGGCCCCGATTCCTATCCATGCTCACTTTCTTGTTTTCTGTAGGAATTAAGTCCTAAGGAAGAGTACATATGTTTATATCTCAACCTTCCTGAGAAGCAAGACTTGATCAACATAAGAATTGTAGTTACTATTATTAAATAATGCAACACATGTTAACTAGGAAGGTAACTGTATCAAACAATATACATCTGCCATTTTATAGAGATCCATGGGTAAACTGCAGCCAGAAAACTGTACTTGAGAAGCTAGAAAAAGCTTAAGTGACAACTTGTTTCTCTGTTTTTTTTTTTATACCCACACCCCTCCTCATCCCATCCCACACCACACCCAGCAATCAGAACTTTCTTCAGAAGAGCGCCCAGAGAGACTTGGAGTTGCCCAGCAGCATAAAAGGAAGATGGCCTCCTTAAACAAACAGATTTTACAGAAAACAAAACAGTTGGATGAGGTATGTTTTCACAAGGCGCTTCCCTGTCTTTCACGAATCATTCACCTGCACACTAAAAACTTCATTTATCAAATTTGTGATCAGTTAATTTGCTTTTGCTATTTTTTCTTCTCTGATAATAGTTGAAGGCTAAATGTGCTGATCTACAGTCAGGATGTGTTGAGGCTAAAAAGACACTAAATGAGGTAAACTTTTTTTCCCTTCATCTCTTCTTCCTGCTGTTTTTTTTTTTTTTCAGACCTGCCCTAGGAATTGCAGAAAATGAATGGAGCCATTTAAAATTGTGTGCATGTACATCAGCAAATCAAAGGAGTAAGATGCACATGCAGCAGTATGGGTTTGATGTAGTTTGATGTAAGATGTCTTACTGCAACTGATCAGTGCTATATCTAAGCTAGTGGAGGAACTGCATCAGATATTCAAAGCATTCATTTACCACTGGAAACGTTGAATGGATTAGTGAAATCAGCATACTTCACTTCATTCTTAGATTTCTACAGAAATAAGTGTTATGTCTGCTTCATCTTTCCTGCTTTCTAAACTTCAAAGAATCAAAGAATGTAGCAATTGTGGTCAAACAAGAAGAATCATGCTGAATGTGTAATATGTTTAGTCATGAGATCTGCTACCACTGTTTGTTTGGGAAAAAAACAACTATGCTTTTAGAAATTATGCTAGTTATACAATGAAAAGGTTGCCAGATGTTGCCAAGAATTCTTAACAGAGACAGATAAAAATCTTAGAGGGTGTTTCTTGCTGATTAGATTGACTTCTTTGAATCATCTTTTGATCCATGAAATGTTTACACCATCTGTTATAAATTCTGATTTCATAGGTTAAATCGTATAGTGAAAAATTAGAAAAGGAATTGGCAGCTTTGGAAGTGGTGGAATCTCAAGCAGACACAAAGTACGTGCTACATCTACTCCCATTCTGTTTTATTCCTTTCATAGTGGTGTACTTTGTTGTTTAATTTTTTTCCCCATAAAGTATTTAATAGCACAGCATTTGTGTCAGAAGCACCAAAACACACTTCTGGGTTGAAAGGATTAGCTGGTGATATCACCGTTGTCCGGAGGAGGGGATGCCCAATTGGGGGGCCTTTCATGTCTCCAGTAGGAGCAAGGGATGGGAACTTAACTTCGCCCCATGGCAGCATTTGGGTTTCGAATGTCGGCTTGCTAATCTACCCAACATCCTAACCATGTGAGCCACTGTGCTCCTTATATTGTATAGCAAATAGAATTTGCTATCAGTAAGATGTACTGATTTATCTATTTTTATTTTAAATTTTATGCAAAGCCAGAAAGGGTATACACACAATAAAAATGCATATGCTCTTACACGTGTTTATTTGGCTCAAGGTTTTGTTTTCACTATGTACACAAAGTATATGGCTTGGAATTGCAGTGGATAAGAGGCCAAGATGTTACATCCCAAAATTATAGGCTTTGCTTCATAGCCTTTATTGCTGCAGCTGTCAAAAAAGCCAACACAGTGCTAGGCTGCATTAACAGAGGGATAGAATCAATATCACATAAAGTGTTAATACCACTTTATAACGCCTTGGTAAGGTCACAACTGGAATACTGCCTTGAGTTTTGGTCACCACAATGTAAAAAAAGATGTTGAGAGTCTACAAAAAGAGTACAGAGAAAGATGAGTAGGGGACTGGAGGTTAAAACATATAAGGAACGGTTGCTGGAATTGGTTATGTCTAGTTTAATGAAGAGAAAGACTAGGGGGGACATGATAGCAGTGTTCCACTATCTCAGGGGTTGCCACAAAGGAGAAGGAGTCAAGCTATTCTCCAAAGCACCTGAAGACAGGACAAGAAGCAATGGATGGAAACTAATCAAGGAGAGAAGCAACCTAGAACCAAGGATAAATTTCCTGACAGAACAGTTAATCAGTGGAACAACTTGCCTCTTGTGAATGCTCCAGCACTGGAAGTTTTTAAGAAGAGACTGGACAACCATTTATCTGCAAAAGTATAGGGTTTCCTGCCTGAGCAGAGAGTTGGACTAGAAGACCTCCAAGGTCCCTTCCAACTCTATTGTTGTTGTTGTTACACTGAGTAGCAGATTTGGAAGGATTAGCAGTTTTAAATATTAGTAAAGATATGTGCAGCAAACTTTGGCAAGAAAGAATCAGAAAGTTTGGCAGTGGCTGGATACAAAATACTTATGACTAATTTAAGGGGTTATTGCTTTAAACCACATGTTTTTTTTTCTCCCTGGAATTAAATGGGTTACAGTTTAATTCTAATTTACCAAGAATTAGGGTATTAACATTGCTAGAGTGTAAATGAGTTTAAAAAATGTTTTTTAAGTTGGGCTTTTTATATATATTTTTAAGAAGCAGAATTTGCGAATAACATTTGGTAATATTTAAGTGAACAGAAATTACTTTAATGTGATATGTATAAAAATTTAACACTGGTGAACTGATTTAGAGAATCTGAATACAGAGAGAGAGAGAGAGAGAGAGAGAGAGAGAGAGAGAGAGAGGGAGGGAGGGAGGGAGGGAGGGAGGGAGGGAGAGAGATTGCCTATGTTGGAGTTTTTCCAATTCTTGGCGTGGGTTTGTATTGTGTACCCATTCATGTGTGTATACACATACATGCAGAGTCATATATTTTTGCCCTTGTTGGACCTCTTCCTATCCATAGCATGATGATGCCAGGAAAGATGTGGCATCTTTGATCTATTACCATCAGATTCACCATGTTCACCCATGTATTCTCTTTAAATCTGGAACATTGCACTCCCTTAATTAGCATAACCTGTTAAGGTAGGTGATACTCACTAGTGTTTTTATTATTGCCAGGAAGACTTACAGCAGAATTTTAGGGCATATTCCAGAGGTTACAGGATGTTTTTAAAGCTTGCTCTCTGTGTTCAGAGAAAAAGATCTCTTAAAAAGGGTGATCTGATATTACTAATATGTGGCTTCAAGAAGATCACAGCCATATTTTCTTGATCTCTTAAGAGGATAAAAAGGAAACTTGGTACAAGTATGCCAAGAGAACACTTGGTGCACAATGAAAAAAGTGAAGAAAAGCAAGAGCTTTTCCCAAGTCTAAACACAGGAAAAAGTGATTCTTATAACTCAGTTTCTCTCCACTGTAAAAATGCTTATATGTTCAAGCATTTGAATATATATATGGGTAGAACCATAGCTTAGATATCTTGATTTTTGGTCAATGATGATTTGAATTCAGAGGTTTCCCAAAATGGTCAAACTACATCAAAACAAATTATGGACTAAAATGTTTTACAAATGTTCCTACTGAAACTTTTAATCCCTATTTTTACTGTATAATTTTTGAAAGAATACCATCAACATGATGCAAGTGCATTTCAGTTTCACTTGCCTTGGTATATTCCTTTTAGGAACCTCTGTTTGAACTTCTTTTATAAACACAGTAGGTTCAAACTGAAGTTCCTATTCTGTCTTTTTTTTTTAAAAAAATTACTTTTTAGAAATATTTTATGTAGGACAAAATGTAACTAGTAACTTAGATGGTTGTTTTTCACAAGGTTATGTTTTATTAAGCCTATTCACCATCTTTAATTCTGTTATTATCAGATTGTTTCAGATAATTAGAAAAAAAAAGGTTTTCTCTTCATCTAATGCTTACATTTGCTTAGAACAGGTGTTTTAAATCCTCAGATTTAATTCGTACATATTATTATCCTAGTGTATTGCAGAAGCTTCGAGCGCTGGTGGCAATGAATGAGAATCTTAAAGGACAAGAACAAGAATTTAAAGCACATTGTAGGGTAAGTTTGAGAAAGTTATTTAGATATGTTTTTGTTATTGTTTGTGTAATGCTATATAAGAAACTCCTTTAAGATCCTGTTACATATGTTCATTTTGCAGTATGATATAACAAAATAATTGCCCACTGTAATCAAACCATGCTCTATAGGTAGGATATGCAGGAATGAGCAGACTGTAAATTTGTAAAGGCTTTGGAATCCTGATTGTTTCACAATACTAGCAGCAACATGTTTTTTTTAAACAAAATATCTAAATGAAGCCACTGAATTAAGAAAGTTAAAATAATCAGGAGTGGACTTTTTGTTTGAAAAAAAAAATGGCTATAGGTCTGGAAAATTCTGGGTACTCTGTTCTTTAAATCAGAGTTAATTTAGGTTAGCCAAATTAAACATTGGTCAAATATCAGTATGAGTGTCACATACACAGTATGAGTGTCACTCATACAGTATGAGTGTCACATACACAGTTACTGTTCTAGTGGTCTCTGTCCAATTTCAGGCATGTTCAGGTATATCTGGTCAATATAGACTTAGTTGGGATTGACTTGTCCTAAGTCATACCTAAGCAGTCATACCTAAGCAGATATATGTTTTCTAATTCCCAGAATTCTCAAGTAAGAGAATTTCTAATAACATTACTAGGATAAACCATTCATTTAACCTGATATAGGGTTGCTTCCTATTTTACCATGTCCGTAGTCTTAGGCTGTAATTAATGTTTGCATGAGTTTTTAATGTTACATGGAGCGGAGGCTAAAAAGAGCACCTTGTTAAGAGAAATTTGGGACATATTTTTTTGCTGTGCAGATGGCATGCATTTTCTTCTCAAAAGGCATGAGGATAAAAGTAGGAATCAAGATAAGAGAAATGAAATGTCCTATGAATTTTCAGATCCTTTATCTTAATGCCTTTTAGGGTAACAGTTATAGATTGCTGGAGAATTATTTTTACTGAACTCATTTAAGTGCCCTAAAATGTTATAACTTTAAAATCTCCTTTGCTTTTTTTAAAGAAATGAGAGTTGTTTTGCAGATACATCTTTCAACTATTTTTTTCTTGTAATCTGGATGGTGGATGCATTTTTAATCAATGGTGTACTAACATTTTCAAGCCAGCATACATCTTTTATTTTCCAGAGCAAGAAATACTTCAGGAAAAAAAACTGTTTCTTCCCTCCCCAAAAGTATGCAACAGTCAACATTAGAGCATCCTATCTATCTATCTATCTATCTATCTATCTATCTATCTATCTATCTATCTATCTATCTATCTATCTATCTATCTATCTATATCAGTAAAAGAAGTTCCATCGTAAATAACAGTGTTTTAATTTTATTTTGTCTCTAGTCCATGTGTGTATCTTCACCTAATTTGAACATAACCTGTGTTCTTGATTATGTAGTTCTTGGCTTCTTTTTTCATAAAGAGTACAGTGTTGGCTAATGGAGATGAACTATTTCTATTTTTTTTTTATTCTTTAAGGAAGAAATGGCACGCCTCCAACAAAACATTGAAAATTTGAAAGCGGAAGCAGCTGAAAGTGGAGAGGAAAGGGTAAATAGCAAGTATTGGAACTTTCTGTCCTTTGCTTCCTTGATAACTATGATTGAATGGGAAAACCCTTGCAATTATAGACATTACACATCCTCTTCACCACCTGTTTTCCTTGTTACCTTCTGGGAGGAGGCACCGTGGTATCCGAAGCAGAACATCCAAATTCAGTCAGTTTTGTGCCATACAGTATTAACCTTGTGAACTCTCAAGCTCCATTATATATTCAAGATGGACAGTGATTAATATTTATATGTTACTTATATGTAAGGGTGTAGGTCTATACATATGTTGTATGTAGTATGTTTGAATGTGTGTTATGTATGTGTACACTTTGAGAGCAAGGAACTGAATTTCATTTTTAATGTGTGCCAATGTGCCCACAGTAAAAAATGAAAATAAAGGTAATCTAATCTAATCTAATCTAATCTAGTTCTGGTTAGAAACTGGCCGGGATGATTTAAATAGTCAGATGGTTTAAATAATCAGGAGAGAGCAGACATTTAAAACTTGTGACATCGTGCAACGTATCAGGACAGTTTTGCCATTGCTGGCAATGGAGTGGGCGCAGCCTCCGGATGACGCATCCGGCCTGTGGGCTGGCAGTTTGACACCCCAAGGAGAGAGCAACAAAGCCTGGAAAACTCTGAGCAATGAATCAGGAGCAGGAAAGTTTCCCTCTCTTTCAGGTGAGCTTCGAAAAAGAGGGAAGAGTGACCAAGTTGTTAGACCTTTAATATCTGATTTTCTACTTTGGCTTCTGTCAAGCAAGAAACATGCCCTAACCTGAAGAAGGGTTTCTGAATCAAAATATATTAGCTTTTTTGGCAAGGGGAGAGTTAGCTATAAATTAGGACTGTTATCATGTATGTGGATGCTTGTGAGAAGAAGCTCCAGAATCCATTAGATATTATTTTTTCTTTCTCTATTACCTTTAACTCTTAATTAGCTCCTAAACCTTAATCTACATCATTAACCATTTGTATCCCCTTCTGCAATCAGTAACCTCATTCTGAGAAGCAGCAGGAATGAGGTGTTTCATTAAGTGTGGAACTAAATAGTGAATACAGCTGGTTCTCAAGTTGTGACTACAACTGAGCCCAAAATTTATGTTGCTAAGTAAAACATTTAAGTGAGTTTTGCTCCATTTTATGAACTTTCTTACACAGTTGTTAAGTGAATCACTGCAGTTGTTAAGTTAGTAACACAATTGTTAAGTGAATCTGGCTTCCCCATTGGCTTTGCTTGTCAGAAGGTCACAAAAGCTGATCACCTGACCCTGGGATACTGCAACCGTCATAACTACAAATCAGTTGCCAAACATCTGAATTTTGATCATGTGACCATGGGGATGCCACAACTGTCTTAAGTGTGAAAAACACTCATAGGTCACTTTTTTCAGACCACTTGTATGGTCACTAAGTTGAGGATTACCTGTATTGCTGTACACTCAGATTGGTTTCAATAGAACTTAGTTCAGCTCACATGAATGTGGATATTTTTATGTCTTGAATAATAGGAACCTACTAAAATTATAGACCAACAATACAAAACCGAAAAAGAGAAACTGCAGAAGATCAGACTGCTTCTGGTAAGTAAGCTGGGGGAAAATGAACTTACTAAATGCCTTCCCCTCATGTTCAATGTAATTTCTGGTTAATGTGTGAATGTTAATTTCTTAAAACGAATGCTTCAAAATGTAAACATTGTTTCAAGCAATTATTAATTTTCTTTTAAAAAGCTGTTTCAGCCAAGAGCTGTCCCAGGGAAGCAGCTGCATTGTAGCAATTGATTCTTTTATCCAGTTCTTTTGGAATGTCACTCCATTTTTAAAAACTATCTGGTTTTTATATTTTGTTTGAACATTGCACTCTCTTAATTAGCATAATTAATATTTTCAGGCCCGCCGTAATAGGGAAATATCCATTTTGCAACGTAAGATTGATGAGGTGCCCAGCAGAGCTGAGTTGACACAGTACCAGAAGAGATTTATTGAACTATATGGTCAAGGTATATGTGTATTTCTCACTACTAAATAGCATGCACTTATAGAGCATGATGATGCGCCTGGCTAATATTTGCTCTGTTAGTTGCCTTTGGATAGTCATCTCCTATCTCTATTCTCAGGTACTTTAAAAATTACCTGCAGATTGAAGATTTGATACTTCTATAATTTATTTGGGGGGGGGGGTAAATGGTAATAAGCAGCAGATGGCACCATCTAATCAACTTTGCTGATCTCAGAAGTTATGTAGGTTTGGCCTTGGTTAGTATTTGGGTGGGAGACTTCCTGGGAATTCCTTAGCTGGAGACTAGATAGTGGTGGTGGTGATGATGAATACCTTTAAGTCAGTTACCTTCTGAGACAAGTCCCTGCAATTTTCTTGGCAACGTATTTGGAAGTTTGCTTCTTTGTTCTGAGAGAGTGACAGGTTCAAGGTTACCCAGCTGGCTTTGTGCCTAAGGTGGGACTGGAACTCACAGTCTCCTGGTTTCTACTCTGGTGTCTTAAATCACTACTGCCCACCAAACTGTGTCCTGTGCACAATAAATTAGGAAGTTGAAAACAGTAACAAACCATGTCTATAACATTGCCAGAAAACTGGCAATGCAGGATTGCCTTCTTGGATAGAGCCATGAAATGTGAAGTGTTCATTGACTCATCCTTCCGAGGTGGGTAAAATGAGGACCCGATTGCTGGGGACAATATGCTGACTCTGTAAACCGCTTAGAGAGGGCTATAAAGCACTGTGAAGCGGTATATAAGTCTAAGGCAGTGTTTCTCAACCTTGACGATTTTAAGGCATGTGGACTTCAACACCCAGAATTCCACAGCCAGCATTGCTGGCTGTGGAATTCTGGGAGTTGAAGTCCACATGCCTTAAAATTGTCAAGGTTGAGAAACACTGGTCTAAGGGCTATTGCTATCTTCCATGATCTTCATGTTCTCTACATGAGGGCACAGGAAGTGTATCAGCAGAGAACCAGGCCAGATTCATACAGATGGGGGGGGGATGGACACCAGTAGAAGAAAGCCATGTCACGATCACTTGGCACTTCCATACAGAATGCTGTTATCCATGCGCTAGTTAACTACAGATAGCCCTTGCCTTACCACCACAATTGAGCCCAAGATTTCTGTTGCTAAATGAGACAGTCATTAAGCGAGTTTTGTCCCACTTTGTGACCTTTCTTGCCACAGTTGTTAGGCAAATCACTGCAGTTGTTAAGCGAATCTGGCTTCCCCATTGACTTTGCTTGTCAGAAGGTCCCAAAGGTGATCACATGATCCTGGGGCACTGCAACGGTCATAAACATGAACCAGTTGCCAAGTGTCTGAATTTTGATCATGTGACCGTGGGAATGCTACAGTGGTCATAAGTGTGAAAAACGATCGTTAAGTCACTTTTTTCAGCGCTGTTGTAACTTTGAACAGTCACTGAACAAATGGTTGTAAGCCGAGGACTACTTGTAGAGTAGGGAAAACCTTAAGTCCTAGAAGCCGTCAGGATGCAGGGTTGAATTGGCTCTAATAACTCATCTTACCCTCAATTTGCCTGTAGCATATCTAGAAGTTCATCTTATTGGGAGACTTGCCTATCTTTATTACTCTGAAAGTGGCATTTATAATCAGTGGTGAGATTCAAATATGTGAATAACTGGTTCTCTGTGTAGAAGCCACTTCCGGAAGTCCAGTCTGGGCCTGGGCAACAAAAAATTAGCTAACGGTTCTGCCAAAGTGGTGCGAATCGGCTGAATCCCACCACTGTTTATAACCCTATTTATGAAGATTGGGAAATAAATGCTAGACGAGTTACGATTTCTAGAGTTCTGAACTTGTTTAAAGTCTATTTACATTTGAAAAGTCCTTTGGATAAATACTAATGTTAGGTGCATTAAAAAATGGTATCTGCTTCCCAACATATGCATGAGGAAATTCCTGACATAACTATTTCTTGCTGCAGGTAGTAAATGAATTGTAAATCTGGGAAATTAAGTGGGGAGCACAACCCTTTATCTTTTCCTGGGTTCTTTTCCTCCAGAAGTGTAGGTATTTACAGATCTTTGCTGACAACCATAAGATCTTTTTAGACATCAGCTCATGTTCACCATGTAGACCAGTGCATTCTGAAATTGAATGTGGTTTCTGCCTCTCAGTTTTTTAAGCAGAAGTTTCATTTTTGGTTTGGAGATGAGGTTGACAGTATATGTGTGTGTTGCGCTTTGTGATTTACTTTGTATATACAGGCAGTCCTCCACATATGACCACAATTGAACCCAAAATTTATGTTGTTAAGTGAGAAATGAGTGAAGTGAGTTTGCTCCATTTTATAACTTTTCTCACCACCTTTCTTAAGTGAATCACTGCATCACTGCAGTTCTTAAATTAACCTGGTTGTTAAGTGAATCTGGTTTCCCTGTTGAGTTTGCTTGTCAGAAGGTCACAAAAAGGGAGCATACAACTCTGGGACACTTCAACCGTCATAAATGTAAGTTGTCAAGCATCTGAATGTAAATCACGTGACCATGAGGATGCTACAACGGTCGTGTGAAAAACGGTCGTAAGTCACTTTTTTCAGTGATGTAATTTTGAATGGTCACTAAATGAACTGTTGTAAGTCAAGGACCAGTACTAAGGTTATCCTGGTAGAAAATACTATTATCTCTGCACTGAATGGATTCTTCCCATCACTGCTGCTGTACTCCTGGCCTGATGTTTTGTTAGTCTGCAATTGTAGTTCAGCATTTTTCATTGCTTATCCTTAAAAACTACTTTAAATTTAAAAAAATGCATCACCTTTCCTCAAAAGTTGTTGGAGCAATGAGTTAAAAATGTGTGTGTATACATATAGATATGGAAGTAAAGAATGCGGTAAAATAGAACCACACAGTAAGAGACAGTAAAAATATATCAGAGCAGATTGATCTGTTTGGTCCATTTGTGTGCGCATAGCCATGCATGCATATGATTGATCAGCAACCACACCAAAATAATATATGAGTTTTACCATTATGCCTTTTCAGGCTCTCCAATACCATTAATAGCCTGAAGAGTGTTTTCTGTCAAAATCTACCTTATTTCTCTCCAGAACAGATGCCTTCTTTTCTTGGCTGTGCTTAATGTAGTGAATGGATGATTTAGGAGAATTCTACCTTTTGCCTGCCTGGTAGATACTTAAACGAGCATTGCAAATCATTTAGAATAACCATTTTTGCTTTACAAGCTGAGGCTTTGTCACTTCCAATAAATTTATGTGAGCTACAATTCACAGAATGTTGATTTTATGTTAAGATCTATTGCCTGGTGCTTTGAGACTAGCTGATTACTTGCCAGCTTAGTTTTTTCTTTTTTCCCAATATTTTATTTTATTTACAGTGTTAAAATACGAACTCCAAGAAAGAAAAAAATACAGTAACAAAGCCAAACAAGACTATATATAGGAGGAGAATATAGGACAATATGAGAATGGATAGGAAATAAATCAGGACTAGATATTTGGGGTTCTAATTCAAATCCATTATAACAATCATGGATGGTTTTCATAACAGAAAAAAGTTGCAGCCATAGTCTGATGCTTAGTCCCAAATTGGGGTATCATAATTGGAGTTTTTAACATTTTTTAGATTGTTCAAAATTTATGATTTTACTAGCGGGTTTCTTTAATAATTTGATGAATATATTATAAATTGCCTATAAAGTTTAAATGCAGTCATTTCAAACGAGTTTTTAAGATTGGGGGAATTGCAAAACCCATGGTATAGACCAGCATTCCCCAACTTTTCCAGGTTGGCAGCCCAGCACGGGGGGGGGGGAGGAAGGGGAAGAGGGATAGTTTTGTGCGAGGGGAAGGTGTGTGTGTGTGTGCACGCACAGCTTCATTTGCTTGCTCACTGTTCACGCTAGTGGGGATGTGTCCACTGCTTGCAAGAATCAGGCTGTGAACGCATACAAGCACGCTAGCTCCCCACTCACATGGCCCACAGGTTGGGGGCCCCTGGTGTAGACTAAGGATACAATTTAATATTACTCTGTTTTGGACACAGAACTAGGAATAATTACACCAAAACTGGATGCACTTCTAAACACAGGCACCAGAGAAATGCCTGCTGAAATTGATAACCCATACAGTTGCTCTCTTAAATGGAATGGTTTCATTAGATCCCATTTTGAACATTTAAGTATAGAAAGGATGCTATTTTAATGGTATATAAAAATATGAAGAGAGCAGTGGTGATCTGTGAAAAGAAAACATCTTGAACGCATGATTGAAACATCCCTTTAACATAATGGATCAAAACACTACAAAGGTGAATACAAACTTTCAGTCCTGATAATCATCATAGTGAACAATAAGTTCAGTTAAGATCCTCACTGTTCGTTTAACAACCATTGCATTGGCTCAACAACAGCTGCAGAAAAGGTCGTAATATTGGGTGAAACATTCTTTCAAATCGCTTTACAATTGTCATGACTTACAACCATAATTGCCAGGTTCAATTACAGTAGTAAATCAGGGACTACTTGTAGGAGACTATCCTTAAAAGATATATACTGACTGGGGAATTCTAGGATTTGAAGTCCACATGTCTTTAAATTGTCAAAGTTAGAAACCCTGATCTAGACTTTTAATTCTTAAATGATTTGGGAGCTATTTTACTGTTCATTTTCATCTGTATTTTGAAATAATTTTCTTTGTGTTTTAATTTTTGTTTCAGCATCTTTGAATATTTGTTGGAGTAGAAAGGTGGGCTGTAAACTAAATAAATATGCAATCAGTTGTGGTCTACTACATTTTTATCTTGTTTTTATGAATTCTTGATTTTTCACAGTATCAGCAACGCACAAAGAAACAAAGCAGTTTTTTACCCTCTACAACACACTGGATGATAAAAAGGTCTATTTGGAAAAAGAGGTAAGTAAGATTAACAGTAATTTGGAAAACACACAAAGCCTATTTTTTGAGATTGATAATATCATGAAATAACCAAGGCTGCAAATCCTATATTAGCTTATTTAGAACTAAAATACACTTTATGTTTGCTTATTAACAAATTATATTGGGGTACACTCTGAATTTGTAAAATCACCTTTTGCTTAAAAATATTGTTAATGTTGTGGATATAAAGATAGGTTCAGTAATATTTCTCAGTGAATCAGTGTGCGACTGATGTCCACGGAACGGGACAGTTTGCCACGGCTAATTCACCATAGGACAATTCGCCACAGGACAACTCACCACGGGACAATTCAAAAATTGTATTTAATTCCTCATTTTAGCCATTGTCTGTCCACTGCAGGACGAAGGCCTCTTCTGCCTGTTTCCAACCTATCCAGCCCTGAGCTTTCTTTTGCCAACTGGGCCTATAATACTTGCTGATGTCGTCAATCCATCTTGTTTTAGGTCTCTTTCGTGGACGCTTTTTATCAAGTGGGATCCACTCTATGACTGCCTTGATCCACCTGCCATCAGTTCTTCTTGCTATGTGACCATTTCCATTTCCATTTATTTAATTTTTTAAAACTATTTACAAATTATTTTAATTTTTGTTATTCACATCTCATTTTGTGCCTCCTTTTGCATCCTTCCTTTAATTATTCTATTTCACCATTTCTTCAGTAGTATGCAATTTTTGTTCGATGGCAAATTGTCCTGGGGCAAGTTGGCTGTGATGAGTTGTCCTAGACCCAAAGTCCACATGCTGGTACAAGGAGGGATAAGAGGATAAGTCTAGATCAGGAGTAGTCAACCTTGGCTCTTTTATGACTCGTGGACTTCAACTCCCAGAATTCCTGAGCCAACCATGCTGAGGGGAAAGGGAGAGGTTTCCAAGCTGAGCTATGCTGGCTCAGGAATTCTGGGAGTTGAAGTCCACGAGTCATAAAAGAGCCAAGGTTGACTGCCCCTGGTCTAGATTATGCCATGTAACTGTCAAGCTATCAAACCTACTGCCTTTAGGACTGCTGTAATTCTTCTTGCTTGCCTACAGTATGGGGGTAGGGGTAGAGAAAGTTTGGATCCACAGGTGTCCCTTATCAACGTGAGAGCTGAAACTGTTGAAGAGTTGTTTTGGCAAACTGAAGTTTCTTCTCATAACAATTACTGGAAAATGTATTGGATAATGTGACCTGAACTGTCAGACAGGAGAGGGAAAGTTTACTCTTTTAATTATCTGCTTCCCGCCATTTCCTCAGAGCTAGCTTCCATTCAGTTCTACTGGTCTGTTACTGCCTAAAAATTAGATTAGAGGATGCAATGACTCTGGTGTTTTGCTTGATTGGGCTTTTCAGCCAAAGCATGACAATAACTGTATAACTTATGGTACTGATTGGGAATTCTTCTATTTTTTACCTCATAGATCTGTTTAATTTTGGTACTTCAGCCTTAGAAGAAAACAGATGGAATACTGCCCAACATAATTTGTTTTACTAAGGAATTATTCAGTTTGGTCTGCTTTAGCTTGTTCCACTAACTTATTAGGAGATTAATCCTCTTTCAGTGGAATTCTGTTCTGAGGATGAATCGGTGAATCTAAATATCTGTGCTATTGAACAGTGGCATAGTTGTAAATACAATACATATTTGGATATTTTAGACTGTGGTAATCTAAATTTCCTGCCAGCACATATTTTATATAGTGCTGGAAATGTGATAGCATGCAGTATTTGCATTTAATATACCAAGATAACACAAGGCTGGTTCATAGATAAATATTCTTGCCATTTATGATTGCACGAATGCATGAATAAGCTATCAACAATTACCTCTTATTTTTTGCAATCCAGGATATGAAGAATTCACATGTTCATTTGCCAGTAATTATGTAATCAGTACTCTATTGTATAATATACAATCATATATAAATTGCTTTTTAACAAAACTATTGCTTGAATGACTTTACATGGAAAACCTTATATTTTTTTCAGGTTAATTTGCTTAATTCTTTTTCAGGTTAATTTGCTTAATTCTGTTCATGATAACTTCCAGCAGTAAGTAAACTAATCACATTTTTTTCCTTTGGGCTAAGCATAATTTCTGTGACTTCTTGTGTTCAATTTCAATTTAAGAAACACTTTTAAAGCCTTCACATATACATTACAGTATCTCATACTATGAATTATAAAACTCTATCCAATAGTTGCTCGGGCAAAATATACTCCTGCTACTTTTCTCTGAATTTTTAAAGAGTTTAGAGCAGGGGTAGGCAACCTTGGCTCTTTTATGACTCGTGGACTTCAGCCTGGCTCAGGAATTGTGGGAGTTGAAGTCCACGAGTCATAAAAGAGCCAAGGTTGCCTATCCCTGGTATAGAGAATCAGTTTGGTGTAGTGGTTAATTAGATTAGTGCTGGCCTAGAAACCAAGAGACTGTGAAGTCCAGTCTCACTTAGGCACATAAAGGCAGCTGGGTTACCTTGGGCCAGTCACTCTTTCAGCCCAACCTACCTCACAGGATTGTTGTTATGGGAAAAATAAAAGGAGGGAAGAGTACTAGGAATGTTTGCCATCTTGAGTTATTTATAAAGTAATCAAGGCAAGATAAAAATAGATAAATAAATATTCTATTTGTTGCCTTCCAGGGAGAAATAGAAAATGGTCCTCTAAGTATTTGTTTTTTTTGTTCTTGACTCCTGACACCTTGCTATCTTCCAGTTTCTCGCCTGGTGCCTTAAGCACTACCCCAAACTGGCTTTCATGTGTTTGTTGTGCTTTAGCAAGATTCTTCTGGATATTTTACTTATTTACACATAAGTAAAATTGTTTGTCCTCAGGCAGCATGGCTGGTACTAATAACAATATCAGTTTTGTACATCGTCCAAGAAACCGTAAAAGGTTGGCTTGCAGCTATACCACTTAAAGAAACAAGTCCCTAGGCATGTTTGCAGCTAAACCATAATTGTCGTGGTTGTGTTTGCAAACACACAGAGACTTTTGTTGCAAACAGAAAGATTTCATGGGGTTCCTGAGTGTTAGCCTGCCAGGTTGTCTTGTTTTAATAAGAGCTCTTTATGCTCATTGAACATAATTTGGAGCACTTGTTAAACCAGGGTCTCTAACTTAAAACACCATGGGTGGCACATGAGAACTACTTCCATTAGCTGTAAGTTTGCCACAGTAAAGCCTCTATATATTTCTGAATTGATACAAAGTACTTTGACAAGTAAAAAATAAAGAGAATGAAAAGTATCACAGCATGTTGTTAATCATACATTTATTAAATTAACAACAACAACAATTCTATTTTCTGTGAAATAGAAACTTGCCATCTGGGTGACCTCTCTCTCAGCCCTAGGCAAAAGCAAACTACTTTTGAAAATGTTGCCAAGAAAACTTCAGGGACGCTGCAGGCAGTTGCCAGAAGTCTAGATAGATGGATGGATGGATGGATGGATGGATGGATGGAAGGAAGGAAGGAAGGAAGGAAGGAAGGAAGGAAGGAAGGAAGGAAGGAAGGAAGGAAGGAAGGAAGGAAATATAGAAAAAGTATCCTTCATCGAGCTGCTCAAATCCTGCCTTTTTTATTTTTCTGGTCTCTTCTTGACTGGAGTGATAGTTTTGTCCCTTGCTTGCTTATTATCTTTTCCAGGGCATTTTTTCTCATAGAACGCCCAGAACGGAATTCTGGCACCTTTTTTGGATGGAACCTTGTAGGGTAGGCAAGGCAGGTTGTATGACGTGTGTGAGTTCCGGCACCTTTTTTTTTACAAAAAAAGCACTGGACAGGGAGTAGTACGGAGGGACAGCCAGACTCCTCCTCTTCAACTACCTCTCCCCATAGCAGTCCCAATCTCCTGCCTATCCTCCCTGATCAAATTTCACTTCCACCTTTTCTCTACCTGAAGGCATTACCTGCCATAGAGTGTGAGAACAGGAGCTATTTGTTGTGAGCAGCTTTGAGGTTATCTCTGAGACCACTTAACTATACCCTCCTAGGCTGGGAGACTGAGGCAAGTTATGGGAACCAGACCAGTCCTTACCCTGTTGTGCATCCTGGATATCTACATGGTATTCAATGCCTTTGCTTACCAGGTGGTATCTCAGTGCCTACAAAATATTCTGGAAGGCTTCAGAAAATGATTTGACAGCCAGATACGGCCATGGACTGTAGATTTGACAGCCCTAAACTTTCAGTACTGCTTTTCATAGATGCAGGATATTATTTCCAAATAATGTTTTAATAAAGTCTGTATCTTACTTTTCACTTGGAACATTGGTTTATTATCATCCAAGAATTCATAAGCTTAGGATAACTCCACTGACTATATAAAAACCCAGTTTGGTATAGTGATTAAAGCATTAAGCCAAGAGATCATGATTCTAGTCTTGCCTTAAGCACAAAACTCGTTGAGTTATCTTGGGCCAGTCACTCACTCTCAGCCCTAGGAAGCAAGCAAAGATAAACCACTTCTCAAAACCTTGCCAAGAAAACTGCAGGGACTTTTCAAAGGCAGAAAAATAAGATTATATACAGTAGTGGCCAAAATTGTGGAAACCTTTTGGGGAAAGTGTACAGTAGAAATGCCATCTTTGATTAAGTTTCCACCAATTTTATTTCTAATTTCTTTATAACTGTAGTCTTGCTCACTTAATAATACTATTTTACATCGCTTTCTGGGCAACCAGTCAACTCTTTGCACCAGTACTTTAATTTTATTACATTTTATAAGCTTACTAAATGAAAGAAAAAAAAAACAACCAACTTGATAGCGATCACATAACACACTGACAAATGTCCTCCTCTCAGCTTCAATACATGACATCAATAACTGAATCCTACTGTGATCTGATTGGCTTATTGCCAAAACAAGATGACACCTGATTGGCTCTCTATACACTCATGCTCATTGGCTACAATCATGAAGGAAAGCTACCTGATACCAACCTAAGCAAGTTGTGCTTCCTTTTTCTGGTTATTTGGCTATAACTTTTCATAGAATACAGTATAGATAATTGAACAAACTATGTTGCATTACATTGTTGATTAAATTATCTTTCCATTGATATATAATTTTATGGTACTACTCCAAAAAAAAAGTCATCAAAAATACAGTTTTCCCAAAAGGTTTCCACAATTTTGGCCACTACTGTTAAAAGAGTAGTATGAACATATACAAACACACATATATGTATGCTATCCTTCTTTAACTGTATATTGCTGTAGAAAAATAAAGTGGGCAAAAATATCTCTTTTTTTCACTTTTCCAGTCTCAATCTTCCTGTCTACCATCTAAAACATTTGCTTTTCCTTTCAGAGCCATGGCTTCCCCTAGTGCTCGAGACCAATTTCTGAGACAAATGGAACAGATTGTAGAAGGAATCAAACAGAATCGAATGAAGGTTAAATAATCTTTTTCTGATATTAGATATGTGTGCCTGTTTCCTTTTTCAAATGTAGTAGAATTGTTCGCTGGCACTCTTTCAATTCCTCTAAATATGAGCATACTTCAATGTGCTACAGAGAATTGAACTAGAACAAACATTTTCAGAGAAGCAAATTTCAACTGAAGGGTTAAGAACTGTTCAGCCACAGAAAATATTGCCTTGACTGGGGGTATCTGAGGCTGGGATAGGGTCTGTCAAAACCTTTACACCGAGGAAAGACAATTCATCTTGGCAAAGGAATTATAGATTCTTTTGGATTAGATAAAGGCTGTTCAATATACTGCCTGCATCACATATTATTTGGACACGATCCCTTGCTGTAAATTAACAAACTGGATGATATTGCAAAGCATTTAGTTTTACTCTAAATCAGTTTTAACTGTCGTAGTTCAAAGCAACCAGTGCTTGAATCAAGCACAATCTTCTCTGCTTTGTTCTGGCTAAACTTCATTTGATCCATTGTGGATTCAGGTAGGACAGCAACTGCCTGTGAGAGAAGAGTAAAAGTCGCTTTGATCTAGATTTTCATATGAATATGGGCTGTAAAAGTGGAGCCTCAGAGTTTTTCTTTTTGTAAGCAGAAGGAGCAAGGAAAGTTACAACAGAGTTAGGGTATTGAAGAGCTTAGAGAACTTTATTATGTGATCTTTCAGAGTCTGCCTGTTTTCCCCATTTCCCTGTTTAAAGATTTATAGATTAAGGTGCTGTGGAACAGTAGGGTTTTTTTTTGGGGGGGGGGCGAAGAAAATCCCTGAAAGTTTTAATTTTCTGTTTTTATATATTGCTTGATTTGGTGTAGTTATTGTGTATTGAATAATGTTGCATAGTGCCATCTCTCTCTTTTCTTTTCCTTACAACAGTTGGAGAGGAAAAAACAAGAAAACAAAATGAGAAGGGACCAGTTTAATGATGAATACTTGGAATTACTAGAGAAGCAGAGACTTTACTTCAAAACAGTCAAAGAATTTAAAGAGGTAGAAGAACTGATATAATTTATATTTTCTCTACTAGAGTTCTGAGGATCTTGCCACACCAGATACTCTACTGAGGTTTAGAAAGGAAAGAACAATCAGCAACATGTGACAGCTAAATAATAGACAGTGCACAACCAAAACTTTATTCAGAAATCTCAGGTCATTCCTTAAACCAGCTTTCAGTGGTCTTCACAATAGGTTAGGTTAATACAGTATGGTTACTTCATGTTTCATGAAGAAACAGAAACTACTTTTGATGTTGGTTTACATATGATATGTCATAGCTTGATAATATTTTAAAATAGGGTTGCTTTTCAGCAAGGCTTTTGATATCACCATATATTCTTTATCATCTAATGTCACATAAAACAGTCTATGAAATCAATGGAATTTAATATTGGTAGTTAAAAGCTGAAAGCAGTGTGTGGGATACTTGGGTTAATACATTATGGTAGATCAGAACTTAGATTATTATTTGTTTGTTTGATTGATTGATTTCTATAGCCACCTATCTCAACAAGTGACTTTTGGGTGGTTTTGTTGCTTATCATATAGCCTCAACCCAAACCATTCTGGCTTATATATCATAGTTCATTATTTAGTGTGTTGTTGACCTCTTTCATCTTGGCTTCTTGACAAGAACATGGATAGAATTCTACAGGGCTCAGGGGGCATGTTTAGGAGAGACACACCAATGCACACCAGAGTAGAAGCCATAATGATGTCATAGGAAAAGACAATTTTTGGACCCATTTTTCCCCCATGATTCTTATGTTTAGAAAGTGGGAGCGGGAGACCTCTGGGAAACAAATGGATTCGCTCCCACCCCACTGAAAAATGAAAAAAAAAATGCAAACAAAATGGGATAGGAGGGCTGCATGCAGTCAATGGGTTACTTATACCTAGTAAAAACTAACCTAGAAAGCACTGTTGTTTAGGGCTACTGTGATTTTTCAGAGAGTCTTGTACTTTTTAACATGATTCACACAGGCCAAATTGATCCCTTTCCATTCCTTCTACCTTTGACCTATCAAATTCCCTTGCTTCAGATTCTCATGTTTATGGAATTTGATCAAAGCAGGCAGCCATCTTGAAACACTAACAATCACTTTTGAGAAGGAGCTTCCATTGAACATGGTGTGAATTACATCTTACTAGTGGTGTCTGGGATGGCAGGACTAGCATTGTTGTTTATCCTAGATGTCTCTTTTAAGTTTGAAGACCCACCTGTTTTAATATTCCTGTATTGTCATTTCAACAGGAATGCCGCAAAAATGAAATGCTTTTGTCAAAACTGAAGGCCGGATGTCCCTGAAGAACTTCAGCAGAAGCTTTTTTTCCTGTGATCAAGTTCATTATTCCTCGCACATTTTTCGATATCATTCAAAAATGTAATCTTCTCTGATATTATCTTTGCACTAATTAAGTTTGAAGCAGAGAATAAATGAGTAATGTGTAAAACAAAATCTTCTAACTTGTTTGGCCAACTTATCATATTGAAAAAGGATTTGTTTGGCCCTCTAGTATGCATAAGGAGCAAAACTGAACCTGGAAATAATCCACAGGTAAAGTAATGATCAAAGGATTTGAAGCTTACCCCTCTAGGTAATTGTTACTATGTGTGTATATGTTTACTTCATAAAGTGGCAGTCAGGTTCCTTTTTGAATCTGTGAGTCTCAAGCAAGAACAATTTTACTTAGCCCAAATAGTAGCATTCAAATTTCAGTTGACAGGTACAATAAATATCCTGAATCTGAAATGCCCTATAATAGTGTTTTTCAACCTTGACAATTTTAAGGCATATGGACTTCAACTCCCAGAATTCCACAGCCAGCAAAGCTGGCTGTGGAATTCTGGGAGTTGAAGTCCACATGCCTTAAAATTGTCAAGTTTGAGAAACACTGCCCTATAAGGTAGTAGAGGGCACTTCTAGTGTCATACTGGGGAGGGAATCACTCACACACCTTCACACACACACACACACGTACACACCCTCACTGTGCAATTAGGATTTAATATTCCTGTATTGTCATCTGCCTTTCAGCACTGGAATTTTGTTTTAAACAGTCTCCATCAATAATAGTGGAAACTGCTTTTGGATAATGCAGGTTATTTGAAGATGGGAAATTGTTTTGATCAACTTGTTTCTTTTCAACAGGGAAGGGAAGTCAAAAGATAGGGAATAGGGAGGAAGGTTTTCAGGGCATATTCAATTCCCTGATCTTGTTTCCTGGTATCTGTCTTTCATTTTTCACCTGTGTTGCAACCCATCTGACTTAAATTCTGAGCATTGCTCCTTGTAACATTGTGAAAAGTCATATGACTGTGAAGTTGCTCCTTTGGAAGCTGGTGAAGATCTGCAGATGTTTTTAAATGTATTTATTTACTAAGCAAATGTATATAATTATCCATCTACTAGAAGGAATTCTGGGCAGTGAAAAAAAAGTTCAGTCTGCATTTACAGTACTATAGGCAAAACATTCTACCACAGTCTGTATTATCTGTATTCTTCAGTGAGAACACTAATAAAAATAAAATCACATTCAAACTGAGTTTGACTCTGAGTGACTCATTGAGACATGTCCATGAAGCTTGATAGAGAAATAGTTTTCCAGTTGTTTTTTGAGATGTTTTTTTCAGCTTTCCAGCTTATTCCCAGCCCTAGATTTTATGAAACATTAACTAGATGAGATCCTGTTTATATTTTTTGATCAGCCAAGGTCCACCAAGTGTTGCCACTGTTGATGTGGCTGAGAAATTAAAACAGGGAACAATCTATTAGCTCATTTCAATAAGCCCAATTTCTACATTAAACTAAAATGATTTGAGGTATCATTTGTCAGTACAACATTTACTCAAAAGTGAGCTGAAAAGTCTATAATCCAAGCTTTCGGCTAAGGTCTGAAATACCAGAAAAATAATACCAATTATAATTTACAAATCGGTACAATGTTAAGTGCTTCCAAAAGAACTCGGTAAAAGTAAATTGCAATTCCCTTATTAAATGTGGATTCCTTTATATATCATATTTACTGGTTACTCAAGTTTTCTTTCAAAAATCCAGACATCCGATAGCAAAGAGATTATTTTAATGTTGAATTTTATTACGGCAGCAAGGTTATTGATTGGGCAATATTGGAGAAAAGACTCCTTGCCTATCTTAGAGGAATGGTTTTTTAAAGTTTCTTATTTATCAGAAATGGCAAAAATATCGGCTTATCTGAAAGACCATTCACAAGAGAGATATAACTGTATGGAAAAGATGGGTAAATTTTGTTCAGAACAAATATGAGATTAGAAAGTATTATTTAGCTTTTGAATAACTTACTGTATAAAATTGTTATGTTTAGATTTGTTGATTTTATTGTAATGGAGTTAAAGATTTTAAAAGCTTTTTAGGATTTAAGTATAATTGTTTGATGTTCATTTAATTTTTTATGTTCTTTTTTTGTTGTTTTTAGCTCTGTATTCAGCTCTGGGAAGGGGGGGAGGGTTAATGGGAGGGGGGAGGGAGAGAGGTGGGGAGGGATTTTATTGTAAAATGTTTATAAAAAATTCAATAAAAAAAAATCCAGACATCCATTAAATCAAGGATGTCAAAATGGCGGCCTGCGGGCTGGATGCATCACGCGCAAGCCACACTTACCCCGGCTCCGCAAAGGCAAAAGGCATCACGATCGAGTTTGACACCCGTGCACTAGATGCTAATAGCTAAAACTGCAATACTATACATGTTTATTACTGAAATGTCCTTTAAATACAAAAGGCAAAGGTGTTAGCTTTGCTTTACATTTCCCATTGTAGATAATATGTAAAGTAGCCTCCAGCACTCATTTCTTGGAGCCATGCTGAATGGTGGTGAAGCCAACCATTCATCATTTATTTCTGCAGTCAGGCTTTTTATGGATTTACTTCTCTTCAAAATGAAAATAAAATGCATTGTTCTGAAGACAAGTTACGGTGTCAAACCACTAACTTTTCCAAACTGATCATCAAAGCAATTGATATACTATTGCTTTTTAAATATTTAATCCCTCTCACCTGTGATAGTTTTAATTGCTTTTTGCCTAGGATACATAACAACAGTTGTGGCTTTATGAGCTCAGTTTTAATTCCCCAATAAAATCTGAAAATGCTTTCACTTGGAGGTGAGGGGTATGAATACTGCCAAGTATTGTCATTACGTTTTTCCTACCCTCTACTACAGTGTTTCCTAAACTTGACAATTTTAAGGCATGAGGACTTCAACTCCCAGAATTCCACAGCCAGCAACGCTGGCTGTGGAATTCTGGGAGTTGAAGTCCACATGCCTTAAAATTGTCAAGTTTGGGAAACACTGCTCTACTATAAACATAATCCAGGTGGTGGTGGAAGTCATGTAAAACCCCAGACATGAGAACAAGACATAATATGTCATCTATATCTCTGCTCTGACATCTTAAAGGAAGGTGGACTAATTACAGGTAGTCCTCAACTTACAACAGTTCATTTAGTGACCGTTCAAGATTACAGCAGCACTGAAAAAAATGACTTATGACCGTTTTTCACACAATCATGGTCACATGATAAAAATTTCCAACATTTGTCCACTGACTCATATGTATGATGGCTACAGTATCCTGGGGTCATGTGACCCACTTTTGTGACCTGAGAAGCAAAGTCAATGGGGAAGCCAGATTCATTTAACAACCGTGTTATTAACTTAATAACTGCAGTAATTCACTTAACGATGCTGGCAAGAAAGGTTGTAAAATAGGGCAAAACTCACTTAACAGCGGCTAGCCGCCGCCCCCGCCGTGACTGCCACCCTGCCCGGCCTGGCCCGGGGAGACACGTGCTGGGCTCGGCTGCCCGGGGACGGCCCAGGGAGCAATGCCCCCACCAGCCCCCACCCCAGCTGGGACTGCCGCCCTGCCCGGCGAGACATGTGCCGGCTCAGCTGCCCAGGGATTGCCCAGGGAGCGATGCTCCCGCCAGCCACCCCCCCAGCCCTGACTGCCATCCGGCCCAGCCCAGGAAAATGCATGGCCAGCTCGGGAGTGATACCCCAGCCGGGACTGCTGCCTGGTACAGGTGAGGGGGCGCCACCTGCCCCACAGCCACTTCACAGGGGCGCTCCGTCTCCAGTGCTGCTTGACCAATGGTCATGCCAGCTGGGCATCGCAGGGGCTGCTCTCCCTCGGGGCTGTGGCTTGTGGGAGGGCTGGCTGGTTCAGCAGAGGCTCTGAGGGGCAGCTCCCAGTGGGGATCCCGGGGCTTCCCTGCACAGCTCCCCAGCCATGTGCAGCTGGGACAGGGCCAGCCCGGGAAAGGAACTTCCTGGCTGCCCTTCTCCCAGGGGGCACGGCACCCGGGCGCAGGGCCAATCAGGAGCCCTGCGAGGGGGCAAGTTCGCAGGAGAGAGGGGAAGTGCAAGTGCCTTTCTCTCTCTCCTTGTCTCTCTCTGCAAATGGCGGAGGCGGCTCCGGAGCCGCATGGGATGGCTCAAAGAGCCGCATGTGGTTCCAGAGCCGCAGGTTGCCGACCCATGCACTAAGGGGTTATGGAGTTCCTTCATACCTTAAGCTGCCATTTTTTTTTACTTGTCAAGTACTATTGCAATGTTTTTGGGAGTAGGAGGGAAACTGCTTTTATTTTATAGATAATCATGCTGCAATGATGACTTCTTTCCTTTCCTCAAGGGCAAGCTATAATTTGGAGTAAAAGGAGACAGGCTTAGATTAAGCTAAATTCTTTCTGTATTTTTGTAATATATATATATATATAAAGGAAAGCAACTGTCCCTTTAAACGGGACTATAACAAACATTCAGAGATGTGGGTTTTCTTCTTACCAAGCAAATATGTGAAAAGTACAGGGAGGCTAATCATAATTCACAGTTAAGTTTCCAACAATTACTATGCATAGATTTTTTTAAAAGTTCCTTTTTTCTTCATGATGACTGCAGTTATGAGTGGAAGCTTGCCACATCAATTTCCTATCTGTCCCAAGAAACTGAGTGCTTTGGCAACCAGTACAATTACCTTTTATCATTTCTTTTTGTTTCTGAGTTAGAAGAATAATCTGAATGTGGAAAAGCACAAAGCAAACGTCGCTTCTTCGGAAACCGTGTTTGCTAAGATAAAGGCAGAAAGCATACAGGAGATAGCATCAGTGCACAGGAATGTTAAAAATGAGAATTTTCTTACAAAAATGAGTTTGTGAGTTTATCACCAAAATGTGTTTGCATGTGACAGCGAGCAAACGTAAAGCCTATATCAGAGACAGCTACAGTGGTAGAAAATAAGATTATAGGTTGTTTAGAAATACGTCTAAAATAATTAGCATGAGGGGGCACGATTTGCACTCTTCTGCCATATAAAAGCAGCCTTAGTTATTCAGCTGTTTAATGATATGGGTGAAGAATATTTGAACATGTTTGGTTAAAACCATCTTGTTATGTTGAAGCATTCCTTGTCACCCCTTTATGGAAAAGTGTAAAAAAAAGTTTTCTTTCTTGGAGTGTACCGTTTAATATTGACATCTGAAGCTTGGGAATAAAGTAAGCCGCAGAAATGTCACGAGCAATGAGAGTTTTGCTATTGTTACAGCCTCTGATGAAAACATTCAGATCACCTATGTGTTGTAGTGGATGCCCTACTGAATAGGGCTAGTTCCATCTGTAAGCTGAAATATGAAACACTTAAGATAGCAGCTTTTCACATTGTAAGTAACTACTCTAATGGCTCATTTACTCACACTCTACAGAAAAAGGTTATTTCCTAGACAATAATGGAAAGACCCTTTCTCTAGTTAAGAGTGCCAAAATTATCCCCCCCACACACACAAACAGAAAATACATTTTAGATACCACAAATGATCTTCATATTTCTTTCCTTGTGAAATTTACTTATTTGAAAGTAAGGCAGCTTATATATTGAAACAACTCGTTGGTAGTCGTTTTATCCAGTTGCTATTATGAAACTAGTGTATCTAATTTATGAGATCGTTACTACACCATGCGATCAATTATATTGGCTATCTGTACCGTTTCATCTTGATTGCAATAGCTTTTTCATGCCTGCATGTGACATTTCTAGTGTATAGGCTTGGATTGTACCAGATTATTTATTGCTATTGGGAGCCACAGCAAGGCAATTCTTATTTTAAAAGTTTCCATGTGATCCTATTTTGATCACCTGCTTTTAACTGGCTTACAAAGTCCAATTTCGTTGTCAAGGTTCTCTGAATGAGAGACAATTCCTCAAGAAACACAGGGTTAGTTTTCAAAGCATCTTTCATCTTTATGAGACAAGCTTTGAGCATGTGGTAGTATAGTCTATTAAGTAACCTTAAGATTGATAACAGGAAAAGTGCGCAGGAAACTAGCTCTCCAGTTAATGTTTAGCGTTGCTTATAGGTTCCTATAAAGCTAAAAGTAATACACAAAAGACAAGTAAGTCTCCTATTTGTACACTATTGTATACATTAGATCAGTGTTCCTCAACCAGTGTTCCTCAACCAGTTTGAAGAAGTACAGACTTCAATTCCCAGAATTCTCTTCAAGCTGCAGAGATTCACATTAATCCAGATCTTTTTTTTTGAATAAAGAAAATATTTTACCCCCTGCCCACACCTTGTGTCATAGTAGAAAATCAGCTTTTTATTTTAAACACTGTTCACTATGCACCAAGTGAAAAGGTAAAGCTAGATAAGTACAAGGCTAATCCAGAATCACCCACCTACCCACACATATTACATCTATTCTATACAATCAAGTGTGCAAACAAAAAAATAAAAAAATCCAAAGTGCATCTAGAAGTCACCTTATTAAAATGGAAAATAGTGAAAGTTTACACGCAGTTGTTAAACAGTAATAAAAATTTCATCAACTGACTATAAGCAGTATTATGACTGACTAGCCAAAATTATTCATTGGAAACTTTTCCAGACATTTGGATTTGAATGTAGTAAAAACTATTGGAACCATCAAGTTGAGGTTTTGAAAAAATGAGTGGGTTAAGATCTTATGGGATTTTAAGATCCAAACACACAGGCATCTTGTTCATAACATGCCTTGTACAGCAGTCATTGAAAGAATGAAAATCTGGTTCACTGATGTTGCTGTACTGGGTGATGCCAGGATGGAAGACTGGAAATAGGAAAAAAAAATATGAAATACCAGGACTTGCAGATCGAAGTTGAATGCTTATGGAAAAAGAAATCTATTGCTGTACAATCGTGATTGGCGCCCTTGTAGCTATAGCTAAAGGAGTCCTTCAATATCTGGAAATTTTGAATTTATTGTACCTGAACATCCTAATTTTACAAAAACAATACAAAATCTGGCTTGGAACTGCATCTGTTCTTAGATACCATTTTAATAATTCTTAGGTCTTTGCTTAGGATTTGAATCATTTTTACCAGTCTTAGTCTGTGAATCTAACTATATATTACTCATAATAATATTAAATTGTTATTGTGCCCAATTCCCAGCAACTCATGCAAATAGCTCTTCCTCTAAGCATGACTGCCAGCTTTCCAATGTTGTGCTATTGCAGCAATTTCAAAAGGCAAATTCTTCCAAATAAGCTAGCCATGTAAACAAGATATAAATGCATTTGCAACAGAGGTGAACGCTTGTATAAGAGATTTAAGAAAGCATCTGCAGATCAGAACTGGTAACTTTGAATGCGTAGCCCACATGCTAATTCAACATTTACTATCTTTCTGAGTGTAATCATTTAAGTCACACGAAGTACAAGCTTTCCCAATTTATTTATAGGTTCCAAAGTATGATTTTATATAATCGCAAAATAAGGGTCCTTTCTGTTTCAAACATCCTTTACTAGTTACAAAAAGCCATTCTGAAGGAATCACTAGATCTGAGAAGATAAAACATTTCAAGAGTATGATCCTAGTAGCCAAACTTTGCGTTAACAAATAAAATCATCCCAGTAAAAATCTTTATAGTAGAAAAAAACATTTTTTAAAAAACCAATAGTTTGTAGTCAAATTCCAGAGTATGCCCAATAATTTCAAACAGCTTGTAGAAGAAAAGTAAACAACAACAACAACACATAATATTCTGTACACTGTGATCATGGGACCTGCTCTTGGAAGATTTCTAGGCAACCAGAAAGCTCTGATTACATAGGTACCTGCACGGCAAAGAAGATACAAATTAGCTTTTGCCATCTGGAGTACAGGATCAGATCCCATTGTTTACAACTACTCATGGAACAGCTGGGGAGACAACATACAGGATTCTTCCATATTAAGACAATGATTAGAATGGACCGGATCAGGTGGAAATATTGAGCTTTAATTTGAAATCTGTACATATAATTCTGTCCCTAAATGAATAAGATTGTACATTGGTTGAAAAGTAATCAGCCAGTTCAGTCAACATGGAATAAGCAAATCAGCGGGAAAACTGTCTGTTGTCAGATTTTTTCTTGTTAATATGCTTGAAGATTTTGGATTTATGAACGTTCTTTGCCTTCTGATAGCCAAAGCCGCCACCTCCACCTCTTTTTTGTAGTCTCTTTCCATGGCTGCTGTTTACATCTGAAGATTGTGTTAAGGAATGTAGGCTCAAAAAAAAAAGCAAAAAAAAAAAAAAAAAAAAGCACTGGATAATAGCTAAGAGTTCAAAAAGCATAGCACCAAAAATGGCATATGCCCTAATTTCCACAATCAATTTGCAGTTCATTCTTAACTATAGACAGACTTGCCTGCTTATTATTGGTTTTAGCTTTTGCGTTGGTTTTCCTACAGACAGCTAGCTCAATTAATCCTCTTTTTTGGTACCACCTCTAAATGTGGAAACAAGCTGTTGATCTCTAGTCTTTCACTTAAGCACAACGTCAGTTTGTTGGCAACACATTTCTAGCTCAAAAGAGGGCAAAAAAAAAAAAAGATAACTGATTCAAGACCTGTTCTGGATTGTGTAAGTGCTGTCTCCTTAAGAGATGGCTTATGGGAAATGTAGTTTTAACTAGTCAGTCATCCCATGTTAATGGGTCAGTGGGAGGAGTTTCTAAAGGGCATTGGGAGACTTCCTGGACACAAGCCAAATTGGCCCATGCTTGTCTAAAGAGAAGCATGGACCATCGGATGTCACCCGATGACCCTGTTCCGCTATAAAGATGGTATGGAGAGAGTATTATCTTCTCACCTATGGGAATGAACAGAAATGTATTTTCCAGAAGAAACAACCAACATAATTGCAAGTAATCTCTCTGAATAAATATATTTTTGTTATGAAATTATTCCTATTGAATTTATCTATCTGACCCGGGTTTACAACACAACTTAATTCTGGGTCAGAATAAGACCAGCTTTCCTTAACTGTAGCACTTTTCAAATACATTGGATCATTGACTGTTAACTTAATCAAAGGTTGTTAGCAGTCTAAGTAGCCCCTTCCCCACAACAGGTACAAAATGGTTAACATGCAAGATCACTACAATAACAGCATTCAAACATCGCAACAAATGATATTATCTTATGATACAAATGAGCAAACATGCATCTAAAGTTTCTTAACTGTGGCAGCTTACTAGTATCTCACTAACTTTTAAAATGATTTATTAACATCAACAATTGCCACCAACCTACTCAAGCAAGCACATTATTGGGTGAGGGGGAAAAATGGGGGGAAGAGAGAGAAAGAGGGAGGAAAAGTAAATAACCTTGTAGTGAAAGGATACTGAGATCTACAAATGGTGGGACCTTGAAGCCAAAGGACGAAGCAACCTTGATCAAATCCAAGTTATTGACATTGTAGATCTGCTTCAAAGAGTGGGAATCATAAGCTCTTATATAGGCTTTGTATGCTTCTTGGGCTGATTTGTGGAGAAAGTAGTTCTTCTCAATCAATTTTTCCAGCTGGAAATTTATAAAGAGGCACACAAAGGTGTACTTTTTTTACTTCATAATCATGAACAATTTATAGGTAGCTGACATTTACCCAGAGAAATATCTGTATATCTGCATTGCCCTGCACCCAAAAATTCATGGTACTGAAACATATCTTGTGGCTTTATGGATATAGAATATGATTTGGTTTTTTGTTATTAGTTCAAATATTAAATTAGCTGCTATACTAAGAGCATAGTTAGGAAAAGATAAATGTTTAACCATAAACTGTTTAACTTCATTTGCATATGAGCAACTTCCAGATAGCTTAGGCTGGAGAAATTCCTGCCTAAAATTCTGGAGAACACTCTTAAGCCATTACTTACTATAGTCACTTGCTTTAAAACATTCTCATATCAATCCTTCCCACTTACTAAAGCAGTCAGTTTATTGCCATAACTTGTCTTCTCCATGGGTAAATAAATGCAACATCCTAGTAGTGGATTTTATTTTATATAATTAGAATTGGCCTTGCTCTAATTTTCTTTGCCATCTACCCCTCCTATCTCACTTGCATTCCAGAGATCTATTCTAAAAAACTTTCTAAAAATCACAAATCCAAATGCTCATACATACAGTGAGGGAAAAAATTATTTGATCCCCTGCTGATTTTGTACGTTTGCCTACTGACAAAATCAGTCTATAATTTTAATGGTAGGTTTATTTTAACAGTGAGAAACAGAACAACAAAATAAAATCCAGAAAAACGCATTTCAAAAAAGTTATAAATTGATTTGCATTTTAATGAGTAAAATAAGTATCTGATCCCTTCGGAAAACATGACTTACTACTTGGTGGCAAACCTCTTGAGGGCAATCAAAGAAGTCAGATGTTTCTTGTAGTTGGCCACCAGATTTGCACACATCTCAGGAGAGATTTTGTCCCACTCCTCTTTGCAAAGCCTCTCCAAGTCATTAGGGTTTTGAGGCTGATATTTGGCAACTCGAACCTTCAGCTCCCTCCACAGATTTTCTACGGGATTAAGGTCTGGAGACTGGTTAGGCCACTCCAGGACTTTAATATGCTTCTTCTTGAGCCACTCCTTTGTTGCCTTGGCCGTGTGTTTTGGGTCATTGCCATGCTGGAATAACCATCCACGACCCATTTTCAATGCCCTGGTTGAGGGAAAGAGGTTCTCATCCAAGATTTGACAATACACGGCCCTGTCCATCGTCCCTTTGATGCAGTGAAGTTGTCCTTAGCAGAAAAATACCCTCAAAGCATAATGTTTTCACCTCCATGTTTGACGGTGGAGATGGTGTTCTTGGGGTCATAGGCAGCATTCCTCCTCCTCCAAACACAGCGAGTTGAGTTGATGCCAAAGAGCTCGATTTTGATCACATCCGACCACAAACTTTCACCCAGTTCTCCTCTGAATCATTCAGATGTTCATTGGCAAACTTTAGACAGGCCTGTACATGTGCTTTCTTGAGCAGGAGGACCCTGCAGTTAGTCCTTCACAGTTTAGTGTATTATCAATTGTTTTCTTCGTGACTATGGCCCCAGATGCCTTGAGATCACTGACAAGGTCCTCCCATGTAGTTCTGGGCAGATTCCTCACTGTTCTCATGATTACTGAAACTCCATGAGGTGAGATCTTGCATGGGGCTCCAGACTGAGGGTGATTGACAGTTACTTTGTGTTTTTTCCATTTGTGAATAATGGCACCATTGTCACGTTCTCACCAAGCTGCTTGGAAATAGTTTTGTAGCCCATTCCAGCCTTGTGTAGGTCTACAATCTTGTCCCTGACCTCCTTGGACAGTTCTTTAGCCTTGGCCATGGTGGAGAGTTTGGAATGATTGACTGCTTCTGTGGACAGGTATCTTTTATACAGGTAACAAGCTGAGATTAGGAGCACTCCGTTTAAGAGAATGCTCTTAATCTCAACTCATTACCTGTATAAAAAACACCTGGGAGCAAAAAATCTTGCTGATTGATAGGGAATCAAATACTTATTTCACTCATTAAAATGCAAATCAATTTATAACTTTTTTGAAGTGCATTTTTCTGGATTTTTGTTGTTGCTGTTATTTTGTCTCTCACTGTTAAAATAAACCTACCATTAAAATTATAGACTGATTGTTTCTTTGTCAGTGGGCAAACGTACAAAATCAGCAGGGGATCAAATACTTGCCCCCCCCTCACTGTAATTCATCTGCACTCTGTTTAAGGTTAAGTTCTTATAACCAGAGTCCATAATCTGGGTACCTTGTGCCAAAGCTAATGTTAGAAAAGCAGTCAAGTCTTAACAAGAAATTTTCTACTGCATCCGATTTAATCAGATGTTTGGATTTTTTACTATCACACCTCATAGGAATATCAAAATAAAACCACTATGAATCTTTTGTTGTTGTTGTTTTGCATCATTGAACTGCTTCTGATTACTTTATGAGCTATACAAATGAAAAAAAAAAATAAGTGAGCTTTTAAAACATTCATAGTATAATTTATATTTACCTGAGATTGAATGTCAGAAATTTTAGACCAAGAAAATTCAAATTCACTTAATGGCACCTAAAAATATAAAGATAGGTTCTCAACAAAAATTCTACAAAATGGAAACACAAGATATTAAGACTATAATACATTTCACCACACCTAAACTTAGGTCGTCTAAACATTGGCTGGATGTACACATATTGCTAAGCTAGAATTTTTTTAACTCCTAATCTGTTGAAAAACTAATGGCTTCCTTCAGGCAGGAAACTAAAGAATAATAATAGGTAATTTTAAAATAAATTACAGTGTTTGGGATTACACTGTATACTTAGCTACAATATGGCTTGTGGTCTGTGCAATTACATGTGTGAACCCAATCACTGTGATTTATAGGTTCATATGTGAAGTATTAGACATTTGCAAAAAATAAATAAATTAAATACTTTGCTTTAATGCAAAGTGTGAACCCAAACTGGATCAATTTTGTGCTGGTACAAACCAGATCAATCCACCTGCAATCCTATGCTTCATTCTCCCATCCTAGCCAATTTGGAGTATCATAAAGAAATTATATAGCGAATGTTTTATAAGATTGACTGATTTGTACAAGAAAATGTTTCAGGCAAAAAAATCAGTTTTAAACATCCACTAAGGGCAGCTATTTTAGCAACCACGGCCATTTTAGATTGTATATATATCCATCACTGGACAATTATGCCAATGTCTTCCAAGACCAGCATGTCATGTCCAAATTTTAATGTCCTTGCAAACTGTCTTAGAATGGGAAAACAAGTTTACATGAATTGTCTGAACGTCGTTTTCAACAAGTGAAGCACTAGTGTAATTTCTCTCCCCAGTACTGTTGTCCCATTTAGGGTACTGAAAAGAGGGAGTTTTTTTGTTTTTAAAAAAGACAGCAGATGGCCATTTTGGCATTATAGCTAGCTAGTCCTCTTTGTCCTAGGTCAGGGGTAGGCAACTTTGGCTCTTTTATGACTCGTGGACTTCAACTCCCAGAATTCCTGAGCCAAAGTTGCCTACCCCTGTCCTAGGTACTAGCAACCATACGAAACCTGAATTCACAACCACAGCATCCAATTAGTACAAGGTAAGGTAGTTTGGATTAACACTGCTCCATTCTTTTATATTCCACATTACACAGTTCTGCTATGCCAGCTGCTCTGCATTTCTAGTAAAGTTATAACATTAAGTATTAAGAGAGTGATAGTAATGAAAAAAAAATGACTGATCACTACTGCTACCAGCAATGGTGGTACAATTCTACAGTACTCCATAGCAACTAACCCTGGCTTGCTTGAGGTAACGCAGGAATCCCAGTTCTTCTGGCCGTAAAATGAGCAGGGCATGTCCCCTTCCATCGATTCCACGGGCTGTTCTCCCAACACGATGAATATATTCCTTTCATTAATGGGAAGTAATAGAAGATAAACTAACACTTGGGTTTCATGTTGATAATAAGCATGAAAGCATAGCATGTAAGTCCCCTATTCTTAATTGATGTACTTTACAAATTGCATACTAATAAAGCAAACAGTCTGGAGGTTTTAAATCAGCAGACACTTTTTGAATGTATTTATTTTTGATTGGCAGCATTTGAATCAACAATAGCTAAATAGCACCCCAGAGCCTGTCACTAATGTGAGTTCAAAGCCAACGCCACTTAGCCACATAGGCAGAGTTCAAAACCTGTTTTCTCTTTTCAGGCACCCAACTGCAATGGCTCAACTCTTGGACTGACATTGAAGCCATTTACAATGCTAAAACAATGTGTCCAAGATACAAATGGGGAAAGTAATAAAATAAATAAATAAGTAAAAATAGAAAGCTGTGAAATTCAGCTTTGCTGGAGTCAATTAAGAATAAACTATCCCAGACTACTCTAATTTCAGATGTTTAAGATTACGCCTACAATTCACATTAATGCATATTTAAACGATATTAATTTTCAAGAATATGTAATACCTTTGGATCATCAGGTGGATCATACTGAACTATCCAATCAACCTCTGGAATGTCCAGCCCACGAGCAGCTACATCTGTGCATAACAGTATTCCAGAATCCGCATTGCAGAACTGGAAAAATGTGGTTGTGCGTTTAGTTTGTTTCTGCTTGCCCTAGGAAAAAAAGACATACAAGATAAGGAACTGGTGAGCAACTGGAAAAAAAAAAACTAAAATTGCCATTACAACCAATGGCAACGGAAAAAGTTGCTATTGAGATGTATTGGTTGTTTAAGATGATATCTCCAACTCCCATCTTTCTGTTGTAGTAGTTTTGTGCTTTGGTTTGTTTTAAAGCAGGAGGGGGAAAATCAACCCAAAATGTCTAAGTTCTTGTCTGAGAAAAGGGCAAAGCCACATTTTTACATACCTCTAGGGTACATTGGCAGTCTCTCTTTTGCCATATTCCCAATTCCTTACAGAGGCAATAATACTGAGATTTCCATAAAAATGGCTTAGAGCATAATCCATTTATGAAAATGTACAAACAAAAATCTAATTTTTCTTTTTATGTTACTACATATAGAATCAATGGATGTTTCAGTTCTTCTACACACTGTACAATAGAAGAAAATGTCATATACCAACTGGAGCCACTTAAAATAGTTTGCTGACAGCAAACACTGTTCTAACAAACAACTTCAACCTTGCTGACAGAACCCTGTTTTTCAGATAAGCAGTTTAAAGACAGCTTTAAGAGAAAGATGCTCCAGATGGCATTTAAAGGTTAATTTATGACTCCGCTGCTGAAATCTTGCTGAGAATCTGACACTGTTGTCATGCACCCAACCTTCATAAAGGCCACTTGCTATTTGCAATAACCTCAAAGCAGCCTGCATTATTCAAGCTTGAAAGACAGTTTGAGACTCCGAACTAAGGCACAAAAGTGGATCTTCATTGCAACAGAGAGCAGAAGAAAAGCCTCTGGATTTACAATGCCCTAGAACTCCCATAAATCTAAGAACAGAAATCAGTTAACACTGGCACTTAGCTGGTCAAAAATAAAATTAGCAAATTAGTTGACCAAAGAGGGTTAAAGTGCTTACAAAGTTACTACAATGAAAGGGCTGGAGGTCAGAAAGGTTTCCTGGAGAAGAAACAGCCCCTTCCATCAGAAGATGGGGCTTTTGATTCAAAGAAGGAGATTTATTTCAGTCACCTTCCTCAGCTATGCAATACCCTGAAAATCTGTTCTGGAAATGGGGAAAAACAGCACCAAGTATCATATAAGAAACTAGCAAATAAAAGGTATTCTGGTGGTGTTAAAAACTCTGAATCCAACCCAACCCAACCCAAGACAGCATTTTAGAACCGAGAAGATCTAGATTATAATCCAGAAACTGGATTACTGTAATATACAGAAGTGTGCAAAAGTCTTAAGCCACCATTAGATTTGTTGTTTTACTGACCACATCTGTAATTATTTTTCGGTGTTGACAACTACATCTTGAGTATCCAGTTTGTTTGTTGATTTCCCTTTGAGAGTGACCTTGTTGATGCCAAAGTAAGATCGTATGTCTGTCAAATTCTGTGATCTCTGACATTTTGACTGGAATAATGTGATTGAAAGTTGGTCTTATTAGCAAGCTTCCAACGAATTACACTCATACGACATGTGCATGTAGTGTATGCAATGCTCAAGCAGATCTTGCACAAAACTGGTGTAATTTTTTTTCTGCACAGCAGTCATTTTGGCGTGAAACAATAGGATACACAAGTTGTTAACAATGACAGTACCTAGGGTTCCCCATTTCCGTTTATGGGAGCCAGGCGTCTGCAATTATTCAAATGTAAGAGGAAGTCACATTATATACTTGCCATTTTGGCCTACGGACACTTTTTTGTTTTGTTTTGTTTTTCCTGTTTTTTAATACTGCATACAAATTTCCTGTATTTTTTGGTTGTATTCCAATAAGCAGACTGAGATATTATATATATATCAGTGATGGCGAAACTTTTAGAAACCGAGTGCCCAAACTGCAAGCCAAAACCCACATTTATCGCTGGGTGCCAGGTGGGCGTGGCTGCAGTGGTCATGGCAGACAGAGTGCGTGTGGCCAAGGTGGGCATGGTCACCTCGAAGTTGCTCATGGGGAGGGACGCCTGTGGGGACTGGGCAGGGTTGGGGGAGATCCAGGGGGTCTCTGGCAGGTGAGATGGTGGGCAGGAGATAAGGTGAGGCAGGGCAGGGGGTGCCACTGTTGCAGGGCAAAGTGAGGCAGGGGCCGGGGCGGCCGCTGCCTGACAACATCGTCCCCCGCACATAGAGGCCAGCGAGCGCACAGAGGCTGACAGTGTCCATCAGCAGCCACAGCCTGCCGGCCCCTCGACCGGCCCCTCGACCGGCCCCTCGACCGGCGCACTCTGGGGCTCCACAGCCCACCGCCAGGAGTTCAGAGAAGCTGCGTCTGAGCTGGACGGACAGCCGACAGCTGAGGAGGTGATGCTGTGGGTCGTGCCCAGGAAAAGGAGAGCATGCAAGGCCAGGAGGGATGGGACGGAGGGGAGGGAAACCAGTCGTGCTGGGATGCATCTGGCCATGTTGGACCTCAGCGGGTTAGTAGGCAGCTGGTTGAAGAGAGACATCTCTGGGGCATGGCACGTGTGCCCATAGAGAGGGCTCTGAGTGCCACCTCTGGCACGTGTGCCATAGGTTCGCCACCACTGATATATATGGTCATTATGCATTTGCTACAACAACAAATCTAATGGTGGCCTACGACATTTGCACAGTACTGTAGGTATAAGTACAACAATTCATTTCATCACGAATACTTACGTGAATAGCCAATACAGGCAGATCAATGTAGTTAAGAAGTTCGTAGTGGTATTTCACAGACATACATGAAGAGAAGAACACCATCAACTTCTTCTTTCGATTCTTCTTCAGGAAAGTGAACAGCAGGAGGAACCTCTTTTCTGAAGGGCATATCACATATCCCTGTAATTGATTGAAAAACAAAGGGTTTTTTTTTAAAATGACTTCCCAAACGTCTATTTCTAGTGACTTCAAAATGAAGATGCGCGTGTACATTTTAATTTAACTACCTGTACAGCAGACAACAATTTATTGATGAAAGAATGTGAAAATCCAGAAAGGTCGGTATAGTCAGCAATTATCAATCAAGCCTGATAAAGAATTCATGAACATTTTGAAAGAGAAATTAATAGCACGTGAAGAGCTAGAGTTAGAAATACAGGGGGAAAAACATCCTTGCGCTTCGGTACATATGTCAAAATGGGAGAGAAACGGCCAAGGAAGAGAAGCCCAAAGAAAGAAGAGAACTAAATGTTAAGAGTAGACGTATAAGTGAAATATTGTTTGCCAAGATATCTGTGCTTAAATTACCTGTTCAAGACCTTCTACAGTTGCGGTCTCTTTATTGTCATCAACCCCAACATATAATGGCTCCTTTTTTAGAGAAATCCTTGCCAGATCTTCAACTTTACGGGTTTGTGTAGCAGAGAATAACATGGTTTGCCTACGTTCTGGCAGGGAAAGGAGTGAAATTAAAAACACGTTGGTTTTTTTCCAAACATTGACAAGGTAACAAATTAGAAATATCCAGCTGATCCACGCCACCTAGAATCCATTTTTTTAAAATTAGTACCTCGCAAGCTTTTACAATTAAAAAATTGAACTAATCCTAATCAAATTTAGAATAAAAACAAAATGGCAGTGTTATACATACATATATAGCCACTCATCCAAATCACTATAAATGTGTTTTTTCGAGCCATCCTAAAAAGTTTTTTCAAGCCATCCCAAATTTGGATCATCCTAAGTTTTTTTAAGCTATCCTAAATTTTACTTGGGAGTAATGTCCACTGAACAGAGAAGGATTTTCTTTAGCAAATATGCATAATAAATATGCATAAAAGATATTAATCACCAAACAGTCAAGATCTACGTAGATTGTAGAGTGTTTAAAGTGAATTCTAGGCATTAGTACAGCAGACACAAGAATAGGATATACAAAAGTTGAAATAGCTCAGGACTACTGCATAAATTTTTTTAAGTATCAAGAAATACAGATAGTATAAATATCTGACTTACTTGGTAGAAGCTTTATGATCTGTTTCATTTCTTCTTCAAACCCAACTTCTAGAATTCTATCAGCTTCATCAATTACCAGACACTGCAGGTTCTTATACATAAATCCTGGAGTATTCTAAAACACATCCAACAATGTTGTCAACTACACACAGGGACAAAAGAGAGAACATGAATTATGCAATACTAACTGTTTTACCTGCAGATGGTCCAGAAGCCTGCCTGGAGTTGCAACAATGATGTTTATGCCATTACCAAGTTTTTGTACCTCGACTGATCTATTACTGCCCCCCATTATCAAGCCGTAGGTATGGACATGATGAGTCATCAGTTCTTTGATAACACCGTAAGTCTGCATGGCAAGTTCTCGAGTCGGTGAAAGTATGAGGACACCCGTTCCTAAAAAGGAGATGGGAAACAAGAGATGTCTAGAGAGTTTCTAACAGATAAAGGCAAACCTATCTGTTTGCCTATCATCTACTGCAATCTAAACAATGCAATCTATTAAAGCAAGAAAATATGGTACAATCTTGGTTTCAGTATAATCAATTGTTGGTTAGATGGAAGTTAGATCAGAAGGTTGGTATTACTTTAATGGATGAGAATTTGGTAAAACAGATTAAAGATCAAAATCAAACGCATATAAAGAGAATTTATAATGTTTTAATAGAAATGGATTCGGAAACGGAATTAGTTAAAGATTGTATGCTAAAGTGGGCTCAAAATATTCAAGAACCGATTCTATTGGATACATGGGAGGTAATTTGGGTTAGAAATGTAAAATTTACCAAGGCACAAAATTTAAGAGAAAATTTTTATAAAATGTTTTATAGATGGCATCTGGATCCTAAAAAGTTGTCTTGTATGTATCCTAATTTACAGCCCAAATGTAGGAGATGTGGTAATTTGGAAGCCACTTATTTTCATATATGGTGGACTTGTGGAAATATAAAAGCCTTTTGGATTAAGATCTGGTGGAACATTCAACAGATTTTTAAGAGAAAGATAAAGTTTACCCCACAATTATTTTTATTGGGTGTTATTACAGATTGTGATGTTAAAGAAATTAATTTGATGTTGAATTTGATAACAGCTGCAAGATTATTAGTAGGGCAATATTGGAAGAAGGATTGCTTGCCTACAATAGAAGAATGGATGATTAAAGTGTCAAATTTAGCAGAAATGGCTAAGATTTGTGCTTATTTGAAGGATCATTCACAAGAAAGATACATTTTGGTCTGGAGAAGATGGATAAATTATATTCAGAATAAATATGGGACTAAAAAGTTTCATTTAGCCTACAAGTGAATTTTAGAGTATTATTATGAAATTATTATTATTTTTAATATTAGTATTGTTTAACTATTTTGGGACTGTATTGTTTAATAATTAGGATATTAATTTGTTTATGTTCTCATTATTATTATGTTCACTTTTAACTTGCTTATATTTATGTTAAAGGGGAGTTAAAGTGCATTATGGATTTGGTTATTTATATAGTTGGCAATATTAGTTAGATTATGATTAACATATTTGTAACCCTGTATTCAACTCTGGGAAGTGGGGGAGGGAGGGGGAGGGTTTGGGTGGGTTAATATTGTAACTTTTATAAAACTTTTTAATAATAAAAACAATGCAATCTAAACAATCTAAACTCTTGGCAGGCTATAGCCACGGCAAAAAAAATAAAACACAAAGAATACAGGGAGACCTTGATTTACAACAGTTCATTTGATGACAGTTCGAAGTTACAACGACACTGAAAAAAGTGACCTACAACCATTTTTCACATTTAGGACCACTGCAGCACCCCCCCCATGGTCATGTGATTTACATTTGGATGCTTGACAACTAATTCATATTTATGACAGTTATAGTATCCCAGGGTCATGTGATCCCTTTTTGCAACCTTCTGACAAGCAAAGACAATAGAGAAGCCAGATTCACTTTTAACAACTATGTTACTAATTTAACAACTGCAGTGATTCACTTATCAAATGTGTGGCAAGAAATGTTGTAAAATGGGGCAAAACTCACTTAACAAACTTCTCACTTAACAACATACATTTTTGGCTCAGTTGTGGTCGCAAGTGGGGGACCACCTGTAATACAAAATCAAAATACTTAAAAAAACCTGCTAATAACAGATGACGCCACACACCAAATGCCCTTCAAGAGAGCCCCATTATCAACTTCTTCTGGAAAGCGTACAGCGTTGGAGCCAATTGAACCTCCAATGGGAAGCCACTCCAGAAGGCTAGATCTGCTATAGAAAATCAACTCTCCTGGGATTCAGCCAAGCTAATTGGTCAGAGTGGCCAAGTGGTAATTCTACAAGACAGCACTTTACTCAAGGAGAATTAGAGAGATAGGCTGCTGGGTGATAACTTGCTGACACAATAAGAGAGAATTACATATGCTTTGCCTCTCATATTGCCACAGAGTTGGCCCAAACCTGGGTACATTAGCTGTGCTTAGTCAGATTAAGTCTTCATTGCCCTCCAGTTGTATTCCAGGCATTGCTTCTGCCACTTCATCTTCCAGAGGTCCTCTGTAAACCAAGGGATCACCCAGACTGCCCAATAGTCAGGAGCCATTTTGTTGGGGGCCTGAGACACTGCTTCTTGCCAGTGATAGATCAAACTCTCAACTCAACCTCTACTCATGTCAGGGAAACTGCCAAACATCTAGGAAAATCATTTGGATCCATAAGGTGCATAAGGTGGACCAATGAATGAGTCAAGCTCTGCAAAGGGAGCAGGTGGCAGTCAACTGCATCTGGATCAGGAAGTGAACCATGACATATAAAAGTACACTAATACTGTATTCTCAACATCCTGATTGCTAACTGCCCAGAGATTAAAAACAAGCTTTAACATGGGCCTACGTACAAATTTGGAGCTCAGATTTCCTGGGACCATCAAATTCATGGCTGCTGCCATGGAGGCTTATAAACTCTAGAAAGTGGGTCTCAACCTTTCTAATGCCGCGACCCCATAATACAGTTCCCCATGTTGTGGTGACCCCCAACCACTTATACATCACCGGGTGCCAGGGGCATGGCCAAAGAAAAGGGGAAAAAAATGGCAGACAGCCTTGTTTGGCGACCCCCGTGAAATGGTCGTTCGACCCCAGATGGGGTCCCGGCCCACAGGTTGAGAACCACTGCTCTAGAACCACCCTTTTCCAAAACCACCAGGTAACGAGTAAGATGATCAAGCTGGTGTCTAGAGAGCCCACGGAAGGGTCTCATTCAGCAAAGATGGCTGATACACCAAAAGGACCCCAACTTGTAACTGTAGCTCAAGCTAACACATAGGAACCCATGCTCTACCACCTCAGGAACAGTGATAATAGATCAATACCACTTCCCTCAGCAGGTTTTGAAGAGGGCAACATCCCTGTCCTCACTCAGTCAAAATAAGTAATACACATCAGGTCTCCCTGCTCATTTGAGACAACCAGATCCTACCAAGATGGGACGACCAAATTAGAAAAGGCAATCGCCATCAAATTAGAGACCTCTTTCCCCCTGGAAATGACTACTTGGCCCTTCTACACCACATTTATCTTCAAGATTTCAAATGATATTTCAAGAAAAAAAATCTCACCATTTCTAGGCATAAATTTTAACTTGTAGATAAGTTCTATGGCTGGAATGAGAAATGCAAGAGTCTTGCCACTGCCAGTTTTTGCAGCCGCTAAAATATCTCTGCATGTAGAACAATTACAGAAAAGAAAAGAGAAAAAAAGGAATGCATGAGTGGTTTGGAAGTTAACATTTTTCATTAAAAACAAGTAGCATCATTAATATGAATTTAAAATTAATACTTGATAAATAATAAGGCTGATTAACTGAATACTATAGCTCCAAGACAACAATTTTAATCATCACTCACTGTTTCCTGCCTGTCAATCATCTCTGACAGAAATTTGCATTTCTTTTGCTGTTCCCTTAAAAAATGTCATTTCTTACCTGCCTTCCAAAAGCGGTTTAATACTTTTATGCTGAATTTCTGTCATGTGTGTAAATCCCATGTCTGCTATCCCTTTCAATGTGTTCTCACTGACCAGGTCACTAAGAGACTCAAAGGAAGTGTCCTCAAAAGCACCTGAAGAGACAAGCAATGTCAGCCTTGTTTAACTGCTCCTAACCAATTGCTATAGATCAAAAGGAAGTCCATTGTATTAAAATAGAACAGAGTTTAAGTATGCCCAGTTTAAAACAACTGAGGGCCAGTTTGGTGTAGTGGTTAAGACATCAGACTAGAAACCAGGAAACCATGAGTTCTGTTCCCGCCTTAACCATAAAAGAACATCCATCTGAGTGACTTTGGGCCAGTCACTCACTCTCTTTCAGTTCTATCCACCTCAAAGGATTGTTGTTGTAGGGAAAAATAGGAGCAGAAAGGTGTGTTTGATGTTTGCCATTTGGGTTATTTGTAAATAAACTTAAAAAATTAACAAATAAATAAATAAATGTCAAACAGGAAGATAAACATGGAAGGAAATATTAGGTCGTCAAACCATTTAAGGCTAAGCCAAATTTAGCCACTCTATTTTGGAAAATTTGCATAGGAATGGGTGTTTTTAGTACAAGTTTTATCTTACTCACAAAGCCAGTGAATTAATCATTAAAATAAATAAATATTTAACCAAGGCCAAAGGCCTGACCACTAAATTCAATAAAAATAAAGAGATTCCAGGTTCAGTATCCTGCGTCTCATTCCTATATATTTCTAAATCCCATTGTGTTTGATAAGACTTATTCCACGCATTTAGGATTTAATGAGGATATGTTGACATATAAAATCTCATTATCTGAGAAACAGAATTGAGAAAACCTGCCTGTTAAACCCAGAGGTAAGACAGGTCCATCAGCATCATGAGAAGCTTCTTCTTCAGTCAGACCATCAACATTTTCTTCTTCGAGATTCCCAGGTAAAGCCTCTTGTGTTTCAACCTCTTCTTCGTCAATTTTTGCTTTTTTACCACCTGCATGCCACAAAACCAATTTTCATTATCAATAATTATCTGAAGATGAACCAGTGATTTCTCACTGAAAGTCAAAGCCTCTCAAAATGTAGATTTTTAATTTTTTTTATAGACCTAAAGTTATGTTTCCTTATACTACTGCCATATACCCCTCTAAGTGGCCATGAAATAAACAAGTAAATACTGCACAATATAAAGCCTTCATTCTGGAAGCAGAAGAGAATGGAATTGAAAACCAAGGAGATTATAACAGCAATTTCAAATGGACTTAAGTTTTGTGTGGTTGAATCCGATCCAATCAAATGTCTACTGTATGAAACCTTCACTAGCTAGAAATGCATGGACAAGAAAGATGAGATACTTCCACATAAGCTGAGAGATTCAATTTTATTTAGGAAAGCTAATATAGCCATTCTTCATGAATTATCTACTTCAATCTATTGTAGAGCTGAGGGTATACTCAGCACAGCACTTGTTTCATTATTACTGAATCTCAGCATGCATTGTTACTGGAGAAGAGCTCTAATGGATATGCCTATGTAGTCCAGTGTTTTGTGACCTACATTGGCAACTAGATATTGATATGCATGGAATGAAAGAAATAATCCCTTTCTACTATCACATCCTAGCAATGAATATTTAAGGGATGCTATTCATGATTCAGCAAGCATCAGTATTAGCATCCATTAATAGAATGATACTCCATAAATCTACTTGTCTTTTAAAACCAATCTAATGGGTTGCCATTACAATTGCTGGCAGCAAATTACATTATACGTATGTACGATCTAAGAAAAGTCTTTCCTTCTGCTGGTCTTAAATTTCCCTGCTTTTAGTTACAATGGATAACATTGGACATTACTCCAGTATCATCAGAAAAGTTACCTATGCCATGAATGATTATATATACCTATGTCTTCCCTTATCTTCTAAGCCAGGGATATCAAACTACCAGTCTGCAGGTCGGTTGCATCATGCGGAGGCCATGCCCACCCCAGCTCCGGCAATGGGGAAAAAGTCACGATACGTCACGTCACGAGTTTGACACCTGGGTTCTAAGCTAAAGAGCATCAATTGATGTAGCTTTTGTGTTTGGTACGATTGTGTGTTTGTATTATAATTTTAAAATAAAATTCATTAATAAAAGGAATACTGCAATACTGCCATGGGGAGAAAAAGAACCAAGGAAATAAAATAACACTCATTTAAAAAGAAGTAACAATAAGAGCTATCATACCATTTTCTGCACAATTTTCAATTTGCCTTTTCTTTTTCTTCTTCTTCTTCATCCCAGGTTGCTTACACTCAGGTTCCTCAGCTTTTATTACATTAGGCAATTCCCCATCTGTCATTTTGTGGTCTTCCATTGCTGTTTCTAAAATGTTGGAAACTTCTTCTGAGACATTCTCCATTGCATTTTCTAATGGCATAAACAAAAAGGTCAATTGCTGCTGCACTTAAGTGCCAAAAATGTTTCTGAAAATCTCATTCAGGCCACAAGGACAAATGAATATACCACACAGTTTATTTAAGAATATCAATTAAGCCCCTGCATTCTACTGTACTTGCTAAAGCATTGACTGAATTAAATATTATTACTACTTTACTGTTTGCGCCACTAGAAAAGATCATAACTAATGCCTTGTTGGATTACACCCTTGGCTCATCTGATCCAGCAGACTGTTCTCACAGTGGCCAGTCAAGCTGGTAGCCAGCATTACATTTCATGGTAGTAAATTCTTAGGCTGAGTAATATACATGCAAAAATATACCCTTTGTTGGTCCCGATTCTTTTAGGATTCCATTTCATTGGGTGATCTCTGGTTTTAATATTTTGGGAAGAGGAAAATGGCTTCTCTCTGTCCACTTTACTCACATCATGCATAATTTTGTACACTTCAATCATTCACCTCTTGTGTAGACTAAAAAGCCTTAATGTTGCAACCTTTCTTCACAAGGAAGCTGCTCCAGCTCCTTAACAGTTTCAACGCAATGCAAATGTAGGAGATGAACAGGCTGATCCCAAGGATGGGGCAAATGTGTCATCAGTTTGAAGACACTGCACTCCTTATACAAGCCCCAAGTCCAGCCCCTCCAGAATTCCACAGACCCTTTATCTAGCGCCAATTTGGCTTGACCCTCAGTACATCAGATTCTTGTGCACAGATGGCATATAATAAACTTTTAGTAATTTGAACTCAACTCAACCAGTTTCTGGTTACTTGCACCTGACATCCAAACTCCTTCATCCGTTAGCCTGGCCTTCCTTTCCGAAGTAAAATTATTATCCAGGAGGTTTTTTTTTTATTTCATGCAGCATACCATCCCTTCACCCCATCTGGACAACTTCTTTGCAAATGATTGATAGGGTGGTGCACGTGCACCACTATGATTTTGTGTCAAACGTTGTTCAGAAGCACACTCAACTCAGACTGGACATTATAACCGACCCTAGCCTTTCTGGCAAAGAGGCATCGACTCTGCCCTGAAACCATGCAACTTCAATCTTGCCACCGCCTCCCCCGACATCCGGGGGGTGGGGTACCGGGACTAAAAGGTACTCGGATAGATAGAGAGAGGTGATGATGATGATGATGATGATACCCTTACCAAGCGTTTCTCCCACAGGCGATGGCCCCGCGGTCAGGCTTTGGTCGGCGGTTCCTTGCCGGGCCAAATTGCGCTGGCGGATCTTGCGGTTGCGCTTTTCCAGCTTCTTGCGCAGAAGCCGCATCGGAAGCTTCCCGGTATTCGCCGCCATCCTTCCGCAACAGACAAGACCGGAGAGCCGGGCGACGCAACACACGTGCGCCAGAAGGATGGAAGAAAGGAAGGGGGAAAAAAAAGAGGACGTAACCGGAAACGAGAACCGGAGATGTTCCGACGCGGCGTCAGACCTTTTGGTCCTCACGACCAAAGGCCCCCTTGCAGCGACTTCTAGAGGCTTGGAGGTATAGTTGATCCTCCAACTTTGCTCGAATTAAAGAGGGAAACCAAGTGCAGTTCTTGCAATGTACACGTATTTCTAAACAAATATTTCGGAAGGTGCGATCTTTAAACCAAGTACAAAATATAAATACGATGCAAAATACTGTCGGTTTGTTAGGGGCGTTTGTGTACGAATCTCCATCTAAGATGTCTGTCTGTCTGTCTGTGGAAATATGTACGGAGCCCAAGTGAGGTTGGGCAAAGAAACTTCTCTGTAAACAAAGATGCATCTATAGTTCTCTTTTGTTTAATTTCTAGAATAAATATTTCAAAAGTTGAAGTTAAACCAAAGGATTTCCATTAGATCACCAATGGGCCCATTGTATTTTGCATTAGACTTACATTTTGTACTTGATTTAAAGATCGCACCTTCCGAAATATTTGTTTAGATTATGAACCTTGCAAGACATGCACTTGATTTCCCTGTTTAATTCGAGCAAGGTTGGAGGATTAATCATACCTTAGGCTGGTTTTTTTGCCTCTTCTAATTATGTTTCTACTACTTCTCTTTTTGTTTTATATGTACTTTCCTCAGTTCTACAGATCCAATTTTCTGTCTCTAAACTTCCTACTAGCTGTTGACCCTTGTAAATTAATGTGGAGGAATTAGTCCCTTTACCAGAGGGATTAATTTTCTTTTTAATTTATTTTTTGCTTGCCTAATTTTTAATTATTATTTTTATACTTTATTTTATTTTAATTTTTGTCAAACGATGGACTCGTGTTTATCCCAAGAATGTTTATGGTCAGTTACTGATGATTGACCTATTACCTATGCAGTAAGTTAGTTCCAAGCTTCTACTACTTTCTAACAATACTTTTGAACTCTCCTCCTGTCACTTTGAAGTTATGCCCTGGTGTTCTTGATTCTTGTCTATTATTGAAAATACTGCCTTCTAGAACCTTATTCACACCCTTATTATATTTAAGGGTTTCAGTCATGTCCCCCTTTTCCCTCCTATCTTCCAGGCTCTACATATTCAATTCTTCCACTCTTTCCTGATATGTTTTGTCCCTCAGACTTTGCATCATTTTTGTTGCTCATCTCTGGATTCGCTCAATCTTAACCAATATTTTTTTTAAGTGAGGTCTCCAGAAGTGAAGACCGTTTTCTAAATGGGCTCTGACTAAAGTCCTATAGAGCAGGATTAGGGCCCCTTTTTCTTGCTGATGATCCCTCTAGTGATGGATCCCAGAATTTTGTTTGCCTTCACAGCTGCCTGGCCACACTGCTCATTTTGCAGTCATCTGCTTAAGTGCACACTAAATCCTTTTCTTCTGTTGTTCTGTTGTCCTTCTCATTGGATAGGCAGATTTAATTCTGGCAAGGCAGTGCCTAATGGAGCAAGGTGCTCTGCTCTGTGAGCAGATGGGCTTGATTTCAAAAAGCTGTCCTTTTTAGATTGATTTAATTTAATTATTTACTTTCTTGGTTTTGTTCTTGAATCTTCCTTTGTAAGCAAAGATATAAACATAAGCCATTACATTTTTTTAATCATTATGAACAGATTTTCCCCCTTTCAGGTCTTTCTTTTATTTTTTTTGCCAAGAAAATATGATTATAGTATCTATTCATATTTGTGGGTCATCTCCAACACTTTGAACTGGGCCTGGAAGCCTTCTATAAGCAATTACAATGGCAACAAATAATAGTATTTTCATGGTCATGTCTGTTTATTGGCTGAAACAGATTTTAAATCTGGCCAGGTAACTTGATTATTTTTACTTTGCTTTCATGTTTTCCACGGATGTTCTTCTGCACTTTTATTTGGGATTTAATGATTATCAAGGTTTGGCCTGATGCTTGAGGAAAAAAAGATGCCAGTCTCTTTTTTTCCTTTGTCTCACTAATCCCTGGAAAGATTTATAGCACTATGTGCCTCACTGAAAGTATTGATAAACTATTTGTTTTGTTGTTTGTTCTCCTGATGAGCACAGTGTGAATTTCCTGGGGCTCTCAAAGGCAGAACATTTAATTGAATTCCTGGAAGCTTACTTGACCAGTTTCTCAAATCCAGGCAACTGAATTTTCCAGCAGCTCTTATATTTCAGCAGTGGACAAAATCAGCTTGCTTTATTTCAGCCCCCTTGCAAAGCACCAGCCCTACTGATTTACTAGCAAATATATCCAAGTCTTTGTTTGGACAGTAGATGGTGCAAGCAAAACAATTTCATTTTCCACAATACGGTAGCAATGAAATTGGTATAATGTTTGATGACCCTTTATGATTAGGATCTTCATATAAGTACATTTTTCTGCCACAAGTGGATTTAATATGTGTATTTTGTTTTTCTCCACTATTGCTTTTGGCAGACCACTTATACAATGATTAGAAACAAATTCATATCTGAAATCTGATTTGTATTTGAATGAGTTTGACTTTAGGAGATGACTTTTAGAAACAATCACATTGAACGTTTCCTCTTGGACAAACTTTAGAAAAGTCTGGAATGACATGGATGTGTATGGACTCACCCTATTACAGTTTTGTAAAGGGAGCCTCGGGAATGCATTTCAAGTTGTCACTGAAGCTAAAAAGCCTCTAATTGCAGTGGTGAATTCTTCATGTAGGCTTCATTCTATCTGGCTTAGAGAGACATTTCGAGCACCACTCTCCCAATTTGTTATTCTAAATCTTGACAGTTTGCTGAAGCATCCTTTCCCCGAGGAGCACAGGGGGATGTCAACTAATTTAACTTTGCTTGTCTTCTAGCTTTGACTCACTCTATTTTTGGAGGGGTTTGTAAGCCCATCAGTCAATCTGGATAGCTTGAAGTAATGGATCTTCCATAGTGCCTGACCCCTAAAATGATTCTTCAAAACATGTGCAAAACCTCATGCAAATCTACCCACTTGAATTCATCTCATATTGTAGAACCTGGGCTGCCAAAACCAGTTTGAAAGGGCTCTAAGCAAGATTGTTATAGTGAGGGCATTTCCATACTGCCCTCTTTCACTCTGAAAGCCACTAAGCTGTGGTCATCAACAAATCTGTCCCATCTTCAAAGGCTAAAAACAAGAAGCAAGCAACTTTTATCAGACCTTGCAATAACAAAAATCTCCAAACGTTTGGATATAATAAAATAAAACAGGTCGCTTCTGCACTGTCGTCCCACATCTACTCCTTGTCGCAAATCAGATCATTTGACATAAGATTTGATTTAGATTGGGTGGGTACTTCCAGATGAATGGGTCTTATTACTACAGATCAAAAGATAGCATGTAACTTTTCCATCTTTACTTAACAGATTTTCAGTAGAAAGAAAAATGACCAGAGAAGAAGCTGGAATACCTGAGGGAGTTAAAGTGAAAGCAGACATGGTTGGGGACCCTCACCCAGGCCTCCAAAAATGAAGAAGTCTTTTGAGAAGGATCAATTGATTTTGCTTAGAAATATTGAGGTAGACTCTCCCTTTTTTTAGCCAACCTGACCGAGAAAAGTAGTAGTGGGAGGCTGTCACTAATGAAAGGCACCAAGCTGGAAGAAGTGATTTAAGAAGTCAGATCCGCATTTAAAAACTCCCTTCTCACACCTATGGGAGATAGGTATCCTCCTCATTCTCAGGGCAGAGGTCTGGGAGTTTGAGGGTTTTGAGCAGGATATTAGCAGTTCTTAGCATGGCACTCTTTTTTTTATATATATATATTTTTATTCATAATACAATTAAAACAACAATGGACAAACATGACATTCCAGAGTGAATTTTTCTATCAGTTCCTATCATAGTACAAAAAATTTATACATTGTTCTTAACCTCTATATAAACCTCATCTTTTATACAATACAATTATATATACAATTATATGTACAGTTATGTATATCTTTTAATTCTACCATTAGTTTGAAGTCCGAGCAGTTCTTAATTCATACCAGCGGTAAAATTTGCCCCAGATTTCGAAGTATTCGTGTTCCGTTTTGTCTTTCATAATCATTGTAAGCCTGTCCATCTCAGCACATATTAGAATTTTATGCAGGATCTCTTCTTCCGTTGGGGTTTCCTTGTTCCTCCAATTTTGAGCAAAAACCAGCCTGGAGGCCGTTAAAATGTGTAGCATTAAATAAAATACGCCTTTGTCATGTTTTTGCGTAGTTAAACCTAATAGAAAGAGTTCTGGTTTTGGTTCTACCGCTTGCTGTAATATTTCTTCCAACCATGTTTTAATCCTGTTCCAAAAATCACAAGCTCGCGTGCATTCCCACCACATATGATAGTAAGTTCCACTTTTCAAGTTACATTTCCAACATTTAGGGGAGACATTGGTATACATTTTAGACAATCTTGTGGGTGGGAGATGCCATCTATAAAACATTTTGTAAAGGTTCTCTTTGTAAGAGGTGGCCAAAGTATGCTTCTTGTTTCTTGCCCATAGTTCTTGCCATATATGCAGATCAAAATTAAGACCAAAATCCTTACTCCAATTCAACATAGTCACTTTTACTTGTTCCTCGTACGTTGCCTGATCTAGCAAATAGTAGTATAATTTTTTAATCATTTTATCCTCCGACCCCAAAATTATTTTATCCAATTCTATTGGTTCTAATTTAATGCCTAACTCTTGTTTGTCTTTCCGATATCTTGCCTGCAGTTGCAGGTATGCCCACCATTCTAATTCTATCCCTTCATCGTGGATGGTTTTCCTGGATTTCAATTCCCCTCTTTCATCTAAGATATTTTTATATGTTATGATCTTGTCTAATTGAGTAAATTTTGGGTGTACATATATTTCTAACGGTGAGATCCAACTAGGTACTTGGGTATAATTTGGTTGCCAAATTTTTGTCCATACATCAATAAGAGCTTGCCTAATATAGTGACTTCGAAAATATTTATGTACTTTATATTTATGATCCCATAATATGGCATGCCATCCTATTTGTAGGTCATGGCCCTCCAGACACAATAGTCTCCTATTTTTTAGTAATATCCAATCTCTTACCCATACTAATGCTGCGGCCTGGTAATATTTCTCCAAGTCTGGAAGACCAAATCCCCCCCTTTCCTTTGAGTCCTGTAGTAATTTTAATTTAATCCTTGCTCTTTTTCCTTGCCAGATGAATTTACACATCATTTTGTTCAAATTTTGAAAAAATTTCTTGTTTAATTTTATAGATATACATTGGAACAAAAATAAGATTTTTGGCAACACATTCATTTTAATCACCGCAATTCTGCCCATAAAAGAGAGCTGTAGGTTAGTCCAAATATCAAAGTCTTTTTGAATCTGTTCTATTAACTTATCATAGTTATCCCTTTTAAGCGTAGCGCATTTGGCAGTCAGTTGTATCCCTAAATATCTAATTTTATTTGTAATTTGAACACCAATTCTGTCAACCAATTCATTTTTCTGTATTTTAGTCATATTTTTGACAAGCATTTTAGTTTTTTCTTTATTTATTTTTAAACCTGCTATTTCCCCGTATCTATTCAATGTTTCCATCAGTCTAATCCCTGATTGTAGTGGTTCTTCAATTATAAAAACTAAATCATCTGCAAAGGCTTGTATTTTAAATGTCTCTTTCTTGATTTCTAGACCTTGGATCTGTTCATCTTGCCGGATTGCTCTAGTTAATACCTCAAGAGATAATATAAATAACAATGGTGATAGTGGGCAGCCTTGCCTTGTGCCTTTTTGCATTTGGAAACTCTCAGTCAGTTCTCCATTGATTATTACTTTGGCCACCTGCTTAGAGTAAACTGATTTAAACATATTTAAGAAATTTTCCCCAAGTCCATATACAATAATTGATTAAACATAAATCCCATTTTACATTGTCGAATGCTTTTTGGGCATCAAGAAAAATTAAACACATTTGCTTTTCATTATGTACTTCATAATATTCCAATATGTCCAAAACAGTCCTAATATTGTTTCTTATATATCTTTTAGATAGAAAGCCGTTTTGATCAATATGTATAAAATCCACTAAGAACCTTTCCAATCTTTGTGCCATTATTGCCATGAAAATTTTGTAATCTGAATTCAAAAGAGAAATGGGTCTATAGTTCTTAATTTGTGTCAGATTGGTGTTTTCTTTAGGAATCAACGTGAGGAAGGCTTCTTCCCATGAAGCTGGTATTTTAGCTTGGGTTAAAACCTCGTTAAATAAGTCCAACAGCATTGGGCTTAAAGATTCTTGTGCAATTTTATACATTTCTGCAGGTATACCATCTGGCCCAGGTGTTTTATTATTCTTCTGTTTCTTAATTGCGACCGAGAGCTCTAAATGTGTTATCTCTTTATTTAGGAGAGTTTTAAATTCTTCTGGCACCTTGGGTAAATCGACTAGTTGTAGATACTGTACTATGTCATGGTTATTTCTCTTTTCGTCGTCCTTATATAAATTCTTGTAAAACTCATATGCCACTATCTTTTTTCCTTCGTTCTGGCACACCATATCACCTTTGGCGTTATAAAGGTTGGTAACTCTCTGCTTATTATTGTGTTTTTTGATTTTATAAGCCAACCATCTCCCTGGTTTATTGGCATTTTCAAAGAAATTTTGTTTAGTACGTTTTATCTGCTGTCCTAGATCTTCCTTCGTAATAATATCCATCTTATGTTTAATTAAATCAATCTGTTGTTTCAAATCACATCTTTGTGGTTCATTTTGCAGGTTATCCTCAACTTTACGTAGTTCTTCTTCCAGTTGTCTTTGGCGTTGTGTTTTGATTTTGTGTTGCCTAGCCATATAAGAAATTACAACGCCTCTCATGTAGGCTTTGGTTGTATCCCATAACTTTTGGCAGTTTGTATCCTCCTTCTTGTTTGACTTAAAAAACAGATCCAATTGTTCTTCTAATTTTGATTTGAATTCTTTATGATTTAAGATTGCCCTTTTTAAAGTCCATCTCCTCGTATTTTTTTGCCCCTTCCATTTAATTCTAATCGGATTGTGATCAGCCCAGGTATTTGTATCAATCATAATCTCCTCTACTTCTAAATTTAAGTCAGCTGACATCCACACCATATCAATTCTGGACCAAGATTGATGACGTCCAGAATAAAAAGTAAACTGTTTTTTCCAAGGATTCCTTTCTCTCCAAATATCCTGTACATTGAACTCATCTACCATTTTAAAGAAAATATCAGATATTGTTCCTCTAATTCTTTTTCTATTCTTTCCACATTTATAATCTAGATTATTATCCACAATTGCATTATAGTCACCCATTATACAAATGCTATCATGTTCCAATTGGCTAATAATGTTGTAGAGTTTTTTATAGAAACGTTTTTGCCCCTCATTCGGGGCATAAATTCCAACCAAAAGAATTTTGCTTTTATTCAAAATTACTTCACAATTAGAATTCTGCCATCTTCGTCCTTATAAATTTGCTTAGCCACAATTTCTTGTTTAATATATACTACCACGCCTCCTTTCTTATATTGCGAAAGTGCTGCAAACATATTCCCCAGTTTGGGACAATTTAATAAATATTGATGTTGTTTTTTAATGTGGACTTCTTGTAACATTATTATATCTAAATTCATCTTATTGAGCCTATTGAAAAACTTCTTCCTTTTTGTTGGAGAGTTGAGGCCATTAACGTTGATAGATATAGATTCAACACATTTCTTCCCCTCCTTATCTATGTTTAGATCTAGTTACTATTGCTGGTCTAGACTCTTGAGTTTGTAAATCCTTCCCTCTTTCCACTGTTGATCTTATCGGTCTAGCCTCTTTAATTTCCTTAAACCTACTCTCCTCCTGCTTTTCTTCATTTTTCCCTTCATCAGTGTCCTCTCGAAGCTCAACTCTTTTATCTCTAGCTTCAATGGCTTGCACCAGTGTCTCTCCTTCCTCTCTTGCTTCTCTTTCAACTAAATCTTCCTTACTACCAAAGTTTTCCCTGTAGAATTCCTCTGCTTTTTCTATTGAGTCTAGGCGAAACTTTTTCTCGTGCCATGTTACCAGAATTCCTTCCGGAGTTAGCCATCTAAAATTGACATTTTTCCTTATCAGTTTGGAAGTTATGTATTGGTAAGGCCTTCGCAGGTCTCTCACTCTTTTGGGCACTTGTTTAAGTACAATCAGCTGTTTACCTCGATATTCCAGTGTATCATCTCTGAATCTGAAAAGAATTTCATCCCTAACTGATTTCTTAATAAACCTAATGTGCACTTCTCTGGGAAGATTGTGTCGTCTTGCGTAATTTGTGTGTATTCTATAGGTTTCATCTATCTCATTGGCCATCTCCTCTCTTGTAGACCCCAACGCTCCTGCTAGAATATCTGACATTATTACTGGGAGGTCTTCACCTTTCATCTCTCCTACATTTTGAAACCGTAGATAATGAGCAGCCTTCTCAAGTTCCAAAGAAATAACTGTGGTTTCTAATTCTTTATTGGCTTGAACTAGCCTTTCATTCATTTCATCCACTCTCTGCTCTTCTTTATCCATCCTTTCCTCCATTTCTACTAGTTTTTGTTCATTTTTCATAAGTTGGTGGTGGAAGGATTCAAATTTCCCATCCATAGATTTAATTTTATCTTTAAGTTCACCTGTATCATTCCTTATTTCACCTATTTCTTTTTTCAGATCTTCATGGTTTTTACACATTAACTCTTGCATTGATTGCAGCATTTGTTGCAAGTCTTTAAGTGGGTTTGCCCTATCTTTTTGAGCCATTTCTTCTAGTGATCTTTGCCTAACAGAACCTGGTTCCAGCAGTGTAGTTTGAAGTGTCTGCTTTCTCCCTATTTCAGCCCTTGTAAGATTTGGAGTACTAGACATTTTTTTCAATTTTCCAAACCAAACCTCCCCACTTATTTACAATTGTTAAAATGTTTTCCAGAGTATCAAAGTTGTTACTAAGAATCAAGAAGTTCTTAACATTACAAGGCAAGGGCAAATTTGCTACACAGTCTCTTTCCCTAGTAGTTTTTCCCTTCCCACTCTTACAGCAATTCTTGATTTAACCAGCAGGTGTCACTCTAATATTGTCTCTGGTATTAAATTTGTCTATTCATTCCAAAATGTCTACCTCCGTTTTTTTTCTTCCAAGCGATCTCCCTTGTGCCTTAGAGTAGCTAGCCTTCCAGGGCTAAATTTCAGTCTCTGGAGTAAGGGAAGAAGGAGGACGTCCCCTTTCTCTTCTCCACAAATCCAGCCAATGTAGCAAGTAAGCAGGCAAGCCTTTTTAGCCAAACCTTCCTTTTCGCCGCTTTTCCAGGAGCGAGGGAAATCCCTCCTCCCCTCTTGTAGGCTACTAAAGTCAGTAAATTTCAAGCGAAATCCTCCAGTACGATCTCACACCGGATCCTTTCTAGCCAGAATCTCTGCTCAGATGAATTTGACTGGAATTGTCATGTCACCGTCCAGCTTTTCCACCGCTAAGCTTCGGCCAGCTGACTGCTGTCATTTCTTCACTGCCGCCATTGTCGGCCGTTTCCCCTTCTCCGCTTGACTTGTCAAAGCTTCTCCTGGGTTCGTGGCTCCTGGCTGCCGCCTGAATCCACTCCCCAGGGCGCCTTGTTGTTCCCAGTCCCCCTCCAGGGAACTAGGGACCCCAAAGGATCTGTCAAACAGTCGGGAACGGGGTTAGATGTTCAGAGAATCATCCAACACACCCGTTCTTCCTGGCAGCTGGCCCCGCCCCCCCTTAGCATGGCACTCTTCTGGACCCAGCACTCTTCCCAAAAAGCTGGAAGAAGTGATTTAAGAAGTCAGATCCGCATTTAAAAACTCCCTTCTCACACCTATGGGAGATAGGTATCCTCCTCATTCTCAGGGCAGAGGTCTGGGAGTTTGAGGGTTTTGAACAGGATATTAGCAGTTCTTAGCATGGCACTCTTCTGGACCCAGCACTCTTCCCAAAAAGCAGGACTCCTGGGACGGCTTCATTTCAAAAATAACTTTTATTAGGAGAAATTGACAGCAGGCATGAAAGGCAGGATCTGAGGGTTTCCCGTGCAAATCAATAGGTTAAAGGAGTAATTAGCAAACCCCACCCAATATTCAATCTGGTCAGTTCAAATGAGCCAATCCCCAGGTATGAATCCGCTCTGGCAACAGGGTTGATAAGGCACTGTTTCCTTGACTGTTAAGTTGTTACGTCTTCCCACCTTCTGCAGCTAGAGATAAGGCAGATGGCTGAAGGCACATTCCATTCTCACCCCAGGCTGGCATCAAGGGGAATAGATCAAAGAGCAAGCAGATAGAGGAAAGTGGAGAGGATACATTGTAGTGTCCATAGCTTCCCCCCCTCTTTCCAGGAGTATGGCAGAATCCGCAGGAATAAAGAATAAAGAAATCACCCCCCTCCCAACAGTTGGGTTCTGACACCTGACATTGTTCTTGGGATCTGTTGGAGCCACTCTCCCAGTTTAGGAGTCACACCACCACTGAAACCATTTTAGCCTTTATTTTCCACATTCTCTCTAGTTCTTTATTCAGGCCCTGGTACATCTCCAGCTCCTCCAGCTCCTCATGCTCCTTCCAGCTTAGCACTGCTACATTGAGTCACTCGGCATTGATCATCCTAGAAAAGTGGTAGGGGGGAGGGGAATGAGCTGAACTGGTGGCAGCACCGCACAAGCCTGAGCGAGAGATGGCTGGAGCTGCAGGGCTGTCAGGGCTCAGCAGAATCGCCAGGATCAGCGCTTCTTAGCGGCTGTCAGGGCTCAGCGGAAGCGCCAGGCTTCAGCTGGAAAGCAGCACTGATCCTGGCGCTTCTGCTGAACCCAGAAGAAGCGCCAATCAGCTGGAATGTTGCAGCATCTCCAGGGTCTTGAGATTTACATTCAGATGCTTGACAACTGATTCATATTTATGATGGTCACAGAGTCCCAGGGTCATGTGAAGTGACCAAAACCTGCTGCAACCACCCAGAAGATGGGGGAATAAAAACCAAACACCCCCCACCCCACCTCCACTGCCAATCCTCAACAGAAATGTTCACAACAATGAAAACCTAGGACAGGAGGAAGAGCGCTGCCGGGCGGGCAGGTGTCTTCCTCAGCTGTGGCTTGGGGCACACTTTTTCCAGTGCCATTGTAACTTCAAACAGTCATTAAGTGAACTGTTGTAAGTCTAGGACTACCTGTACTTTATTACTCCCCCCCTTTTTTGGGCAAGTTTTAGACACCTTGCTAGGCGACTGGTGGTACTTGGATATTGCCATATCCTAAAAGTGGTACAATGGGTGAAAAGGTTGAAAAGCCCTGCTCTAGAGCAGTGGTTCTCAACCTGTGGGTCGGGACCCCATTTGGGGTCGAACGACCATTTCACGGGGGTCGCCAAACAATGCAGTCCGCCATTTTTTCCCCCTTTTCCTTAGCTGTGCTACTCCCTTTTATCCTATTGGCTTTTGAAAGCCAATAGAATAGACTCTCTTGAATAGAGTCTAATTTTATTGGCTTTCAAAAGCCAATAGGAATTGTCCAGGCTGTCTCTGCCCTGAGCCCGCCAAAAGTCCCATTCTGCAAACAGTGCTGCACCAGTTGAGTAGTCCTCGACTTACGATCGGTTGGGGGTCGTGGCATTAAAAAGGTTGAGAACCACTGCTCTAGAGTATCTCCCTAGCCTGGTAGCCAGTGCTGTGAGCCTTTGTTCAGCTGTGCTGAGGAGTTCAGAAGGAGCCAGGTCCTTTCATTGGCCCTCTCCCTCCTATATAATTTGAAACATTTCCAGAGCTATGGTTTCAATGTACTCTGTCCCACGCAGATATGTAAATTTACAGGCTTTTTGAATTATTGGAACATAATTTATGCTCCCAATCTTAGCTTATTTTAATAGTTAAAACATTAAAGGTGAAAAGTAAGTGTAGAAATGCTAACCAATGAAAAAGACAGAGTAATCATAGAATGCATAACAATATCTAATCAGATAGCAATTTAGATTCCAGGCTAAAGGTTTCAGAACTAGACCCAAGTCTTCCTTGCAACTGTAGCTGATGAACAGTATTTAGCAAAACTCATAAATATTTCAGAAGGGAGCACAATGTTGCTCAAAAGTGTGATCTGAGGACCATCTCGGGGGGGGGGGTTTCTGCAGAATCCAAACTATTTGCCACCCTATCTTGAATATTAAAATCCCATCAAAGAATTGTGACAGGTGGTAGCAGTCACGAATGTGTTGATTTTATTTTTTAATACAGTAAACATTTATAACCATTACCCAAAGGGAAAAAAAAGCTTTTTGGGGAATTCTCCATATTTTTTAAAAGTGGGGAGGGGTCCTGGGAGAAAAAAGTTTAAGAAACATTGCACTAGCACAGGGGTAGGCAACCTTGGCTCTTTTATGACTCGTGGACTTCAACTCCCAGAATTCCTGAGCCAGCCATGCTGAGGGAAAAGGGAGAGGTTTCCAAGCTGAGCCATACTGACTCAGGAATTCTGGGAGCTGAAGTCCATGAGTCATAAAAGAGCCAAGGTTGTCTACCCCTGCGACTAGCAGAAAGCTTGCATTTCATCCAGCCAATCCAAGCAATTCACTAGCAGGGTTATTCTTAGAACAGATTATAGAAGGGACAACATAGCAAAAGATGAAAAACCATCTCAACAGATCCTTTGAGTGTTAAAAGGTTCAGTCTACAGGTAGTCTTCAATTTATGACCACAATTGGGACTGGAACTTCTGTCACTAGGTGGAGTTAACTGAGTCAACCCCAATTTTAGGATCTTTTTTTTTTTGCCACAGTCATTAAGCAAGTCACCATGGTCATTAGGCAAATCCAGTTTCCCCCCACACCCATTGACTTTGCTTGTCAGAAGCCAGCTGGGAAAGTCACAAGTGGTGATCACCTGATTGAGAACATTTATGACTCCTCCTCCTCCTCCTCCTCCTCCTCCTCCTCCTCCTCCTCCTCCTCCTCCTCCTCCTCCTCCTCCTCCTCCTCCCTCTTTTACTTCTAAGTGTCAAGGGAGATACAAAGTTCTCGTTCTTGCTCTTCTGGCAGCCTCAACTATTGTTAATTGATATTGTGGTAGTGAAAATATTGTAAATACATACCAGTTGCCAAGCGCTTGAATCACAAACACATGATAATGGGGTCGCTGTGATGATGGTAAATGTGAGGGCCGGTCATAAGACACTTTTTTCAGCACCATCAAACTTTGGTTGCTAAACAAATGGTCATAAATCAAGGACTATCTGTAAATCAGCAAAATGTTTCTTCTGTGTGAATAAAAAAAAAAAACTGGATAGGATAAATGATCCGCATAAACTATTTGTAAGGAAGAGGGGTATGCGGGGTTAGACTATAATATTTCTATAAATTGGAGTCAAAACAAATTGCTTTATCTCCAGGCTTGCTCTCTTGGGCTCTTGTGGAGATCAGAAGAATATAGGCTCTATAATCCCAATATTTTCAAAGGGAATCAAGGTAGATGATTGGAAGCATCACATACTAGCTTAGGGTTACATACCTTTCTTGCGTTGTCTTCCCTTTTCCTTCTGCCTTTTCCCAGCTCAGAATTAAAACCCAGCAAGTTTGGAAGATCTCTTGAAGGGTCTATTACTTTTCTTGCCACCATCATTCCTTTCTTTTGTGTGTGTGTATAAATTATTTTGTTTTTCTCTTTTATTCCTTTGTATCATGGACATAATGTGATTCAGTGGAATATGGGAGAAGTTATAGGATAGCACAGTCACTTTCATAACATTTGAGAAAACACTATTTATTAAATGACCCAACATGGGCCATAGATACCTGCATTTAATGTACAGTTTGTGTATTAAGTACAGATGGTTAATGTTTGCCTTCTCTAAATATTTTCATAACTCTGTCTCTCTGACAGAGGGTTTCCTAGATCAAGTTTCTGAGCCTTCCACTTACATCTGCCTAGGTCAAGTCTCTGAGCCTTTCCACTTCAACCTTGACAATTTTAAGGCATGTGGACTTCAACTCCCAGAATTCTACAGCCAGCAATGCTGGCTGTGGAATTCTGAAAGTTGAAGTCCACATGCCTTAAAATTGTCAAGGTTGAGAAACACTGATCTGGAATATAAATTAAAAGAAGGGGTCCTGCATTGCCATGGAAGTTTCATTATCCAGTTAGCTCAGTTACCCATTCATAAACATCTCTGACATTATAATGCCATAGTTGAGAGAAACAGATGACTTAAAAAACGAAGAAAGAATGCTTATTAATTGACACCATATTGGTTTAACTATCGTAGAAAATAGATTCTAAAGGTAAGAGACCAAAAGACATGACAGAAAGAATCAACAAGGAAAGTCAAAAACCCTTGGAACCAATGCAGAGGACACTACTTCCTTAGCTGAAAGTAAAGAAAGATTAAGAGGATACATATATTTGGGAGCTTAAGGGAGAGGTGAAGGCAAAAAAAGTGGTAAATAGTTTTGTAGGTGTGAAAGTGAAAGTGTTTTCTAGATTTATCACAGTTCTTGGGATTATCATTCAATGTAGGCATTACGGTATTAAGCCCATTTACTTGGTTTATTGCTAATAATAAGCATTAATGTTTCAAAGTAAGATTGAAAGAAAGCCTTGCTTACATCCTGCATTGGTTTCGCTCCATGGGGGAAAAAATGCTGTTTTTTTTTTTAAATGGTGTGGTTTTTGAAAGCAGCTCCGTCTTGCTCCACAAAAGAGGGACTTGGAAGTGTTCCATCTTTTAGATTAGCCTTCCTCAACCTGATACTTTCCAGATATAATTGGACTCCCATTAGCTTCCAGCTATCATGGTCATCTGGGTAAGGAAAAGCTGGGACTTGACCTCCTCCAAAGCATGGATTAATCAAACCAGGTTTCACACTCACTGAAGGTTTAAACAATATCCTGAAAGCTTGGCCTTCTTTCATTTAAGTATCTAAATATCTTCCTATTTGGACAATGTGTCTAATGCCTATTTGCAAACTGTACTGCAGCTGGGTCAAGTGACTAATGAGTGCATTAATCAGAAGCAACAGAAGCAGCCATCAGCTCATAATTCACATGCTTGGCAGGTATGCCATCCTTAACATTACAATTGTATTTGGGATTTTTTTTAAAAAAAAGCTTCCTTAGCTTTTACTAATCTTTAAATACCCTAATTAAAGAATTACCGTACTTAATTACAACAAAACAGAACTGGTAGGGCCAATTTATAGTGAGTATTCATCTAGAGAAGGGGAAAAAAAACCTGGTGTTAATTTAAAAACTAGAGCCACTGTAAGTTAGATCTATGCAATAGCTTTTGTCCTTTGTATGAATTGTGAAAGTACCATGAAACTCTCCGTGTTAAGTTTTAGATGTGAAGATCCATTGTTGGCAAATGTCTGTTCATCTGGAAAGGACTCACCTGGAGCAATTTGTGTCATTTACATAACAATGTAACTATGCAAATAACACTAAATCAGTGCCGAAAATTGGTCTACTCCATTCGAATGCTGTTGAATTGCCATCTGGTAAATTGAGATTTCTGTATTGTCTTTTGCAGTAGCATTTTTTTTTCTTGTTGCACAGAAAACTGAAAAAAAGGGGCTATATTCATGAATAACAGAAAAAGTATTGTGTGCCTGAGTTTGCATAATGTCTAAACCCATTTTTAAAAAATCATTTTCAAAGTACGCCCAGTCCTGCTTAGCCATAGCAATTTTAGCCTTAGAACGGTGACTAGATTTTGGCTTAGTTTAGCTATGTTTTATTCTAATTCATTGGTTATTGCTTTTTTTTTTTTTGCACAGGATAAAGGCAGAGAAAACATTTTGTCTTAATCATAATGAAGTTGGGTTGTAGGGGTCATCTGAGGTCAGTTTTCCATCTGCAGATCTTTCATTGATACCTAGGTAGCATCTTCACTGCTATGACCTTAGAGAAGTGAAGTCTGTTGGCAGCTTTGGAATATATACCGTAGTTGCCAGTTCTATCGTTCTTGTACATCAGGGGTCCCCAAACCCTGGGCCGTGGCCCACTATCAGCCACAGCCTTTTCAAAACCAGGCAGTGGGAGAAATGGGCATGAGCGCTCGTGCGAAGCTCCTGTCCTACAAGTGGTAGGCAAGCATGTGTACATAAAGCTCCTCTTGCATGAGTGGAGCTTGCACACAAAGTTCTATTTGTGCAAATGGAGCTTTGCGTGTGAGCACAAGCACCCTCTGCTCAAGCACCCTCTGCTCACACGAGTGGAGTTTCATATGTGAGTGTAAGCACCATTTGCACGAGTGGAGGTCGCACGCGCTGTTCACACAAATGGAGCTCTGTGTGTGTGTGCCTGCCACTCACACGCCTCTGCCCGCCAGGCCAGACAACGAAGCTGGAAAGCTTGGGGAACACTGTTGTATATGATTGGGTGATTCTACTCTTTCTGGTTCTCTTCTGCGTGATGGACATATTGCTATGTGATTCTTATTAAACTGATGAGATGCCACCTCTTGCTTGATTGTTGGTTAACACTTGTGTGATAAAAAGAAGTATTGTCGTGATCTGACCTGTTCTCCCTTCTGCTTGAGCTTAGCTTCTAAACTATATTAAAGGATGCAAGCAGACATTGCTTATCAGGGATGTTCAAGTAAAATTTGGTGGTGTTCATGGTGGAGGGATGGAATAGCAGCAAGTTGGACTACATCAGCCTTCTCCATTATCAAAGACTGCCATGATCAGAGAAACTTGACTCATCTACATAAGGAAAAAAGGCTGGTATTATTTATGATCATAAAGATTTATGCCAGGGGTAGGCAACCTTGGCTCTTTTATGACTTGTGGACTTCAACGCCCAGAATTCCTGAGCCAGCCACGCTGAGGGGAAAGGTAAAGGTTTCCAAGCTGAGCCATGCTGACTCAGGAATTCTGGGAGTTGAAGTCCATGAGTCATAAAAAAGCCAAGGTTGCCTACCTCTGATCTATGCAATAGCTTTTTTCCTTTGCTTGAATTGTAAAAGTACCATGAAATTCTGTGTTACATTTTAGATGTGAAGGTCCATTCACATCTACTGGAAAGGATTCAAAAAGGGTGGGTGGGTTTATGTTCTTGCCTTAAAACTTTACATAAAATGCCACCCCAGCCCCACCTCAGAGTTTTGGGAGTTTTAGAAAAACTATAGAAGAGGTAAGCAACTTTGCAAGTTGCATCCGTGCCTCTTAATTCTCTTGTCCAAAGAAAATGTTCAAATGCCTTGCCCACTTGTATGTGTGCAAATGATATAGCGAGGCCCTACACACTCATGAGCTGCTGGTTGCCCATCTTAAACACATCTAGAAGGTGCTTGTGATAAATGCTGCATCCACAGAAAGTGTCCAAGTGTGTGTGTGTGTGTGTGGGGGATATAAGCGATGAAATGTGTGTTACAATTTCACCCTGCAAAATCTGCCTCTTTTGTACTTGGAAAATAACATTGCACACAAGTATGTATAATGGGCAGAATTATTGATATTGCAGCGCGTGCTTTGCCTATGTGGGTTATCGTGCTCCGTTGCCATCAAGCTGCTGTAAATCCTTTTCCTTTTCCAGGATTCCATTTAATGAGTATCTGTGTGTGGCATCTTTATTTCATAAACACAATTTAGCTCATGAGGAGAAAGAAAAGCTGAAACACTTTCATCCCTAGCAGTACCTCCCCAATGTTCAAAATAGTTAAACAGGATAGATAGTGCCAGACAGACATAAACAGAACCACCAATAGTATGTCGTGCAGTCTTGGATTAGTTGTCATTTATCTATTGATTACCTTAGTCTGTTGGCTCCAATGTTTTTTTTTTCACTGTCTGTTCCCACTAAACAGATGTCAACTTCCTAAGGCAAGGACTATCAGCAGGCAAGGCTGTAGGAGGTGGTATTTTAGGCAAAGTCTTAGTCACCTAAAAAGACAACCCAAATGCATAACTCACAAATGTTATAACAATGATGTGTTACTGTGTTGGCAACGGAGCATGCTTCCTTTGTAATTTGGCAGTCTAGTTTATGCTTCCATGCCCTTTTTGTTAAACTCCCTGCCCTCTAAATTCATCTTTTTTTAATCTTTTACATTGGTTAATGTTGCTGTTTAATAGCTTGCTTTTGACTCTTGCAGAAAATTCTCTCTCTCTTAAACAGCACAGAGCTGTGGCTTTAATAATGTTGCTTTAAAACTTAAGTCTGTGATGGGTCTTTTCAGATGCAATCTCATTTATGATCACTGGCAATTTCCATACAAGTTCAAAGCACAGTTGACTTTTATGATTGAGCACATTCATTAAATGCAGTGGCATTTCTTTCTCACGTCAACTTCTTCAGTTTTGTGGCAAGCCAGAAGATGGCAGTGTTTCTCAACAGAAGAGAAGGTTTCTTGTTTAAAAATAAAATTATAAAGAATCCAGGACTGGGAGACAGCAGGTCTGGGAATATGATTTGAAGCTTTACTTTTTCAATAATTTCTGCTCTGGTGAATAAATTTGAAGGAATAACTGACATGGCAAAAGATGCACAAGACAAAATAACCTAGCCAGAAATTAAATAATACAAATACTATCTTGGAAGGAAGCATATAAAGTCATTAGCTCATGCTACCTTTCTTACTGATCACTTATTTTGTGATTGCCGTATACAGAAAGCTTTAAAGTGAATGTGTATGACAGCTCTAATTGGAAGAAAATCTGAGGGGTGAACCAGTTGTTGCAACAAGGGATACAACTCTTGGTAAACGTTTCTTCAACATGGAGAAGAGCAGAATCTCCTCAAACTGCGAGATTAATGGCTTATAAATTTGCTAAATAAATGAAATAGTCATGAAGTCAGTCACAAAGATAGAAAGAGTGCAGAGGAGAGCAACAGAGATGATCAGGGGTCTGAAGGCTAAACCATGTTATGAATGATTGAGGGAACTATGTATGTCTGGTCCAGTGATGGCGAACCTTTTAGACACCGAGTGCCCAAAAACCACTCTGCCCCCCTCCCCACCCCCCCCTTCCCACCCCTCCTGCCCTGCCCAACCCTATTATTCTACATCAGTGGTGGTGAACCTATGGCATGGGTGCCAGAGGTGGCACTCAGAGCCCTCTCTGTGGGAACGCATGCCGTCGCCCCAGTCCAAGGCCTTCAGCTGGGTTTTATAAAACCTTTTCGCTTTAGGCCTCTGTCGCGGTGTGCAAAAAAAAAAAGGGTCAATCAGTCAATTTCAATTTGCAGGAAAAAAAAAGATCTTGCAAAGTTGGAATTAATTGATTGAACTTTTTAGTCCTATCCAGTCTTCTGTTACCACCATAGCCACACCCACCCAGTGGGCCACACCTACCCGGGGCTCGACAATGCATAAGTGGGTTTTGGGTTGCAGTTTAGGCACTCAGTCTCTAAAAGGTTTGCCATCACTGTTCTACATTCTGTGTTCTATGTTCTATGGATCACTTTGGAACAGCTAATGATAGCAATATGGCAATCCATCAAAAACAATAGGAACAGGAAGATCCTTGAAGATTCCCTTATTTTCAGTGCTTCCAGAGAATAATGGATCTATTGTCAGTGAATGCTATATAACGGGGGTGTCAAACTGCCGGTCCACAGGCCGGATACGTCACACCAAAACCGCGCCCACCCCATTGCCGGCAATGGGGAAAAAGTCATGATATGTCGCGACATGTCATGTGACATCACGAGTTTGACACCTGTGCTATATAATGAAGAAGTACCCAATAGGCACAAAGGGAACATTTGCTCAAGAGCATGTCTCCCAACTCTCTGGAAATGTACTCTTCAAACTTTACTACTGTTTGGTTTAGGCCGCTACTATTTTAGAGATGAGAAAATACACAGCATTGAAAGGAATTATATAAGCTGCATTTGACTAAGTTGGTTCAATTGAAATTAAATGTAAATTAATTCCAATGGTAATTCTTGACCTAGCCACTCTAGGCAAAATATGGTTCATGGCCTGAAAAAAAAATATTGATTTTGGTTTATGGCTTAGCAAAACTCTGAATATATGTATGACCTAGCCATTGGATTCCTCATTGTGCAAGTTCATGTTCAGAGATTCCCTGCAGCCTAAGAAATTTAAGAAGTATTACTGTAAGAATATATTGATGAATAATACATAGCCATCCATTTGTATGACTGGTATAGCTAGTTTTAGCCAAAGAAACCCATTTTGGTAAAAAAAAAAACAACAACCCCAAAACCTCCATTTTGCATTTAGATGTTTCTCTTGGGTCTCTCATACTAGGTCTTCACATCTTTGCTCTAAAATTCCTGGAAGGCTATGTGATTGTTTTATCAAGGAAGTCCTCCTTAGCCCAGCAGATTCAGGGTTACCAGATTCAGGGTTAACTTCCTTTTCCTGAATTAGCTAGAAGGTTTCCCATGCTCAGTTACCAGCCTTATCAGTCAGTGACAGAAGGCCAAGGAGGGCTATGATATTTTAGTAATGAACCCAGTTTCTAGAAGGGCCACCCTCTACCATTGCTTATTGCCTATTGCTTGCTAATGATCATGTGTGCCTTGATTTTCCAAAAGTGTATCAAAGCCATACTAATGTATAGTCTGTATTGGGAGCTTTTGATTTGTGATAGTCCCACAATGGCTGGACCAATCTATGGCTTGGCCAACACATTGCTCATAGTAATGCACTTTTTAACATCTCTCATCATTGACAAACCATGTCTAGAGGGCCACGGGTATTCCATCTTTGCTTTCAAATAGCTACAGTATAATACTAATGGAAAGTACCTCCTAATTTGAACCTTAGGCACACTATATGACAATCATTTGAGGTAGACTAGCAAGAGGAGGAGGAGGAGGAGGAGGAGGAGGAATCAGAACACAGGTTGATCCTAAAATGCAAAAGTTATCTGACTCTTTGATATCTTACTTATCAATGCTAAGCCTGCTTGTTCTACTGGTTGTCATTAGTTTGGTCTTCTTTGTATTTAATTTTGCTCCCATTTTTTTCACTGTACCCCTTGAGTTTTAGTACTGGGGCTTGCAGATTGTTTGCATTTTCAGCTATCAGCATCATGTCATCATCATAACATTGGCGTCTATGGAGATTCTCAGTCATCCAGGACATAGTTATCCCAAAGGTGCTTTTTCACAAGGCAATTGGACTTTCCTGTTTTTCTTTGAAGATGTTTCAGTTCTCGTCCAAGAAGCTTCTTCAGCTTTGACTGGATTCCCCACCATTCAGTCAGAGCTGAAGAAGCTTCTTCGATGAGAAGTGAAACATCTTCAAAGAAAAAGAAGAAAATCCAGTTGCTTCGTGAAAAAACACCTTGGGGATCATAGCATAGGCTATTGATGTTTTTTCTTCCAGTTTTTAAAACCACACTCATCTTCTTCCAGTCCAGCTTCCCTTAATTTAACATACAGTTTGAATAAATATAGGAAGAGTATACAATCTTTTGTCAACCAGGAACTTCTCTGTTTTACCATGCTCTGTCCATTGTCAACTTAGTTAGAGCCTAATGATTTTTAACATAACTTGGGAAAAGGTTCTGTGTCCATATGGATGTCAACACTGCTAACATTGGATATTCTTGCTTTGACAAAATATGCAGAACTGTCTGTTATTTTTAGAGTTAACTTAGATGATGCTGGGAGGGGAGGAGAAAGAATGTGTGTGGCGAGTAATTAAGATAAGGAATATGCAGGCTACAGAACGGAAGTGAACCTTTGCCCTTCTGGCTGATTGGAGAACGTGATTTATGACTGCAAAATAGACTGGAATGTTATGTGCAGGGGAGGGGAATTCAGATCTTGGCATGATGTCATGGTTCTGACTAATGGAATACTTCAAAGAACTTCCAAGCATTGTTTATCCTAAAAAGTCTTTAATCATGTAAACACAGTGTCAGCAAGGCATGGAGGATGCCAAGATCTGAATTCCCCTCCCCTGCACACAACATTCCAGCCTATTACCCTCCTCTATTTTGTAGTCATAAATCACATTCTCCAATCAGCCGGAAGGGCAAAGATTTACTTCCTTCTATAGCCTGCATATTCCTTATCTTAATTACTCGCCACACACATTCTTACTCCTCCTCCAAGCATCATCTAAGTTAACTCTAAAAACACCAGACAGTTCTGCATATTTTGTCAAAGCAAGAATATCCAATGTTAGCATCCATATGGACATAGAACCATTTCCCAAGTTATGTTAAAAATCATTAGGCTTGTTTCATAGGGCTTCTGTACCTTTAAAGAAGGCCAAAATGGGATATAAATCCAGTTTTCCCATGCCAATGAAAGAAACAGAGGACTGATCATGAAAATTGTGGCTAGTACTATAATTTTAATTAAGAGTGTATAGCTAAATTGTTGCTGACAAAAAGAGCAGTGAAAACCCTTAGAGTTTCACAAAATAATCAAATTCAATCACATTGGGTAAGCAAATTGTCTCCCAGCCTGCTGAGGCTGCTGTGGCCAAGAGACTATTGAAGTTAATTCCTAGTGCAGTCGTCAAATTAAAATAATCATATAATGTGGAAGATAATGAACATATAATCTGGAAGATTTGACATGGTAGTTTTGAGAAGTTTTCCTAGTTGTTGAAATGTGCACATGCAATCACAAGCACTTCTGTTGGGATTCCTGGCAAATTGAAGCAGTTGTATGGGATCCCTGGTCCTCTCTGAGCTTGATTGTTTTCTTGTAGACATTTCACTACCAAACTGGGTAACAACATCAGTGCAGCAATTTGCATGCTCATATGTGTGGAGATAATCTTGGGAACTTTTTGAAAGAGCTTCTGGAGGACATATCTTTCTCAATGCTTGGAAGGACATTATAGCTTAATAGAAAACAGGGAGTTCAAATGCTCTGTTAGTGACATGAGAACTCAGACAAAAATCCTGAGCATGGATAAAGCAAGTTTTTTTAAAAAATGTACGGCAATAATGCATAGACAAAGAGCCACTTAGAGTTATCTTTTGAGATAGACAGCCATAAAAGTACTATAAATAAACAAACAAAATTTCAGACTCACAGTCTTACTAAAAATTAATGCCTACAAACTTTTCATTATGGTGGTCCTTGATTAGGGATATACAACTTTTGGGCTGGATAGGATTTGTGTAGCATGCCAAGGTTCTCATCCTAAAAAGTAGGTAGGGCCAAACCAGAATCTAAATGCAATTAAAACTGCATTTAAATGTAATAATTAAACTAACTAAATGTAATTCATACTGTGAATTTCCAGTTTTTTTCTGAAATTCTTGTTTTACTGGCTAATTTAGAATTTGCGGAATGGGTACTGGAGAAGGAGATTAAAAGAGGTGCCAGGACCAAACCAAACAGGATCGTGTTTATTTAAATTGTCCCCAGTAATTACTTACTGCACCAGGAAGTCCCTCAGTGAACCTGAGAGATCAGAATGATCTTTGGAATTTGATTCCCAAATAGGTGACAAGTTTAATAGCCCCACAATCTTTCTTTCCCCCTCCATTCCCAGAATTGCTTAGTTTAGGCATTAGAAAAAGAAGGTAAGATCTTAATGAGGATGAAGTGTCTGGGAAATAATTATCTGATTGCTGTTATAGCAAAATTTGCAAGACTAAATAGGAAGAACTACTGTACCTTACCTAAGTCTCACTTCCAGGTGAGACTTAGGTAAGGTACAGTAGCTCTTCCTATTTAACATTTCCAGGTGTTAATTGAAGGGTGCAGGTCAATTACAGGATACCTATTTTATTTAATAACCCCCTAGTTCAGTGGTTCTCAACCTGTGGGTCAGGACCCCATATGGGGTCGAACGACCATTTCACGGGGGTCGCCAAACAACACAGTCCGCCATATTTTTCCCCTTTTCCTTAGCTGTGCTACTCCCTTTTATTCTATTGGCTTTTGAAAGCCAATAGAATAGATTCTCTTGAATAGAGTCTAATTCTATTGGCTTTCAAAAGCCAATAGGAATTGTCCAGGCTGTCTCTGCCCTGCTGAGCCTGCCAAAAGTCCCATTCTGCAAATGGTACTGCACCAGTTGAGTAGTCCTCGATTTATGACTGGTTGAGTAGTCCTCGACTTACAACTGGTTGGGAGTCACGGCATTAAAAAGGTTGAGAACCACTGCCCTAGTTCTTCTGTGTTAAAAGTTACAGTTTAGTTTTGGAGGGACTCTGAGAAGTTTCATCTAAGGGCCACATGAAGGCGTGAATATTCTGACTGTGTCCTGCCCTCACATGTGAAGATATACTACTACAAAGAACAGTTGATTCAACCAGAACGTCTCCCTTTGTAAATATAAAAGTCTGAAGTGACTTTCTGTGGATGTGGGATTTAGAAGTATAGCCTCATAAAGCAGCTGAATGGAAGGTTTAACACAGGGGAACTCTGAAGCAGTTATTCAGGGCACGGAGGTAGGCAAAGGAACTGGTGTGTTGAAACCAATTCGAGAAAACGCATTCTCCGCATTTTGTTTTTTGTGTTTGTTCTGATCAGTGATCACGATAAGGTTTGACATTATTGTTCTTAGAAAAATTGCACCGCTGACAAGTTTACTTTGTGTCAGTCTCAGTCTAATCTATCTTTATCAAAACATTGTTCCCTGCTTATAGCCAGTGAGCACAATTCTACAATTCCGGCTCACCAGTAAGTTCACAAGGAAGTGTGACAAGGGATAATCACACTACAGTATGTTATTTAAGCTTACGGAATAGTGGTCTGGACTTCAAATATTTTTTCTCCTGTTTTAGCCCTTGAACCAAGCTATGTTTGAGATCCACGTATACAGGTAGTCCTTGACTTAACAACCATAAATGAGCCCAGCATTTCTTGGGCTCAAAATTGGTAAGCAAGGTAGTTGTTAAGTAAGTAAGCCCCGTTTTATGACTTTTTTGCCACAGTTATTAAATGAATCACACGGTTGTTAAGTGAATCTGGCTTCCCCCAATTGACTTGCTTGTCAGAAGCTGGTTATGAAGGTTGAAGGTGGCAATCACATGACCCCAGAACCATGCAAGTGTCATAAATACATGCCAGTTGCCCAGTGCCCAAATTTTGATCATGTGATCACAGGGTGCTGCAGTGGTTAAGTGTGAAAACCAATCGTAAATTATTTTTTTCAGTGCTGTTATAACTTCAAACAATCACTGAACGAATGATCATCAAGGATTGCCTGCATTTCTAAGATAGCATGGATAGGTGAAGTGGAGAAAGATGATGGAAATTCAACTGAATCAACTGAATTCAACTGAAATGGAAAGGACCCTCTACGAATAATATTTTAGGAAATGACTGAAACCAGTAGCCAATTAAAGGGAAAGAGAAAGCGGCTAAGAGCATGGGCAAGTCCACTTAAGTGCATTAAAAACGTGTGCAATTCAGACCTTTGTCCCCAAAGCTATGGAAGAAGAAGAATGACTTCCAAGTTAGTTCCCTGATCATTTATTCTGTCTGAAATATTTTTCTTTCCCCAAGTACATTTTCAGGTCAGCATGCAGAAATCTACTTACATATCTTGTTATAGCTAATGAAACATTCAAAGCAGCATATAATTTTAGTCTGCTAAATTGTCTAACTTGTATTACATCTATCAATCTGACTTCCCTCTGTACTGTATTTCATTCATACCTAAATGTTAAGGTATAAATGTCAAACTCAACTTACAGTAATATTAAAACTACCAAATTCTAGTTTCTGGAACAGAACATGAGAGCAATATCCATCAGAACATGTGTGTGTGTGTGTGTGTGTGTGTGTGTGTGCGCATATGTGTGTATATGGGTGTGATATGAGGAAAAAAATCAATGTAGTTTTTTATTTCTCTCCACCACTACCATCCTGTTGTTCTGTTTTGTTCTAACCCCATTTCATAGGGGTAAAAAAATATGTGCACCATACAAGATGCTAACATCAAAGAGAATTCCTGTTTTTTAAAAATGCAGAAAGGGAGGCATTCTACCATAAGCTGCATTCAGAGTATGATCATTGAACTAAAATGTATATACTGGGGGAAAAACTTTTTTTTAAAGAAAGCTGCATTGGGGTCTGCCTATTAGAGAACAAAAGTAGAACAATCTCCATTGGAAATAGTTTCTGTGTAATTTACATTAGCAACTAGAAAAAATGGTTGCAGAGGCATTCAAAGGCCCCCCTGTACTAGGGGACATAATAAAAGTAAATGCCTGAATGCTTCAATTCGATGCCTCCCACCTTAAATCTATAAATGCACCTGCCAGACAGAAGTAGTGCTTTACTAATGCAGACAATAAAAGAGACCACACTTAACCTAGCTTTCAATTCCTTTTGAAGAACATTTGAAAGTTTATGTGATAGTATTGGCTATATTCAACTCTCAGGCTGTAAACAAACATACAATGGAGTCATTGAATGTAAGTGAAAAATGAAAGTCTGTTCTGAATTTCCCAGCTCTGCAAAATGCAATGTACATTGCTAAAGGTAAGATTAGGGATTGTGTGGTTTGTCACCCTAACCCATCTGGAGGTTAGGAGTGCTCTGGTTGAATGCAGTGGAATTTAAATATGGAAATGTCTTCCTGTGCTATTAAAAACAAACAAACCGGGAAACAATGAGTGCAGGAGCCCTTCCCCTTTGACTTATCTTCTCTTTGCATTACCATGATGGATGATAGTTCAGCCATTGGGCTAGTAGTAGAGCACATGATTGGAATGCAAGGCATCTTCCTGACAGCTCCAGAGGGAAGGATCAGGTACGAATGTGATATGAAAAGACCTTTGCTAGAGAGCAACTGTCAATCATTCCTTTCCTTTGGTCTTTCAAAGTCTTTCCAAGGTCAACACAAGGAAGACTTTCCAAAAGTGCTTCCCATTAAAATGAATAGCCTTCCCTGGTGATTTGCTCTAACTCTGGTCCAAGCGTCCTTTAAATGCAATCAAACACTTTTTGTTTGCTTATTTGCCCAGCACTTGGTAAGTTGGGATGAAGTATATATGGTTTATTTAGTTTAGATTAAGTTATTTTATTTCACAGTAATTTATTAACTGCCCTGAGCATTCCAAGACAGGAACAGATATAAACTCAATTAAACAACGGTATTTCCTGGCACTTCAAGTTACTGGTGGCTTTTGATTTGTAGTATTTTGGTTTTGAGCAGTGATTATGTTGGTTTTCTCTTGCCTTCCAATCTTTCAGGCAGCTGAAATTTATTCACAACTGAAGGTCTGTATGTGCCTGTTTGATATATAGCCCTTATTGGATTCTGTTGTCAGTCTTAAGAAAACAGAATCTAAAAGGTTTCTAATTTTGAACATTGGGAGTAATGATCAGTTCCACAGCTGTTTATTATAAATGTAATTTCTGAAAAACTAAAGGAAGCCACGATGGCAAATCATGACTAATTTTTCTACTGTTTCCATTTTTCCATGCTTAATATTGTTAATTAAATTAGTTGTTGCCTTCCAGCTGTTTATAAAACAGCAACTAGATGCTTTCCTATATTCCACACATTTTATTTGTTGCATCAAAAAGAGGAAAGAATATACAAAGTATGTTTTTTTGGGGGGGGCAAAGAAAACCCACTGGTAATATTAATATCTGATATCTGACAATTTCAGTCACAACATGATTATGTGCCATCAAGTCAATCTCAACTCTTAGTGACCACTTCAGTAGACATTATCAGGATGATCTGTCCCCATCCAGATCTTTCCAGTCTTCCAATGGTACATTTATCACTGCTATAGCTGAGTCCATCCATCCTGCTTCCATCTTTCTGATCATTATTGACTTCTCAAGAAAGCCAGATCTTTGCAAAATGTGTAACACAATCTGAACTTTGACTGAGAACTGAGGATCCATCTATGATTCATTTGTTTGCAAGGGCTATCCAGGTTGAAGTCTCCTCCAACTCAAAATTCTAGAGTATCTTTTTACCCTGCTTCTTCAGAATCCAACTTTCACTTCCATAAAGTATCAAAGGAAAAACCACTGCCTCAATATTTCTGATCATCAGGCCACAATATATTTTCCAAGGTTTTATCGATATCCTATCAAGTGCTACTCTCTGCTACTGTGCTTTCTTTATTGTTAGTAATTGATCCTAAAAGCTGAATCTAAGCATATCTTTATTTTCAATTCTAAGGTGATTGCTATACCTGTTGTCATTAGTTTGGTCTTCTTTAACCATGATGTCATTTTTTCAACTGTGATCTTTGACTTTCATGAGTAGAATTTGCAGATTATTTGTATGTTCAGTTGTCAGGGTGCTGTCATCAGCATAAAGTGGGTTACTGATGTTTCTTACTCCAATTTTAAAACCATGCTGATTTTCCTCCAATCCACCCACCCTCAAAATATATTCAGCATATGGATTGAATAAGTAAGGAGAGAGTCTTTAGTCTTTCCAATATACATGTGGCATTTCCATTTCTATGCATGGAATTTAATTTGCATTGGATAATACAGATATTTCAACCTGGTAATAATCAGTGGCGATCTAATTTCCATTTATAGTACCAGAGGTTTTTGTAAATAAGGAAATTTCTTTCAAACTGCCTTAGATGTTGACTTCTTTATTATACAGAATTTCAAATATTTCTCCCATATTTGTTTGATTTTCATGGAATCAGTTACTATCTGTCAACTGGTATTCAATTAAAGGTGGAACCTTCTGCATATGGAAACTTTTTGGAAGATTTTAATTTTTATTCCAGTTTGTTTCTATCTTCAGTAGAACGTTATACTATTGGTTCTTGTCCGTTTTAGCAGCTCTCTCACATTATTGGTTAAGTTCCTTCCTGAAATTCTTGATTTAAAAAAAAAGTTTTTTTTAAAGAATTTGGAAGTCTTGGGATTGGGTAATCTTTTCTTGGCAACTTGCCCCTTTTATTCTTAAATCCTTTTGACTTTCTTTTGTTTCTGAGTCTCTTTTTACATTCATTTTTAATAACTTTGATTTCATTTCATAGTTCCTCTTGTTCTCTGTCAATTAGGTTCAGGACTTCAAAGGATTCTTTGATGCTCTTCTTGAAAATTATGGCTATATGCTCAAGATCGTATCATTGAAACTGGTTGGCTTTTTTTCTTCCACTTTAGTTGGCTTGGAACTTGCACACAAGCAGTTTACAATCTGTTCTACAGTCTGCCTCTGGCAATGCCTTTGATGATATAAGCGAGGTCTTCTACTTCCTTTGAAAAATAATAGTCAATTTGATTTCTGTGTGCTTATCTGAAGATGTACGTATAGGTATCAGTTTGGTTGTTTGAAAACTATGTTAGTGTTGCAGAATAAGTGGATTTGAAAAAAACTGATTTGTCATTCTCCTGTTTCATTTCTGTTTCCCAGACTCTGCAGTTCAGCTCTATTTTCTTCCAGTTTTGGTATTCCAGTCTCCAACCCAAGTGACATGCCTTGCCTCCATGTTTTATTAATGTCTGATGGAGATTGATCCAAAAGCTCATCAAATTCGATAATCACCATATTAAAGGATTATCTGCAAACTCTAATTGATATTATTTGGACATTGACTTCCTTATAACCAAGTACGGTCTTTGCTATATGTTTCGTGACCATATAAACAATGCACTTTCTGCTTTATTTTTTATGCCCTGAGCACTAATATTATGATCTTCTGAATAAAGGCGCTCAGTTCTAGTCCACTTGAATCGCTGGTACCTATAATGTTAATGTGTAATTGATTTGTTTCATTGTTCACTTTTCTTCCCCATATTTATGCTTTTTATATTCCATGTTTCCACCGTAATTCTATCTTTTCAGCTTTGGATTTAGTTTTATCATATGGAAATCGGCATCTATGTGTCCTGAAAATGTGGGGCCATCTGACCTCAGAGGTCCATTATCTGACCCTATATTATCAGACACTTTATCTTACCTATCCATGTGTTTTTCTAGGTAAAATATAAAAATGTTTTGCCTTTCCTTCTCCCATGCAAAATGAAATTGTATGTTTACTGTTACTAAAGCAATCTTCTGCCTTATATTGCTACTGTCTTATATAGGCAGTGGTGGGATTCAGCCAGTTCACACCATTTCGGCAGAACTGGTAGCTAATTTTTTGTTGCCCAGGCCCAGAATGGACTTCCGGAAGTGGCCTCCCCACAGAGAACCAGTTGTTCACATATTTGAATCCCACCACTGTATATAGGGTAGCTGCTTGGGCAGCTGGAATGACTTTAACTTACTGCAATGTGATCCTATGAAGTCCAATCTGGCATCATACTTCCCCCCCTTCCTTTTAATCATGCAGTTATCTTGACAAATATTTTTTTTACAAGTGGTTTGCCATTGCCTCCTTCTTAGGGCTGAGAAAAAGTCATCTTTGGGTTTGTGCCAACCAAAGTAGGACTAGAATTCCTGATTTATAATCTGATGGTTTAATTACTACACCAAACTGGCTTTCTGGTGTCATACCAGTCCTTTATAAATCCATAATTCTTCACATGGTGATAAAACTCCAATTTGTTTTTATTATAACTCCAAAATACATTGATTTTGAAACTGTACATATCTTCATAATACAATACTAATAAGTTTATTAATATTAAAGCAAATTAATCTCTTTTTAAGATTGTAAAAATTCTACTTAATACCCTTAATATTATTTGAGACTCTAGCAAATTGATTTGTTAATGTGGAATATATCCTTTTATTCCAGAGTTTTTGCAGATAAGCAATATTCACATTAGCATTATACTTCACTTATTTAACACACAAAAGAAACATAGACATCATCCACAACCTATTCCAATACTGACAGTAATCAATCAATCAATTTATTTGTTGTTTTGACCACTGGTTGTAACAAATGAGATAAAATCTGCACAAAAGAAGCCAAACAATAACAAACTAGATTAACATTTGTAATTTTGGGATTTTAGATATTGCTAAAGAATTTTGATAATGTTGAAATCAAGTGATATTTTAAATAAGTAATATTGCCATTTCCCAACTAAAGGCAATTCAAAGGCCACTTGTAATGTCATCCTAATAGGCGTAGGAACACCCCAGTGGTGGGATTCAAATATGTGAACAACTGGTTCTCTGTGTGGATACCGCTTCCGGAAGTCCATTCTGGGCCTGGGCAACAAAAAATTAGCTACCGGGTTCTGCCGAAGTGGTGTGAACTGGCTGAATCCCACCATTGGAACACCCTCATCACCTCTTCCATAACGACAGAAAACACTGCAATCTTGTCAATTTGAATCGGAGAAACTCTGGGGCTTCATAGGCTTTGAAGAAATATCCAACTTTTTCTGCAACTTTAAAAGAATGAAAAAAATATTATTACTTTCCCAAGGTTACTCAAGGAGCTCAAGCTGATGCCTGTGGTGCTAGTCCCTTCAGTGAGACACAAAACATGGTGCAAATGTTCAGCAAAGTCATCTCTAATAATCTGAATATTTTGAGGGCTTTATTAGGTAGAATCCAACCTGACTATTTCCCACAATGAATCAATGTGAACTTTTAGTCTGTACTGATAAGTCTGAAGAAGGCCACTATAATAAACATTTGCCTGCTAACTTTTAAGTTTAAAAATAGAGTTTTAATAATTCATATTGTATTGCCTCCTAATTATACATCACTGGAACATATGTGTCTTTACGTATTGTGAGATTGGCCCAGCTCTATGACCTTTTTATTCTTACAATAATTATGACTTTGGGGATAGATAGGCTCATATGATTGGAATTGGAACAGCATCATAAAAAATGATGGGCAATTTGTTGAAGTTTTCTGTGAATTCCATCCTTGATATAGTTAAATTTCTTGAGGACAATGTTTTTCATTTCATGTACGGATGTGAATCGGTGCACTATCTTTATCCTGGGTAAAGAGTAGGTGCTGTGTACAGCAGGGTGCTATGATAAAAAAAAATATTGATTTAACAGTGACTTATTTCTGCCATATTTCTTTAAATGTAATATAGCCCCAGTATTCTTCTTTCTGTGTCCTAAGACAAAAAAAATCCCTGCAAGGTTTTTGCCAGATAACTACATGGAAGCTAGTTATATAAATGAAGGTATGCATTCTGAGATGGGATGTGATTTTAGAAAAGATGTTTGTTTACCTAAGGCAGAGCAAATGGATTTAAACCTGCTGTTTTCCAGCTCTGAGCTTTTGTGAGACCTGGTCCCTGAAGGAAATGCAATGTTGCTTTGATTTAATGGACCAGTTATCTAGAGTCCATTAAATCAGAGAGTATGTCATCCATAGTGATGTTATTGGGTAAATGGTGCAAATTGTATTATTTAAAAATAAATGGGAATTTTGTCTGTTGCATCTCGTATCTGTTGCACTGAACATTTATCAAATGATAACCTTTTTATTGCTCAATTAAAATAACATTTTAATGGAGAAATTAAGGGAGAATCTTGCATTCGGTGATTACAGCTTTGTCTTCAAAGCCCCATGAGTCTCATGCAGATACCATCTTAAGTTCACCATTGGTCACTGCAACCTCAATTTCTTGGACTGAGAGAAAAAGACAGATACTTTTCATTCTATGATGTACAGTGGTATTTCTGTATTCAGAGTTAATTGGTTCTGGGTGGTGTGATGGATACTAAAATAAAAATATTCCTTGAGTTATGACAGTTCACTTAGCAACTGTTTGAAGTTGCAACTTTCTGCCTGTCTCTTTTCCTATGTCAGTGACCTTTTCAGCATGGCAGACTTCCTGTCCACCCTCTGTGGCCACCCCCTCCTTTTGTAGTGACCTTCCCAGCATGCTGACTTCCTGCCCATTTCCCACAGGCGCCTTACTCTTCCTATAGCAGTGCATCAAGTACTAAACAAAGGCTGAATAACGGGACAACATTTTCATGTCAAAATGCATCAAGAACCATATTCAACAAGTTTTGAAGCAGTCGAGTACCGAGGCAGCACTGTATCACTTTAGTGCTTGCTCTGAAGGCATAACTTTGGAATCTTGTTGATTACAGAAAGCAGATGTTATTACTTTAAGTCATCTAATGGGTATTGCTCAAAAATTGCTCAGGACAAGAGGCTAGGAAATAATAATTTTACTTTTAAAAAAGTATTATCCAAAGATATAAGGAATAAGATTAGCAGTGTGTGACTAGTTCTGACTTCTGATTTCTTGTTGGCTTGTGTATCAATCAATTCATGTTAAATATTTAGGGACAAGATTAACGTCTTTACAAAACTTTGCAGTTAGCACTTCTCCTCGCTTAAGGATAGCACACTGAGATTTCTTTCAATTGGATAACTATGTGACCAATATATACCCATCTTTGGGGGGACATACTGACATTAAAATATGTAATGCCATTCCTCCAAATAAATGGGGAAAATAGCCTTTTGCATTTTATTTTTTTTCCTTTAGTTTTTGTGGCTATTATACATCTAGGCTGACTATTTCACCTTCTTGTATCTCTGCTCTCATTCCATTTCTGTTTCATTTAATACTGCATGCCATAAGAATTAACTACTTTTGTGCATTCAGATCTCTTGTTTCATTCTCTCCTTCTATTTCATTCACATCAGGAGAAATCCTGAAATCAAGAATTCATTGGTAACATTCAACCTGGCTGAGTCCAAGCCAAAATACATTCCTGTATAAGTTCTCAGTGGGGTGGAAGTTATGATACGTTACACACATGCTTGGGTAGCAATGATGGGAACACTCTCAAATGAGACACGTATTCTCACATACATCCTGAGATTTTATGTAATTTAGCCAGTTTTTCAGTGCCTTTCTACTAGAAGAAGAGCATAGCCACATCTGAAACTATGAAATCCCCTAAATGCTAAAATAATTGTTCATCTAACCAATCAAACCCCAGTGATATACTTCTAGAGCAGTGTTTCTCAACCTTGACAATTTTAAGGCATGTGGACTTCAACTCCCAGAATTCCACAGCCAGCATTGCTGGCTGTGGAATTCTGGGAGTTGAAGTCCACATGCCTTAAAATTGTCAAGGTTGAGAAACACTGTTCTAGATATTATGGCAAGCTACTTTTGAATAGAACAAAGCTACCTGGCCGTGTTCATGAAATCACATGGAGTAAAGACTGACCTGAAGGAAACTTTCCTTTTAAGTTAATAACAGACTCTTCCCGCAGATGGTTAGCTACAAATGAACCAGATCAATCAGAATTTCCAAAGACAATGAACAGCTGTATGTTCATAAATCTTTTTCTGCTGAGCACTGAATGAATGGATGCTGGGAGAGTGGATAGTGGAATAGAATCAAAAGGCCATTTGTGTCCAAGGAAAAAAGATTTTCTTCTACAAGTACACAAAATGACATTTCTTTGGCAGAAAAATCGTATGGACAATTTCACCAGCAATTTCTCAAGGGCAGGATTCCAAATCCAGTTAGGGCATTTTCCTCCCTCCCCTCCATCAGGCTCGATTGGAGCAAGAGGGACATTTTCCTGCCCAGCACTATTGTCCACAAACCTCCTACCACCCCCTTCATGAACTAAATTTGTGCAAATAAAAATTAAATATATTGTAGGTTTAGAATGGGAAACCTCTGCCTGGTTAATCCAGTATATCATCCAGCTTCTACAACATTTACTTGCTGTGATTACCTGGTAAAAGACATAGAGCTTATTTCTTAATTTATGCAGAAAATAGAAAAGATTGGATCGATCCAACGCACCCCCCCAAAAAAAACCCTAATGTAGGCTGAAAATGAAAGGGTATTTTGGGGTATTTCCACACAATCAACATTTCCGTCTCCCAATTCATCACAAAAGCAAAGCTTGCCAGTGAGGGTCTTTACCCTGGCCAACTTCAAACACAGAAAACACTATTCAAGCCACACCCCAAAGTGGATAAATACTGTTATCTATTTGCCTTGGGTTGGTGGTCTGAAAAAAAGACCTGATGGGAAAAAATCTGTGAAGGGATAAAAGGAAAAAAATATTGTAATCTATCTATCTGTCTGTCTGTCTGTCTGCCTGCCTGCCTGCCTGCCTGCCTACCTACCTACCTACCCACCCTCCCATCCATCCATCCATACACATCCATCCACCCACCCACCTACCTACCTACCTACCTACCTACCTACCTATCCACCCTCCCATCCATCCATCCATCCATCCACCCACCCACCCACCCTCCTATCTATCTATCTATCTATCTATCTATCTATCTATCTATCTATCTATCACCCACCCACCCACCCACCCTCCCATTCACCCACCCACCCACCTACCTACCTACCTACCCATCCATCCATCCATCCATCCACATCCATCCACCCACCCATCCACCCACCCTCCCATTCACCCACCCACCCACCTACCTACCTATCTACCCATCCATCCATCCATCCACATCCATCCACCCACCCATCCACCCACCTACCTACCTACCTACCTACCTACCTACCTACCTATCTATCTATCTATCTATCTATCTATCTATCTATCTATTTTTAACCTATTTATCATCTCTCTTTCTCTCCCTCCCTCCTTCCCTCCCTCCAAAATATCCCCAGTCATTTCTCTCTTACTTTCAAAATCCCCTGTGAACTGTGAGGATGAAATGATATAATATTAATCATTTTGAGTAACTTTTTCTAATAGCTATAGGCATGGTGACCTTCTGCTATGGCAGGTTGATTGTAAGATGGAAGATAAGTTCCAGCCAGCAGATAGAGAATCAGACAATGTCCAGGAACAAAACCGTAATAAGGCCAGACTTCTTATTTACAGGAAAATGGATTCACACAAGATCTCTAGAGCAGTGGTTCTCAACTTGTGGGTTGGGACCCCATTTGGGGTCAAACGACCATTTCACGGGGGTCGCCAAACCATGCTGTCTGCCATTTTTTTCCCTTTTCTCTAGCTGTCCTACTCCCTCTTATTGGTGGCCACACCCACTTGGGGGTCACCACAACATGGGGAACTGTATTATGGGGTCACAGCATTAGAAAGGTTGAGAACCACTGCTCTAGAGCCACAGCTGTTTAAATGAAAACATCAGCTTCGCTGTGGTTTCAGATAGCCACATGCCTCAAATAAATTAATGCAGCTCCACAAAGCAAACAGAGTAACGAGATCAATCCCAAAGTGATTTCGTGGAATATTTTTATTCTCTTCATTAACAGCTTCTTGTCATTGTCCTGGCACAAATTTTTCTTTCCACCAGCTTTACAAGCACCTTTATTAGAGGTTGTGGCTCAGTAAATGATGACTCTGGCTCTCCATCCAGTGCAAATAAAAAACAGAATTCCTTTCACGATTCTCTTGTTATCCTTCTGAGTTTTGGTGTGCATGTGTATGCACGCACAAGTGTTTTCCTACTCTTCTTTTTCTTTTAAGCTTGTCCATGTTGTCAGGTCTGACTTAATTGGAGGAGATATACTGCCTTTTACCTTCCCATGACTTCAGTGGAGCAGACAAAAACATTGTTGGGAAATGATCATCTTTCTTTTTCTGGCCCTCCTGACTTCTCTTGCCCTGAAATTTCAGAATGAAGATCTATTAAGCTTTCAGATTGGGGCAAGATGGGGAGAGCAGAGAAAGAGAGAAAGCACTTAGAGCACAGGGCAGACCTTCCTCTTCTTGGAAACTCCTGGCCTCTACTGTTCTTTTTCTTTTTTCTTTTTTGGATAAATACAACTTTCTTTGTTCCATGCTTTAATCTCGGTCTCTCCTTATAATACAATACTTAATCTCGCAGTGACCCTGTTGCTAGTCAGTTTGATATCTTGCATCATCTTTTATTCCCTAGCTTAGCTTAAAGCTTTCCATCTTTACAAAGGGCATTAGTTTCACCTTCATTCAGTGCTAACAGTTTGCCCCTATAAAATACCGCAAACTTTAGACTTTGGGGTTTCGTTTTGCCCCACTTTTTCGGATTCTTCTTGACCTATTTTGCTTCTGAATGAGGAATCAGTCCAATTTTGTTTCCCTTCACTGATGCTTGTTGGCAGCCCATTGACTAAAGTCAAATGCAGGACATAGGCTTGGTTGACACTGTCCATAACTTCTTCATAACTTTTTAAATTCAAAATTCAGAGAAGAACAACTAAGATGATCAAAGGCCTGGAGACTAAAACTTATGAAGAACGGCTGCAGGACTTGACTTTGGCTAATCTAAAGAAAAGAAGACATAGAGGAGACATGATAGCAGTATTCCAGTATTTGAGGGCTGCCACATAGAAGAGAGGGTCACGTTATTCTCCAAAGCACCAGAAGGCAAGACAAGAAACAATGGTTGGAAATTGATCAAAGAGAGAAGCAACCTAGAATTAAGGAGAAACTTCCTGACAGTGAGGACAATTAAACAGTGGAACAGCTTGCCTTCAGAAATCATGGGCGCTCCATCATTGGAGGTTTTTAAGAAGAGGCTAGACAGTCACTTGTCTGAGATGGTATAGGTTCTCCTGCTTGAGCAGGGGGCTGGACTAGAAGACCTCCAAAGCCTCCTTCCAGCTATTCTATTCTATTCTATTCTATTCTATTCTATTCTATTCTATTCTATTCTATTCTATTCTATTCTATTCTATTCTATTCTATTCTATTCTATTCTATTCTATTCCATTCCATTCCATTCCATTCCATTCTTGTGAGAGTTCTTCTGCTGAGCTTGATGTGGTTATGCTTGGAAGCCATGTTATTCATTCTAGTCTCGTTTCTGCCAATAGTCTCATGCTAAACTTGAGCTTCTAGCTTTGTTTGGATTATTCTGCATTCTGTCTAGCTAAAAGGAATTATTCTGTATATATCCTCTCCTTTTTTAAAACTAAACCTTTCTACTGACTTTCACCTTTAGAACATACCCACACTTCTTGCTTCTTCTTTCCTGTAACTTGCTGGCACTTATCCAAGTGGGAAGTGATACTGAGTCCTGTGCTCAGTATCACTGAGAGCACCTTGAAGCTCTGGCAACAAAGGGTGGAATGAAATCTGCCCCTTTATTTACCAAGCCATTGAAACAACCTTTGAGGAATCATGGAGTAGGGAAGGTCAAGCCCAGGGATGGGCAACTATGGCCCCTTTACGAAGTTCTGGACTTCAACTCCCAGAATTCTTGAGCCAGCCTGTGCCCTACACCTAACCCTTCCGTTTGCTGACACTGCGGCTATGACCGTGTATCATCCGGTCTCATTTACTCTAATTAATTGATCTAAGAGATGAAGCAGGCAGGCAGGCAGGATGCCAAATTTATGCATTACTTTACTTTATCAATAAAATAGAAAATAGAAGATTCATTTTACACTCTAACATTTTTAGCAGAATAAGGCAAGCCAGAAGCATTAGAAAGACACTTAGCTAACTTGAAAAGGGCATGATATCAATCCAAGTATATAAAACCTCTGGAAATCTGAAATACATCAAAGCCTATCTCAAAAACCTCCAAGAAACTATATTAAAAGTTTTTTTTCACAGTCCAAAGGCATTATAACTGTTGGATTTTCTATCAGAGAAACAAAGGAACATAAGCAGTGGCCTGCTGAATCAGACCTTTGATGCATCTAATCTAGAAGGCTGTTCTCACAGTAGCCAACCAATTGCCTAAGGAAGTCCACTTGTCATCCAGCAGATGGTCTTCAAAGACAGTCATGCCACCATCAAGGCTAGCTATTTCCCATAACTTCTATGAATAGGTCCAGTCTTTTTTTGAAGCCAGCCAAGCTGATAGCCAGCAGAACATATGAGTTAGGAGAAACACATTAATTAACAATCTAATGTTGTTGGACATTATGGTCCCATTTAAAACTACCTTGAGCTGTGTGCCAAATTGTTATCAGAACAAATTATATTATATGAGGCAGAGTAGCTGCTAAATCAAAGCATCTGTATTTATCCCAACAGTAGGCCTATAACTAGAAATCAAGGAGAAGCTCCTTGTCTGGTTTGGTAATAACTGCAATATTTGTAAAATTTGCATGGTAGGAATTTAGGTGAAAAAGTTTCACCATGTACTTCCATCAAAATAGAAGATGAAATTCCACTATGATTTTGCATAAATTAACTGAAACTCTATCAGGACCAGACAATTTCCCTAGTTTCATAGATTGAAATGTGGCCATTTCTTAAAATGAAACAAGTAAAACTGGATTAGTTGCCTGGCCCTGTAATAAATGTGGTATAGTAATCTTACATTATGTAAACAAGAATGTATCCCATGATACATTGATAAAGAATTGGAACGCTAGTATACAGTTTAGAAAAGAAAATTAAAAAGGGTGACAAAGTTATGTATGTATTTCTCACTTTATCTTGAATTTATTGGATAAGTATTGTGGGTATCTTCCAGTGCAGTTGGTACCTAGCACATTCCCATTCAATCCATATATCCAGATCAGAGCAAGTACATACATAGACAAACATACACAGAAAGCATACACATACAAACCACTCAGTTTAATTTCTACGAATATAGCTTGCTGCTTATCAAATGTCAAAAAACTTCAAAATATAGTACATTAACTGCAAAAAGGGAACAGTTCACTGCAAAAAACAAAAAAACAAGACAAAAACAAAAAAACAAGGAAAAGCAGGGAAAGAGACAAAGATGAAAAGGACAGAAGACTTAATAATTTACATTATCTATATCGCCAGGGCTTTTTTTGTCATAGAACGCCCAGAACAGAGTTCCGGCACCTTTTTTGGATGGAACCTTGTAGGGTAGGCAAGGCGTTGTATGACATGTGTGAGTTCCAGCACCTTTTTTTTATTTTATTTTTTTTTACAAAAAAGCACTGTATATCACTATGTCTACTTTCATTAAAAGACATAGAACCACTGGAAACAATACTGTGGATTAACATGGACAATCTCAAAGGAAGTGACCTTTGGTTATTCCAAATTTAACCTTTTTTATGTACCTAACAGTAGCAAAGTGGTGATGGAAAGTAGAACACTGGTGATCCTGCTTCTATTCTGCATCATAAAGGAAACAGTTTTGTGGATAGGGATGATGTATCCAACACAATTGATGGTACAATATATGCTGCTTAGTTTGTTATTTATGAAAGAGAATAGTTTAATTCAGTAGATATTTCTCTCCATTTCCAGTTTTCTTTTCTTATGGGTTGTAATAAAAAATGGTTTTGGAGACATGAAGCTTGTTTACTTCGTAATTAAAAGAAACAGGACCTCTATTGATTAGGAAATGGATGGAATGCATAAAGAGTTTACAAAATTGAATGTATCCTTTAGAGATTTAACTAATTGCTTTTTCTTTTCGTCAGATGCATCAGCTATAATTTGACCTTGAATAAATGTTTTGGTGGTGTTTCATACTAAGGAGAATGTTGCCACTGAGTCTCTCTTAGCATGGAAAAAACTCTTCTCTTCTCTTCTATTAACCATCTGGTTAATAAAATATTTATTTTTCAGGAAAGATACCTTCAAAGTCCACTTAAAGAGTTTGAGAAATGAGATTAAAAAGTTCACCAAAGCTTGAATCTGAAATTGTAATAGCATCTACGTCACAAGTCTAATTTGCAATCAAGAAATTTATTTATTTATTTAGCATGTGGCGATGGTACATTAGCCAGGAGACTACAATGCTAATGCTATTTGGCAGCCCTGTTTGGTTCATGCTTGCACATTTCCCAAGGCGTGCCACAGGAGGGCGAGCTAACTCCACATCAGAAAGAAAGATAAGTAGTGTTTTTGCAGCATGGTCCGAGGCCCTCTCCCTCCATCAAAGCTACCTCACAATGTGCACTAACCAGAAAGGTTCGGCACTGGCAGGATTCTAACTGTCCACATGAAGCACTGGTTTGTTTTCCCACTGAAGTCATGCTCATTTATTTACTTGCATGTAACATGCTTTCAAACTGCTAGGTAACTAGAAGCTGAGGCAAATGGCAGGAGCTCACCCTGCCATGCAATATTAAGAGTCAAACTGCTGGAGCATAGACCATCTCCAGGGTCATTAAGTCACTGAACCACCTTTAATCTTTAATCAAGAAATGAGATATCAAGACCTAATCTAGATGGAAACAATTTCTATCTATAGAAAAAAGGAAGTATAATGATGTTGGGAAGGAGTAATGGAATACCATATTTTTATTTATTTATTTATTTGAATTCTACTTTTATTATTTTTACAAATAACTCAAGGCCATAACATATCCATCAAACCTTCCTCCTATTTTACCCACAACAACAACCTTGTGAGGTGAGGTGGGCTGAGAGAGAGTGACTGGCTCAAAATCACCCAACTGGTTTTTATGGCTAGGGGCAGGACTAGAATTCATTGTCTCCTGGTTTCTAGCCTGGGGCCTTAACCGCAAAGCCAAACTGACTCTCATTTGTCCATTAAATTCAACGTAACGTTGAAAGTCTACTCTACATCCAAGAATCTACTTTGTGTGATAAGTTCTGAAAAGACAGCCAAAGTTTGGTTCAAAATGAGTCCAACTATTATGTGATTTACTGACAGATATTTAAAACAATTATTCATTTGGTTTGGACAATCTTTAGCTGAGTTATATACATCTGAGAGTTGATATTCATCCAATGTTAAGTATTAAAAAGTGGTCTTTTAATATTTCTTCAGTAGTCAGCTGAGGAAATCTAATAATCAAAATTACAACATCTCATACGTTTAGAATTAAACTGGCATTTCTCAACAAAATATATTTATCTTTTGGAGTGCAAAATGTGAAAAAGCACTTAAGAAATCTCTATAACATTCTACATTACAAAGTAAAGTGCCATTAGCTACAATATTTATTAAAGACAGTGAGCAAGAAAAAATGTGCACGCCATACTGTATCCTAGCTGAATACATACTGTACAAGTGGCTACATTGCAAGTATAATTCTGCTCCACAAAAGTGAGAAAAATATATACAATTTTTAAAAAGGGAGAATTAAATCTGTATTCTGAAAATGGCAGAGTTGAATATTGTGCAAAGATCCCTGCTTTCCTTCACACATATTGACTAGGATATTTTATATACCTTTTCTGCCAGCTAGTGCGTATCCAGATTTTTGCAGTTGATATTTGGTACCCTTAGATCAGTGTTTCTCAATCTTGAGAATTTTAAACTGTATGAACTTCAACTCCCAGAAATCCCCAGCCAGCATGTTGAGAGGGGAATTCTGGGACTTGAAGTTCACACAGTTTAAAGTCCGCAAGGTTGAGAAATACTGTCCTAACTGAAAAAAAAATTGTGAATATTCCTGATATTCAATTCCCCACTGTCTTTACTTCAGTGATAATAACCATGACAGTGCTGAATATTATTTGCACATTTATAGGAAAATACACTTTTAAGTTGTAATATTCTAAATTACCTAGCTTATTCTTCTCCCTAAAGTTTTGTAGAGTTTCTAAAAGTATGGTAGCTTATCAATAGCAATCTAGAAATATTATCCCCTGTGTTTTAAGTTTTAGCCTAGTAAATGTCTGGAGCTTTCTTAAGTCAGGAGCAAGCACCACTTCAGTAATAAACTGCATGAGGACCTATTTTTGTAATTCTCACAGCCCCCACTTCAGCTTTACTCCCCATAATCACACCGGGGCAATAAGGCAGCAAAATGGTCATGCATTGTTTTGTTTTACTAAATGGGCAACAAGATAGGCTAAACTGATCTAGACACACAGCTAGAAGGCAAATACAGGTAGAGCCTAGCCTTCAGCCTCTCATTTCCTTTTGGACTGTTCGAAGTCCTGCTGCATTGAAAGTTTCCGACTTTTATAACCATGCTAGAGAGTGATACTTAGTCATCTTGCAAGAAGCAAATTGGTTATCAACATCTGTATGTTAATTAATCTAACAGTCAAATTTCGACTGATTATTTGGCACGGACAGTCTTTATTTTTTAAAGACTTTTTTTTATCATGCCTTTATTACTGTATCCCAAGGTAGTAGACATATCTAATACTCCTTCCTCCCCTATTTTCTCCACAACAACAACCTTATGAGGTGACTTGGGCTGAGAGAGAGTGATTGGCCCAAAGTCACTCAACTGGCTGTCATGCCTAAAATGGCACTAGAATTCACCGTCTCCTAGTTTCTAGGCCAGCATCATAACCAATAAGAGAGCAGAGGGCGGGTAAAGCATTTTGACATGCTATTATTATCCATTCCTGAAAAAGGTTATACTTTTTGCATGTGATAAGGAAGAAGCAAGAACACAACAACAACTTGTAAACTGTAGTGGAAAATGACTTAAATTAATTGGAAATAAGACAAAGATTGATAAAGCTTTGATGTCCTTCACATGAATTGAATTCATGGAGGGAAAGGAGAACAGTTAATTACACTGTTAAAAAAATGAGTCAAGCATTCTTTGAAGTTTAAAATACCTGGCATTTTATGGTTAGGTAGCAATAATTAAAAATGTGCATTTTGATTCAATGGCTATATTTGGTCACTTTCTTCTATTAAGATAGTCTTTTTTTTCCTCCCAAAGTATATAACTCTAAGTGTATACATATCATGACATTTAATTAAGTGGAATTGCTGATACTCTTGACAGAATCTTTGTTCCTTGCTTAAACTAAATGTCCATCAAAGGGACATTGCCACCATGTGGGGCAAAGAATGCTGGTCTCAGTTTTCAGGAGAAAGAATCAACAAACATAAATTCAACTTTCAGGGAGCGATTTTTATGTTTAAGTATCACAAGTTTAAGTATGCCTGTAACTCTTGGAAGTGCAGTCATAAAACATAAAGGTGATAAAAATTTACCAAGAGCAGAATTCCATTGATGAAAAAGTCTTTCTGACTGTGATTTTCTGCTAGTTTCTCTTTCTTAGAACCAGAACAGAAATCTCATCAGGGAAATTGTCTTTATTAAAATTGCTAGGATCAGATAAATCCCATGTTAGGATATGGAAGGAACTGGATAACGATTTGACTAATCCTGCTAGTTTTGTGAGGTAGACAGATCAGGAAACCAATTCCACAGGAAGAGTAGAACTAGGCATTCTAGTTGGCTGGCTCAGGAATTCTGAGAGCGAAGTCCACAAGTCATAAAGAGGCCATAGTTCCCCAACTCTGGTTTAAGTGGTCCCTTCCCACAGTAGGGTTCTTTGATTATATAACACATTCATCTAGAGCAGGGGTGTCCAACTCACAACATCACGTGATGTGTCATGACATATCGCAACTTTTTCTCCATTGCTAGCAATGGGGTGGACACGGTTTTGGCATGACACATCCAGCCCACAGGCCGGCAGTTTGACACCCCTGATCTAGAGAGTTACGTCAGGATGGAGAATGAGGGACAGAGGCTAAACTGATGATATCTATTCAACCTCATCATTCTGTCCAATTGTAAGTTTCTCTTAAGTCATCCTCAACCCCCAATGACTGCCCGATCAAATGCATACCATTTTCTTAAGGGAAAATAGAAGAGATTTGTCATTGTCTTCTTTGTGGATTTTTTCTTCTTCACAATCGAGTCTCTTTCACAATATTCTCTTTCATGGTGGTTTTCCATACAAACATTAGGTGCTACCATTCATAGGCCACACATCTTCCCTTTTGAATTCCAGTTTTTCTATTACACAGAAATGTTTTCAGGGTCTGTGTTAGAAAGTTTAAAGGATCAATACGTTAATTACCACATTATCTAACTGTAGACAAATCTGGTCATTACTTTTGTTCTGACATTAAAATCCTGATAGAAAATCTAAAACATTGCATTTAATTTATTTGTGTGTTATTTGTTTGTTATTGAAAATATATACATCATTCCATCTGAATGACACTTTCATGATAGCAGAGTAAAAGTGATTCTGGAAAGGTGCAAAAAATGATCTTGTGAATAATACTATATATTTTGTCCTCAACAGAAAGCCAAAGTTAAAACTTCTAAGAAGCTGGCAGATCAGGCTTGGGGAAACTAACAACAACAGCAGCAGCAACAACAATAACAACAACAACAATAATAAAGTTGGAAGGGACCTTGGAGGTCATCTAGTCCAGCCCCTTGCTGGAGCATTCACAGCTTCTGGAGGCTTGCTTACTTTGTTGGGACTACTATCTGGGGGAAAACTCCTGTACTTGGAAAGTTGACATTTTGGCTTCTTTCATATCAGGTTGAATCATGTTTATTATTTTATTCTTTCAACAGCTTGCTAAAATACTTCCCAATTTTCTAGCTTTCATTTTTTTTAACATGTCCTAGGCAAGTTATTAGTAACAAGTGAGAGATTTCCTAAACAGGTATGTTAATTGGACTCATACATTGAATGCCATTTCCACCATATCTGAATTTTTAGCTTGGTACCACAATGTTATTGCACACATTATTTACATTAAATCTTGGCATTCAGGTGGCTTGTGTATCAGTCCACAGAAGAGATGCTGTCATAATAATTTGCCCCACAGATGATCTTTCTTTTCTCTGTCTGCCTGTCTGTCTCTCTTCTCTCTATCAAAGGAATATGAATTATCAACCAATTGTCCATCCTGGTGATCTGAAACAAATGGATATTTTTGTTAACAAGCAAGATGAGTTTCGGGAAATTTCTAGGGTGATGTTAGATTTATTAGATTTAGGTTTCCATAATTCCAGCCAGCATCCAGGCTATGAATTATAAGAGTTGAAGTTCAACACCCCTGCAAGAAACTGTGCTGATAAAAACCTCTCCTGAATAGATGGCAGCCTTAATATTTTGGGGAAAATAATGCAAATGAAAGAAGCAAAATTTTGCTATAATGTCAGTGTAGATAAGTAACTGCATCAACTCTGTTACTTCATTTGAATGCAATATATGATCCAAAACTCAAAGATTTAGGATTGATATCACTCCCCAAATTGCTATTATTTCAACCAAAACAAAAACAGAGGAACATATTTTAAAAATAACTTCAGATTGAGGCACAAGGTGGCAGTACAGTTTTCTTTTAGAACTGATGAAACTTTTAGAATTGCAGTAAACTATATCATAATATAGGTGCAAGAGATACAGGATCAAATGTTTATTACTTATTGGATATCAGATGTTCAGCTTTTTCATCTGAATGCTCACAGCAGAAGAGTGACCAGACTCTGCAGGTATGCAGAATAAGACATTTTACAACGTAAGTCTGAGACTCCACATACTGTAGACCTCATTCTTTCCACACTGAAAAACCATGATCCTAGATTTGAGATTTGGTTTGAATCTGTAGGATCAAATGTGACATAATCAAGAAGCAAATAAGCCAAACTGAAGCTCTGAATCAGAACTGAAAGAGGAAATCAAGGCAAAAGAACAGTTAAAAAATGATGGTCCAGGACAAAAATAAATCTGGACAGTCTTATATATGGCTTGCTACATAAGCATTGTTTTGAATGATATTTATCTGTTCCTACTCAGCAACTGGCTGGGACTACTTGCTTGGGCAGTCACAGTCAGTCAACCCAGAATGTTTTTATCAGCCATGTTCATTATTAATTCAACCTTGGCAGTTACCTGAACAGGCTAATAGCTGACAAAATAATCTCTTACTATACATTTCATTACCTGAACAGATGCATGAATTTCCAGTTGTTGAGGACAAATCAAAACCAGCAAGGACTTTCTTTTATGTGCAACTGGGCCAGTCCAGGACTCACTGATTTGGAACAAAATGATTTAAGTGGTTGGGAAGGTGGAATTTCCTAAGTCCAGATAGGATCCCATATTTCTGTTCTGATCTGAAGGCTTTTTTAATGGAGGTGTTGTTCCCTTTCATTATTTCTTCTGACTTGTTTACATTTCCTGGTTCTTAATAATGCTACGAAATCATCCTCTAGCCTGCTTTGTTTTTCTTCGTTTCTGTCATATCGCAGGCATACATTCCTAATTAGAATAAATGTTCCACGAGCATAGAAATGTCTAGTAAATATATCAAGAGTACAATACCTGTTTCCTTAGGCTACAGGTTGGCAAAGAAAAAAAATAGGTTAAGATTTTTTTTCATCCCTCGCCTCAGTCAGCTGTACTGAATGCCTTCTGAATGATAATTACTAGGATTTATAATATGTATTACATTGTGAACTAATATAATTTGCAATTCATATTCTTGGGAGATTGATTTTTGTTTAATACAAGTGTGGGTGTTCTGTGCATTAATGTCATTATATGCTTTGAATTGAAATTACAGTGCATTGAATTGAAAAGTGCCAAGGTGTTTAAGAGCGTATGGGGGCAATGCCCCCAAAGATGCAGATGCTTTTTGGACTTGTCAAAAGATGTTATGTTCCATTCCTGCCCCTTCAAAGCACTTTTAACCTTTGAATCTTAAGTAGTGCACCGTCTTAATATAGATTTCCAAAGTCCACATATTTTATTAGCAGGTCATTCTAAACCTGGGTAATTTAATGTTCAGAAAGAGTCAGGGAACAAATAGTAGTAAAAGCTAGAACAAAAAAGAAAAAGGCTTAGTTATATTTTTCAGGAAATATAACTATAGAATTAAATATATAGTTATATTTCCTGAAAAAATCTAAAATGCTTAACATTGTGCTTACACCTGGGGCTAACAGAAAAGATATAGGTTTCTATTAAAAACTTATTATTGTAATTATTAACACACATATCCAGTTCCTTCAAGCAGATATTCAATTACCTTGATTACCTCTGGGATCTTCTGACACATCAGAATCTATGAAAAGTCATTCCTTCATCTTACAGGGCTAGAGAAAGCCGCTGTTCTTAATCTGAATCAATGGACATTGTATCAATACAAAAAATTGAAATCCATGCTTGTCATAACAGGCAATGAAAAAACCTCATTAATTACTCTCCTTATTATCACTTACCAGTCTCAATTTCATAGGTGGTATTAAACCAACAAGTCTGGCCATAACTTGATAAATAAATTGCAATTATTTGGGTTCTCATAATGGGATATGGACACCCCCCCAAAAAAAGCTATAATAAGACAAAAGTTAAATAATGTCCTAGAACTTAGTTGCTTTTCTATGTTTTTCTTTGTCCTTTTTTTTTTTTTTACAAAATTCTTCAAAATTTTAACAAGCCTCTTTTGTAAATTCAGTTTAGGAAAACTATCCAGATCACTCTCTTGGTTTGTTATTTTGTAGATCCATTTTAATTGTTAAGATACCGGCTGGTTTTTTTTCTGCATGTCCAGAGTGTACCATTATTGTAGTCTGTCATTTTAAATTCCACTTTCAAATCACTCTTATGTAGTCATGCCTGGTAAAATATGTTCCTCTTCCATAATATTTTTTACATACTTCTGTAGAGGCAGATACTCTTAAAATCAGCTTCTGAGTTCAAAAATATCCTTCAATATGTCCGGTATTGAAATATTTTGCTCCATTCTGAATTACTGCATTAGGTCAAATTTAAGTGTTCTTCTCTTTTAATTTTAATCTTTAGTTCTTTCCAGTTCCCTGTAGTGTCCAACCTTCAAAGTCCCATCCCTTTCAAAGTCCTGGTGCCTAGAAGAACCCTTTTTTTACAGGGCTGATCTAGATTTTGATCTGGGGCAGGGTCATTCAACTCTAAAAAATCCTAAGGCTAACTCTTTCTTTTCTCTGTTTTACTGGGCTTAGCAGATTTTCACAAATTGCTAATCACCAGAGAGTGGTCTAAATGTGTCCTGCAAACATCACTGCTACTTTATAAAAATGCATTTTTTGTACTGGAATATGAAAATGACCTTGGAAGGTGGAGGGAGGGGAAGAGCTGTTGCCGAGGGACCAATTAGATAAAAGGAGGAGAAGCCCACAACTGAAAAACAGGCAGGGAAAGAAATTTAGAAAGTATTGCGCCTAACCTTTCAGGCGGTTAAAAAGGGACAGCAGGAGATTTGTACTTTCAGACTTGCAAGATTTTGTTAATGTAGCCTTACAGTGAAGTAGAATTAGTTCATCCAATGAGCTTTTCATGAGCCAGCAGAACAGTTCTGGCATTGGAATTTGCTGCCCCGATAGTTGAACTTGCTTCTGCCTCAGTTTCTTTTCCTTAGAGGCACTACCTGATTTCCTTCCCAGGTAACAGGTGATAAGACCTAATAGGTTTGAGCTACCTAGAGGCTGTTCTTGCATGGTAACAAAATAAAGGGTCATTGATGCATCTTTTAAGGGACCAAAACACCTCCAGGCAGCAAATTGCTCCTTAGAGAACTGCAGTTCCTCTTCAGGACTGGGTTGTAAGGTTATATCATAAGGTTATGCAGCATGATTTACCGTTAGCCTGTAATGTGCTGTTGGAGAAAGAAACGGCTGCTGAGATAAATTAAGCTGATCATCCTAGATTTAAGCAATAAAACATTCAAACAACATCTTCTGGATAAGAAAACTAGATAAAGGCTAAGAAGGATTTCTCAGAGCTTTACAAGGCAATTGGCGGCTGAACTGCACTTTATTTCCGTTTTTGAAAAATCACTTTGCCAGCATTAGGGAGGGGGAAAAAATATTTTAGTGCTTGCCTGGCATAGACAGAGACAAGCAGCATGTTATTCCTTATAAGAAGATGTTGATAATGCTCCAAAGGAAAATACGTTTTAAGAAAGTCCTTAGACATCATGGAGTCAAATGTAACCCAATAACAATGAGGCTGTGTTGGCAGTTTTTAAACTTGATGCCATCTGATAAAGTCGATAAAACAAGGTGATTTGAGTCCAGCAAAAAGGAACTACAATAAATGACTGCACTGAAAGGCAAGAAAGCTTTACAAAGAGAGGAAAATGGCATTATAGATCTGCTTTTGCTGTACAAACAATAAGTGAATGCAATTGTCGGGTAAAGCTATTCATCTATTTAGTAGATTTCTCACTCCCAGCATCTGAAATTATTTACAGTTTTTTGCTGTGGGGAAAGAGCAGTAAAGAAATCCTATTCCGTGCAAAATGGAGCTACAAGAAAAAGCAGCTAGGCTTAATTTATCCCTGATTCAGTACTCTCCCAATTGCTAAACTTCTAAGTACTCTGCTGGCAAAGACCTTGCATTTTTTTTTTTAAAAATGGGATTTTTATCTAAATAAACTTTGAAGATCGGTCATCTCTCCTGACAGCAAATATAGTATGCAGCTGAGTTAAGATACCAATGGAAAGGATGACTTTGATTTGATAGGTGAAGGACCAGGGACTTCATGGCTGTTGGATTGTAAATGTAATTGATGGCATTGCGACACCTACTAAGTGCAATATCAAAGAAACTGGAAGTCTGTGTGTATCCAAGGACCGCCTGGTTGCTACGATCTAAAGATATAATCTTAGCATGAAATAATATGCTTACGTCAGGTGTTTATTAATGCTGCTCAGAGGTTTATTTGCATAGACCAGAGGTAGGCAACCTTGGCTCTTTTATGACTCATGGACCTCAACTCCCAGAGCCATGCTGGCTCAGGAATTCTGGGAATTGAAGTCCACGAGTCATAAAAGAGCCAAGGTTGCCTACCCCTGGGATAGACTATTCTGAAAGTGGTGAATATGGACAGTCCTTATGCACTAGGCTTTGCTTATCCCCATCAGGTATTTCCTGTAAATAGATCTCTTTTCTGTCGTAGTTACTAAAATTGCTTCAGTAATCATTGTTTCAGTCATGTTCTTTTCTTGGGAATACTCACATTCTTCAATGAGGAGGAGGAGGAGGAAGAGGAGGATGAGGAATCTGAATTTTTTTCCTTTTATTTTCTGTTGGAGTAAATATTTTTACTCCATCAGATCAGACCACTTCTATTCAATTACAAAGAGTTACAGTGTTTTCTTTCTCTTGATTTTATGCACAGGACATCTATGGTAGTTCTTTCTCTTTTCCTTTTAATTGTTAATTTATGCTCTTCACTATTTACTCCTACTATATTCCAGGTCACCATATTCCATATTTCTTGATCATCATCAAGGGGCTGATGACCCTCTGCTGTCCATTGTGGTTTTGCTCAGTGATTTTTTTGTAAAAAAAAAAACAAAAGGTGCCGGAACTCACACACGTCATACAACCCGCCGTGCCTACCCTACAAGGTTCCATCAAAAAAAGGTGCTGGAACTCCGTTCTGGGCGTTCTATGACAAAAAAAGCCCTGGTTTTGCTCAATCAAAACTTTATCATCATCCCTGATAATAAGATTAAAGTGTATATTAGATTACCAGTCTTAATCATAACCATATACTATATATGCTCTGAACCAAGCTGATGCTATGTTTCACCATTGCACGAACTTTATCATAAAAATAATAAGTTACACAGCATAGCACAGGAGATAGCTGTAAATGCATGTGGTGATAATGCCAGGCACTGAGATGCTGAGGAGTTCACACGGAAGACATTTCACTGGCTGTTAAGCTAGTTTCTCACACCATCTGTTGTGGACATGCTCAGCATGATGGCTGTAAAATTTTACAACCATCCTCTTGGCACAGACATACCATGACAGAACACAGCATACATTTCTGTAGTCTGATGGATCTGTTGTCCATCAGGTGCTTACTCCTGTACAGACTTACCTTTAATAAAGCTTGTGCTGATCACACTGGCTTTTAGCTCCTCTTTGGGGGAATCATTTATGGATATAACATATTTATTTTACCCATAAATAAAACATTGGGGGGAATCACCATGCCACTTGCAGTAGTGATAAAGGTAAAGACAGTCAGGAACAGTAGATAACCAAAGCCCACTTTTGTTCCAAACATACTCACTCTATCCCATGCAAGCCATGATCTTTAATTTACTCAATGCCTTGCAACCCAGCACCCTGCTGCCTGCATTCCACTAACAAGGATTAACGCAATGTGCTTGCTCAGCATTTGAATCTAAATATAGATTTTTAAAATCAAAATGTAGATAAGTCTCTGTAAATAATGGTTGTCCAACCTCTTGGCTCGCCTAGGTTGCATTGGGTAAAGAGGAATTGTCTTGGGCCCCATATAAAATATATAATATAGTTAATGTATATAAAACCACATAATAACATTAAAAGTTTACATTCTTTTGGGACCACATTACTAGTTGTCCAAGGTCGCAGATGGCCCATGGGTTGGATATGCCTGCTCTAAATTTAAATCTCTTAAAGTCAAAAGAATGCGATCATGTGAATCCATGTCACTGATGAATATGGTATAGGAGATGAGCAGGCTGAGCCTGAGGGAGGGGTCAAACACATCATCAGTCATGAGTCCTTGCACACCCACAAGAGATCCAAGTCCAGCCCACCTTGAATTCCTTTCTTAATTCCTGCTAATTTCCCTTGAGGGTTAGTAGTTCAGATTCTTGTAGAGACTTTAAGCTTGCAATAAATCTTTATACTCTTTTGAACTGCCTGAATCTCCCAATTTCCTTGGTGCTTGATATATGACAGCTTGGTTTGTCACTAGAATTTGGAACTATGCTTTGCTACGTGAATCAGGATAACTTTAGCACTGTTAACATTTTGGGGGTTTTAATTTTCATTGATTTATCCCCTTTAAGGAAACTTTTTTTTTCAGATTTAGAGATTGATGTTTTGCACCCTCCTACACATCCATTTTCTATTGCCCTTGCACAATATGTGGCTCATGGTCACACAGATTAGAGCAAATGGTGACATGTGGGGAGGAAAGGCTTGGCAGGGAATTGTACTCTGATTCAGACAGAGTTGCCTCTTCTATTGGTAAGAATTTGGTTTTAGCTGGGCCAGCTAAAATACATGGAATGCATTTATCAAACTCAGGGTAAGCAATGTACAGCCTGAAGGCCTTCCACCTGAAGACCTCCCAACATCTGTTCTGCAGTCTCCAGAACACAGCTAGATTATAAAATTGGCATTTGCCAGGAAAACCCCAGATTTTTGACAATTGTCCCCTGGCTTTGCTTTTAAAAAGGAACAAAATAGAACCACAAATAATGTGTAAGGCTAAATCCAGCCATCAACATTTCCATGTGTCCTCTTCTCTCAAAAAAGAAGAAAGAGGAGGATGAGGATGAGGATGAGGAGGAGTGAAATATTTTGTTCATGCCATCAGGTCTCTGGGCCTCTTTTCCATGACTCTTAGAGACTGAAAAAAATAATTAAAAATGAAAATGCGGAGTCGGGTCACAAGTTACCCTCCCTTGCCCTGCTCCCTTCATTAGAAGCAGAGGCTAGTATATGTTCATATGACAAAGCCACTGAGAAAAGGGAACATTTTGTAATTTGAAGAGAGCGAGATACAAACAAATACATGTTTTATAGGGCAGGAGCAAAGGACAGACACTCTTAATGTATAAAAACTACAATATATCATGTCTCTTGTGAACCGTGGTCCATGGTTGGTGCCCTAAGCCCTCCGATAAGCTAATCAATATTGCTTCTGTGAAATTCAGTAAGATTAGTTCAAAGTAAATGTCAAAGCTTAGCCTTTGGAAATGTGAAGTATTAATAAAGCACAGAGTGCTTCTTAGTTTGTATAAAATACCTTTTTTTACTATCCAGTAATAACAGACAGACGGAGCCATGGCATAGGAAATGTTTAAGTCCCTCAGGAACATAGCACTTCCTCTGCTCACACAAGAAATTAGAAAACCATAAATTCAATATTGGTGGGGAACAGAGAATATATTTATAGCGATGAAGTATGCGGACCTGTATTAGTTTGCAGGTGTTCTAGAGATCTAGCTGATTGACCTGTATACATGGAGACAATTACAAGTCAAAACAGAGATGTTTCAGCATGTTCCCATGCAACTTGGAACAATGCAAAAAAAAAAAAAAAAAGCAGCAGTGAATATAAACATTAAATCAAGTAAGGTGTGTGGGAAACACATGGTAATAAAGGGAAATTTGCTTACAAAAGTGCATAAAAGTTTATATCCAGGAGAAATGCACGGAAATGTGCTTATGGATTTTTATAGGGAGAAGTGGTAATGGGTGAAACCAGGCTTGCCCTAACTGATTTTTTTTCATCCTGAGTTTCAGGACATAAAGAAAGTGGTCATCATCCTGAAATGGACTCCTTGCTTTCTTTTATGATCTCCTACCCACAACATTTTCTAAAGCTTTAACGGTTGGTAACATCTATTTTCTCTGTCTCAAATCTTCTACAGATTTACAGCGTAACCATTCCTCTCATCAGGGTGCCAAATAACCTGAGCCTCTTTATATTCTTCACACCATTCCTGTCTTTTTAAAAATATGCTTCTGCTATTTTTTAAAAGAAAACTTTTTTAAAAAAAAAATGCTATAAAGCTCCAGTGTTCAGTACAGAAACCTCACCCACTTCCATAAAGCAAGGCACAACATTTCATTCTTCAGTTCTGCTAGTGTCTTTTAAGCCAAGATTTCAGTGTGATGTGGGAAATCAGAGTCAGGAAGTTATTTATTTATGTATTTATTTTATATTCCTGCCTTTATTGTTTTTATAAATAACTCAAAGTGGCAAATGTGCTAATACTGTCTTCTGCTATTTTCTCACAGGAGCAACCCTCTGAGGTGAGTTGGGCTAAAAGAGAGAGGCCCAAGGTCACATAGTTGGCTTTCATGCCTAAGGCAGGACTTGAACTCTCTATCTCCTAAGTTTCTAGCCTGGTGTCTTAACCACTAGATCAGGGGTGTCAAACTGGCAGTCTGTGGGCCGGATGCCTCACCCACAGGCCACGCCCACCCTGGCTCCGCAAAGGCAAAAAATGTCATGATACGTCATGTGACGCAATCAAGTTTGACACCCGTGCGCTAAACCAAACAGGCATTGAATATTAGACATCCCTTTGAAGAAATCATTCCTTCTGATTTTATAGCTAAAGGAGTTCACCGGGAGATATATTTGGGCAATCCAAATGAGATTTCTGTTTTGGATTTGACTGTTCTCCAGGCTAGAATTCCCGAATGCTGGAACAAAAATCTCCAGTTGAGATTTTGTTGTACAATATGAAGTTGTATGAAACCCACTCTGTTCGTTGTTTCCTATACTAGCTTGGGTCTCACAATGGTAGTTTGGTTACAGGCTGATAAACCATTAATTTGTTTTGTAGCAGAGGGAGAAGTAATGCAAAATCAGAATCAATTATCTAGGAGTGAGGAGATGCACATCCTAGAGACATTTGGATTGAGATGACTCAGGAGATAGATAATATGCTTCAAAATGAGCAATTTTCTCCACTATTGTTCCTAATGTAAAATGCCAGAGTGCCACACAGTTGTAGGATTACCTCTGGCATCCAATAAGCAGTTTGAGATTACAATCTTAAATTTGTTTTATCCTCATTAAATATTTGGCACTGCAGAAGATATGTGCTTCGCCTTTTCTATTATCATTATCATTGGAAACTTGTCCTTGGCCTTACTACCTTGGTTTCAATGACACTTTCATTTTAGTTTCCTTTCTTTTTTTTAAAGGCTAACATCTGAATTACATCCCCTTTTTCATTTTTGGGAAGACTAGATATTTTGTACTTCCCTTTCTGTAATGCTATATATGAAAATGGATGCATAAAAATGTCCACAGTCCATTTGTTGATGTTTCAGTTGTATTGACATTCTCTGAATATCAACATGAGAGAATGAGTAGGTGAGAAAGTGGTTCTACATTTTGTTCCAAAACAATTCTCCATTATTTTATTGGTTATTGGGAATTCCACCTTAACTTCCCAATGGAGGGGAAAACCATTAGCCTGACACAAGGCCCAAGAGAACTGTAGCACTATGCCAATTCAGCCAATTTGGTCTAGTGGCTAAGGCATCAAGCTAGAAACTAGGAAATGGTGAGTTCTAGTCCCACCTTAGGCGTTAAAGCAGGGTAGGGGACTTTGGGCCAGTTGTTGTGGAGAAAATAGGAGGAGGAAGAAATATTAGGTATGTTCCACAGTCTTGAGTTGTTTATAAAGATAATAAAGGGGGATATAAATAAAAAAATGAATAAATAAATAAACTGGGATCCCTGAAGGAATAGAAAATCCAAATAAATAAGTTATAAAGATTAACAATGCTGATGAGTCATTAATTTTAATATTGTAAGCTGCCCAGAGTTATTGCATGGCAAGTTGGATGACAAACAAACAAACAAACTTTTTAAATCTCAAGCGATAGCTGAAGCATCTATTATGAAAATAGGAACAGAAGGCATTTCTGCACAGAGAAGGGGAAAATGAAACAGTGGTTGCTAGTTGTTTATTCAACCGCATAGATTAAAAAAAATAAAAGATAAAGACTAGAAAATATTAATCTGGATATAGAAAGGCTAAATCCAAGATAATCTTATTAGAGAGATCAATTCCAGGTAGAAGATATTCATGTGGAGGGACTAATCTTTTCCATGGATGCCTCAGGTGGAGATGTTTCTTCAATGGATTAGAAAAGCTATGGAGGCAGCTACAAAATGCCTCTAAATATTTTGGGTTATTGAGTTGGCTATTAAATCTCAACACTATTATAATTCCACCTTTCATCTATACACCTTTCCCATTTATATGCATAAATATATGTATGTAGATTTGAAATGGCTTCCACTTTATGTAGAATTTGAAATGTTCTCTTGTACCACCAGCCCAAAGTGGTAGTTTTAATACTCTAATGGAAATGTATTGAGTTTTTTTTAGCGATTAGGCTAATCATCAGAAAAAGATTCCGTCAAGGAGAGTTTGTCCATTACTAAACCATATGAATCTTAACAAAAGGTGCAGATGCAGCTAGTCCAGTGGCTCAAATAGCAATGGGTGCACCCATGTAACACCTCTATTTCAAGAGCTGCAGTGGTTGCTAGTAAGCTTCCAGATACAATTCAAGGTGCTGGCTGTAAGCTTTAAAACCCTTCATAGTTCAGCACTGAATAACTATGGATAAAAAAAAAGGTAAAGATTTCCCTTGTCCAGCCATGTCCGACTCTAGAGGGTGGAGCTCATCTCTTTTTCCTAGTCTTTGTCCAAAGACGCTTCTGTGATCATGTAGCCAACATGACTCTACACCAGGGGTATCAAACTGCCAGCCCAAGGGCTGGACGCATCACAAAGAAACCGCGCCCAGACCATTGCTGGCAATGGAGAAAAAGTTCCGGTACATCGCGTGATGTCACATGACGTTGCAAGTTTGAGATGTCTGCTCTACACCAAGGTGCACAGAATGCTGTTACCTTCCCACCAAAGTGATACCTACTAATCTATTTGCATTTGCATGCTTTTGAACTGCTAGGTTCAAGAAGCTGGGGCAGGAACAGGAGGATAGCCCATCACACAATGCTTGAGTCTTGAACTGACCACCTTCCAGTAAACAGCCCAATGTCTTCACCGCCAGGCCACCATTTCTACCAATAACCTCTGCCCGCTGGAAAAGATCTAATGAGAGTCTGTCCATATTCCTTGGTAAGAAATCTCCATTTTTAAGAGCCGCATAAGCATATATTTTCGGTCCTCTGAAGTAGCTTTCCCCCAGATGTTTGAATCTGGGCTCCCTGCCTCCTGGTTTTTAGAAAATTAGTGTAAACCTGGTTAAATTTATTTATTTATTTATTTATTTATTTATGAGACTTATATACCGCTTTAAGTGCAAGCATTCTCTAAGAGGTGTACACCAGTAAGCAATGTGTATATATATATATATTTACATTGCCCCCAACAATCTGGGTCCTCATTTTACCTACCCCGGAAGGATGGAAGGCTGAGTCAACCTTGAGCCGGTGAGATTTGAACCGCTGACCTGCTGAACACAGTCAGCTAAAGTGGCCTGCAGTAAATCTCCAAGCTGTATGGAGGCTTGGTTGCTATTGCTATCTCACCCAGAGATGATTTGGTCATACTGCACTGCACATGCTTCCTAGTTTTTATATGTGATTATAATGCCAATTAATTATTTACCTGTTTTAAAAAAATCCCAAATTACATATTTGAGGAGCTGTACGTTGCTCAGAATTAGCTGCTTGAAGCAGCCAATACATAAGTAAGTGAATCAGGTAAATAAATAATGACAAAGTTGGTAATGTCTGCCCAATGATGATCTACATGCAAAATATTTCAGCAAATCTCAAGGTTCCTTCCGAAACAAATTTGCTGCAGAAAAAAATTCCCTCCACATGGGTAAATCTGAAAGCTACTGATAGACTCCTTAGTGTGTTTTTCTCAGACATGGCTTTAAATCAGTGGTTCTCAACCTGTGGGTCGGGACCCCATTTGGGGTCGAACGACCATTTCACGGGGGTCGCCAAACAACGCAGTCCGCCATTTTTCCCCCCTTTTCTTTAGCTGTGCTACTCCCTTTTATTCTATTGGCTTTTGAAAGCCAGTAGAATAGACTCTCTTGAATAGAGTCTAATTCTATTGGCTTTCAAAAGCCAATAGGAATTGTCCAGGCTAAGCCCGCCAAAAGTCCCATTCTGCAAACAGTGCTGCACCAGTTGAGTAGTCCTCGACTTACGACCGGTTGAGTAGTCCTCGACTTACGACCGGTTGAGTAGTCCTCGACTTATGATCGGTTGGGGGTCGCGGCATTAAAAAGGTTGAGAACCACTGCTTTAAATGAAACATGACCTCCCGGTAAATTTATACAGATAGTCCTTGACCTATGACAGATTACCTAGTGACCATTAGAAATTGCAATAGACACCTCCCCCAAAAGGTAACTATGATGCAGATTCAGAGTTCCAATGGCCAGGCCTTCCCTGTGGTCACGTGATTGCATTTTGCACCCAAAACGTAATCACACGACCACAGGAGAAGGCTCAACAACCAGCCCAAATTTATGGTCTTTTGCAGCATCTCATGGTCACGTGATTGCAATGTACATTACATTTATTTCCATTTTCTGCAAAAAATGCTCATTGTGGACAGTGGGTTAATTAATCATAATAGTGGCTTATAATAATAATGATAAAGTTGGAAGGGACCTTGGAGGTCATCTAGTCCAACCCCCTGCTCAGACAGGAAACCCTATACCATTTTGGACAAATGGCTGTCCAGTTTCTTCTTAAAAACTTCCAGTGTTGGAGTATTCACCACTTCTGGAGGCAGGTTGTTCCACTGGTTAATTGTTCTAACTGTCGGGAAGTTTCTCCTTAGTTCCAGGTTGCTTCTCTCCTTGACCAGTTTCTGTCCGTTGCTTCTTGTCCTGCCTTCATGTGCTTTGGAGAATAGCTTGATTCCCTCTTCTTATGGCAGCCCCTGAGATATTGGAATACTGCTATCATGTCCCCCCTCATCCTTCTCTTCGTTAAACTAGACATATCCAATTCCAGCAACCGTTCCTTATATGTTTTAGCCTCCAGTCCCCTAATCATCTTTGTTGCTCTTCTCTGTACTCTTTCTAGAGTCTCAACATCTTTTTTACATCGTGGTGACCAAAACTGGCACAACTTGCAACCACCATTTCAGGCTCAATTATGATTGTAAATTAAGAACTACCTGTGTGGTCTTTGCTTTCTTTCTTCAAATGGGACTCAAGTGCATGCTGGGTATCCTTTGGTCAAAATTTCACCCATCTGAGTTACAAAAGGAAACATAATTTTATGAGAAAGTTTATCACTGCTATATTCCTGTTCGTTATTGGTAGAGCAGTGTGTTTAATTTCATAAACAGTGGCATCAGTAAACTTAATAAATCTGTCCTGTACTTAATCAAAGCAATTAACCCAAGGGTACAGAGATCAATATGGAACAGCAGAGTAGGGTGACGGGAACTGATTGGAAGTGAAAACTGCAGCACATGATAAATTAGGTAATGCTTAGAAAACAGAATATAAAAGCTATAAGCATCTATTTATATTTATTTTCTAATTATTTCAAGGTATATCCTATTAGATGAGCAACATGTTTTCTTAAAGCCAAGAATACAAATTGATAATTGATTGTGGGCCTGGGCCTGCTTGAGAGGTTTCTAAAAACTGAACAGATTGGATTAACCATCAGAAGCGGTACGTATTTTTTTTCCTCTCAGAATTCTAATTTGAAGCCAAATTTGCATACATAAACATATAAATAGATAACTGAAAAATTAAAAATAAATAAACCTTATTGATTATGGCGCCAGGGTAACTGGAATAGAACAGCCTAGAGAAAAGCTCAGTGAATAATGCAGATTAAACAATAAGAGTATATATCTTCTCCCCCTGAAAACTGCTATATCGTTTTGTATATAGCCCTGGTTTACTGCAGAAAAGGGATTTGCTTTCAGCTCAGGAATATATTTCGATTTAGAGTAATAAATAGATAACTGAAAAATTAAAAATAAATAAACCTTATTGATTATGGCGCCAGGGTAACTGGAATAGAACAGCCTAGAGAAAAGCTCAGTGAATAATGCAGATTAAACAATAAGAGTATATATCTTCTCCCCCTGAAAACTGCTATATCGTTTTGTATATAGCCCTGGTTTACTGCAGAAAAGGGATTTGCTTTCAGCTCAGGAATATATTTCGATTTAGAGTAATAAATATTCCTATGTTTTTCTCCCCACAGAATCTCAGACTAGTTTGCAGAAGAATCATCATGCTCATCAAGATAGAAAAATGTGGGGTAGACAGAACCACCACCAGATGGATCCGTAGCTGGCTTACCGGCCGTACTCAGCGAGTGGTCCTCAATGGAACTGCATCTATATGGAGGGAAGTGTGTAGTGGGGTGCCCCAGGGCTCTGTTCTGGGCCCAGTACTCTTCAACATCTTCATCAACGATTTGGATGAAGGGATAGATGGGGAACTCATCAAATTTGCAGACGACACCAAGCTGGCAGGAATAGCCAACACTCCAGAAGACAGGCTTCAGATACAGAAGGATCTGGACAGACTTGAACACTGGGCACTAACTAACAAAATGAAATTCAATGGTGAAAAAAGCAAGGTTCTACATTTAGGCAAGAAAAACCAAATGCACAAGTACAGCATAGGTGGCACCATGCTCAATAGTAGTAACTGTGAGAGGGACCTCGGAGTCCAGTAGACAATCACTTAAATATGAGCCAGCAGTGTGCTGCAGCTGCCAAAAAGGCCAACACAGTGCTAGGCTGCATTAACAGAGGGATAGAATCAAGATCACGTGAAGTATTAATACCACTTTACAATGCCTTGGTAAGGCCACACTTGGAATACTGCATCCAGTTTTGGTCACCACGATGTAAAAAAGATGTTGAGACTCTAGAAAGAGTACAGAGAAGAGCAACAAAGATGATTAGGGGACTGGAGGCTAAAACATATAAGGAACGGTTGCTATTGGGTATGTCTAGTTTAACGAAGAGAAGGACAAGGGGGGACATGGTATTCCAATATGTCTAGTTTAATGAAGAGAAGGACAAGGGGGGACATGATAGCAGTATTCCAATATCTCAGGGGCTGCCATAAAGAAGAGGGAATTAAGCTATTTTCCAAAGCACCTGAAGGCAGGACAAGAAGCAACGGGTGGGAACTAATCAAGGAGAGAAGCAACCTAGAACTAAGGAGAAACTTCCTGACAGTGAGAACAATTAATCAGTGGAACAGCTTGCCTCCAGAAGCAGTAAATGCTCCAACACTGGAAGTTTTTAAGAAGAGACTGGACAGCCATTTGTCCGAAATGGTGTAGGGTTTCCTGCCTGAGCAGGGGGTTGGACTAGATGACCTCCAAGGTCCCTTCCAACTTTACTACTATTATTATTATTATCAAGATCGTGATCATGATGACTCTTTTATAAACTCATCATCATCATTACCACCACCATCATCATCGTCATCCAAACTATCAGAATAAACCAGCAATGCTTAAAACAATAAACAAAGATTTAAATAAAGTTCATTAAAAAAAAAAAACACCAGAAAAGTAAAATAATAGGTAAAATTTAAAGCAAACCTTTCTAAGTGTAGTAGCTGTCTCATAAATGTCTGGGGGAACTATAATGTCTTCAAACATTTTCTGAAAGAAAACCGGTCAGACATCTCCAAAGGAGAGACTTCTTTAATGAGGATCCTGTCAACAATGAGGAGTTGGTCCATTCCTAATTACCATAAGAATCCCCTGTTGGTTCTGCAGGGAGTTTTCCCTGCTAATCTTACTGCATTATTAGATGGCAGAGGACAAGCTAAAAACATAAGCCATTAAGGTCTTTATGGGTTAATGCCAACACTTTAAATTGGTCCCGGCAGCCCCATAGCACTCTCCAATGTGCTCTATTGAGCTTCCCCATTAACAATCAGGCAGCTCTAATTTCCAAAGTATTTTCATGGAGAGCCCTGTGCTGAGTTTATTGCAACACAGGCAAGTCCTCAACTAACGACCATAAATTGAGCCCCACATTTTTGTTGCTAAGCAAGGCAGTTGTTAAGTCAGTCATGCACTAGTTTACACCTTTTTGCCATGGTCGTTAAGCGAATCACTAGAGCAGTTGAATGAATTATGCGGTCATTAAGCAAATCCAGCTCCCCCCATTGCCTTTGTTCATCAGATGTTCCTTGGGAAGGTTGCAGATGAGAATCCCAGGATCCCCAAACACTCCAAGCATCATAAATACAGGCCAGTTGCCAAGTACCCCAAGTTTGATCGTGTGTCTGTGGGGGATCCTGCAATGGTCATAAGTATGAGAACTGGTCCCAAATCACTTTTTTTCAGTGTCATTGTAACTTTGAATGGTCATTAAATGACTGCTTTACCTGTAACCTAGCAGATGTTATTAGGGCACATATAGTAGGTAGTTTTCTCCTTCCGATCATGGCACTAATGTCCATCAATAACCATTTCAGTCCCATCTTCTTACGATATTATTGTCAAAGATCCTACTTCACCCCTGGCAAGAAAGACTCAGAATTGATCAGTTCACAGGTGGTTTCCAATTTACTGAGAGGAATCTTCGGCATGCAGGTCAAACAACAATGCTTTCAAAGTCCACGCAGGGAGCAACCACCTCCCAGTGCTGTATTTACAGGCACACACGTTAACCCCACCCCCCACCCATCTAGCCAGCATCTGGTCATGAGGCCTCAAATGGCCGGCAGATACGCCCATCAGCCTTTTCGCCTCAGCTGTCTGTGACCGAATCTCAGCTGTCTGTGACCGCATCTGTGACCGCATCTCAGCTTTCCCCATCCCAGCCAGTTCCAAACGTCCTCTCTGCCGCTTTGTAAGCTTTACCGGTAAGTCCACGGCCATCTGCTTTTCAGCAACTCGTCAGCAAGCTGGCGTGGTTCTGAAGATAGCTCCCCGACCGCCCGGCGACCCGGCAACCTGTCAGCTGTTCAGTGGGCTGGGAAATGCCACTGGAGACAGCTGGTGTGTGGCCGCACACCAGCAGATCATCGGCTGAAGGCTCTGGCTGGCTGGCAGTGGGTGGACTGCTGCTGATGTTCCTCGCCCTGTGCGCCATCCTCCCCCTCCCCCCACCTGTTCATGTCGAGCCTGGAGGGCTTGACAGGCAGCCCTTCTACCAGGGTTCCTCCTGGAAAGCAAGGAAAGACATGTGATTAGGTACATGCCACGGAGACTGATACAGTCAGCTTTCCTCCCGGCTTATGAGGATACTTGCGGTGGTACCGTCGTAACAACCGAGGAGCTGTGACATCTGCTTCCCCCACCCATGAGGCCTCTGATATTGGGTATCCCTTCCACCTTACCAAATACTGTACTCGCCCCGGTGAATGCGGGAGTCAAGTATTTCTTGGATCTCGTATTGATCCCCTCCCGATAGGACCTGGTGCTTGTTTTATGCGTCTGAATGATAACCCTACCGTCGGCTTCAATAGGCTACTATGAAAAACCAGGTGCACCTTGCCGAGACTGTGGGGAAGCTGTAAGTGTACGATAACTGGGTTGATGACCTGTTGCACTCTGAACAGCCCTATATATTTTGGTCCCAGTTTCCTACATGGTTAGGCACAGCTTTAAGTACTTGGTAGACAGGTACACCATGTCCCCTGCTTGGAAGGGTTTTTGTGGTGCCCGTTTTTTATTGGCCTGTGTTTTTGAAACCTTTTCAGCTTTTCTCAAAGTGTTCTTGACAGAGTCCCTCACTTCTAGGATCTGAGGCATCTACTCATGCAGGCCTTCAGGGATCGGGACAAACTCCACTCCGTGCATAACCGAAAGGGGGTGAAGCCGGTGCTACTGTGGACCGTGTTGTTATATGCCACCTCAGCAAACAGGAGGAGGTCAGCCCAGTTCATCTGTTGATAGTCAACATAACACCTCAAATATCGTTCCACCATCGCTTTGGCTCGTTCAGCTGCCCCATTAGTGCTGGGGTGGAACGTGGAACTCAGGCCTTATGATGAACCAATCAAGTGGATGAACTCCCTCCAGAATCAGGTGGTAAATTGTACACCCCGAGCAGATATTATATGTCGGGGCACCCCATGCAACCAGTACACATGTGTTATGAACAGTTTAGTTAGCTGTCGAGTGGATGGTAAACCCTTGCACGGGATGAAATGTGCTTGTTTTGAAAAAAGGTCTATCACTGTCCATATCACCTTTTTTCCACGACTGTCCAGCAGCTCCACAACAAAGTCCATTGCTATCTCTTCCCAAGGCTGGGTCGAGTTGGAGACATGTTGTAATAAGCCAGGCGGACTGCTGCCAATGTTCCTTGCCCTGCGCACCATCCTTGCCCTCCCCCCCACCTATTCATGTCGAGCCTGGAGGGCTTGACAATTATCTATACCTTATCCCTAGCCCAAAAAGTAACAGATCAGAGTTAACAACAGCACTGAAAAAAAAGCAACTTTTGACCATTTGCAGCATGATTAAAATTCAGACGCTTGGCAACTGGCTCATATTTATGATGGTTGCAATGTCCCAGGGACACATAATCACCTTTAGTGACCTTCTGACAAGCAAAGCCCATGGGGGAAGCCAGATTCACTTAACAACCATGTTACTAACTTAACAACTGCAATGATTCACTTAACAACTGTGGCAAGAAAGGATGTAAAATGGGGCATATCTCACTTAACAAATGTCTCATTTAGCAATGAAATTTTGGGCTCGGTTGTGGTTGCAAGACAGGGGTCTTCAAACTTGGCCCTTTTATGACTTGCAGACTTCAACTCCCAGAATTCCTCAGCCAGCGTGTTTGGGGTTATTATTTCTTTTATTTTATGTTGTAATACATTGTTACAACACTCCATCAATCAAGGCTGGATTTCAGTATAAGCTGAATAAGCCAATTAATTAAAATTTCAATATGAGATGTAGGTGAGATCTTACTTCCACAGTACCTGAGTAGTGGTTTCTAAAATATTTGTCAATACTTGAAGAAAACAGAAAGCCGGGTAATCCACAAAACTGACCCACACTAAAATCACTAACATAGCACCCATTCTGTTTTTAATTACTAACGATTATATGGGTCTTTACAGGTAGTCCTCAGTTTATGACCACAACTGGAGCCAAAATTTATGCTGCTAAGCAGGACTTTTGTTAAGTGAATTTTGCTCCATTTTACAACCTTTCTTGCCACAGTTGTTAAGTAAATCACTGCATTTGTTGAGTTAGTAACACCGTTGTTAAGTGAATCTGGCTTCTCCATTGACTTTGCTTGTCAGAAGGTCATAAGAGGTGATCACATGACCCCGGGACAATCAAGTGTCCACGGGGATGCTACCAATGGTCATAAGCATGAAAAATGGTCATAAGTCACTTTTTTCAGCACCAATATAACTTTGAACGGTCACTAAATGATTGGTTGTAAATTGAGGTCTACCTGTATAAAGATAAAAATCCATGTGAAATAGGTTTTAAAGGTTTTAAAGCCTGCTAAAAATGGCTTGGAAGACTTCTTCATTTGGAAACATAGTTCTGAACTTCTGAAGGGCTTCCCCGCCATTACACACACACACACACACACACACACACACACACACACACACACACCAGAGTTGAATCGCTATTTCATTTTTGCTAGATAAGTGCAGGGACTATAGGAGACAAGGCAAGTCTATTGGCAGAAGCTGCGTTTGTTCGCTTTCTGTGTCCAGACGGTTTCCCATCCTGCGATTGACAAAGGAACAGCTACCTATTAGAGTTTTACAGCTCCAATCTGCTGGGAGCTGGAAGAAATCACCCTCTGGTTTTCAAAGATAGCCTCGCAAAGTGTGTGTGGTATTTGCCTATCATACATCTAATTAGGATTTGCTAGCTTTGCTGCTGTTACAATAGGCTTCATTACTCAGGAATAAGAAGAAAGGACAAGAAGAGGGAAGGGAAATTGGGACACTTTCCTTGCTTACCAAAAACTCAACTTGGGACCCCTTCATATACAGCATTTGCATTGATGTGGGGTTGGTGCCAGACCCGTCTTCTCATAATGCTAATTTCCAGAAGCTTGTCTGCAACTCAGTTGATTAACCTGCACTGAGCTCAGCTCAACCTCTAGCATTAATATTGTGTATCCAGTTTTGAGGCATGAATTCTGGAGCTGTGGGCAAGCTTGCCTTGGTTTGTCTCCTGCTTCCTAATTCTAACCCTGCTATAGTCAAACTGCTGTTTCCTTCAGGAACAGAAGAAGAAGGATTGTATCTTTTCTTGCCATGAACACAAAGAAGGGTCAAGGTTGAGGACAGAAGAGGAATGTTGGGAAGAAGCCAGATGTTTTATGCTCTCTCTGCCATTTTGCTGGAGAATACATTGGTCAGCTCATGGGATGTGTTGAATACAACAGGATAGTGCAAAAAAGCTTCTAATGATAATTGATCTTGGACGTAATTGGTAGATATGCAGCAGTGCCATAACTAACAAAAATATATTTCCATGACTACATATTTCTATATTTGTTGCAAAAGAGAACCTCTGGGAACTGATGAAAGTTCAAATCCAACTGACTCTTCAGCATCTGGTGAGACACTGACCACAAAGGAGAGCAGGTTGTTGATAAAAAGTCAAAGATCTATTTTGTGTTCTCCTATTGTTCTATCCATCTGCAAGGTTTTTGTTTGCATGATTCCTAATCTGAAGTCACTTCTTTCTGTCTCTGTTCTCAGATTCATAGACACAGATCCTGGATGCTCCTTCTTGTTGGATATAGCTAGCTAACTGCTAGCTATCATGTATTTTCTATAAATAGCTCTCCTTTCTAACCGGCTTCCAAAATCCTTGCTCAGGTTAGATTCCAGCTGTCATTCACAAAACACTTCAATCCCCATCCAGAACAAGCATAGCCATTCTAAGGAATAATGAAATGAAATAGGAAATAACTCATGTTGAGAATCTTTCTTGCCAATTAAGGGGAAAAGGAAGGAGCATTGAGGTAAAAAAAATGCATCTTGTCCAATATTCACTGCTCCTAGCTTGTTTAGCATTATTTGATCCATGGAATTACATTTCCACAGACTGAATTTATACTTTATCAGGCATCAGAATAACATACCTCTTGTTGAAAGAAAAATCTTCATCAGGGTCCAGTCCAAGCTGGGAATAAACAAAATGGAGACTGCTTTAGAAAGAAGGTTGTAGTTCATTGAAGAGCAAAGCCAGACAGAAGCATGGCTCTGGGAAAGCTGACCACATGTTGCTGGGAATGGTGGGTTTTTATACCTTCTTAGGCTTTTGAGCTTGTTTCCTATTCCTGTGGCATGAACTTTAACTGAGGGTCAGTGTGCCTTTCTGGTATCCTGATGGTGGTGGGTTAATCCTATTATGTTCCAAAGGTTATATCCTGCTTCTTTGGGGCTGTGGCTGATGGGTTATTTCCAGTATTAGATTTCTTGGGTGAGGTGTTGTTGATTTTAAGGAGCTTTGTCTTCCTAATCTCATCAGCGTCTAGCTTCCTGGCTCCAACCTTTCTGAAAGGATGATCACATCTGCATTTCTAAAAGCTGGTTTCTGCTGAGTTTTCTGCCTGGAGAGAGGGAGAAGATCTTCTCCATTATTACTTTGGAGAAATATATATTTTGTCTTTTTAATATTCCCCAAAATATTTCTTTCTCTTGATTCTTCCAACCTCTAATAATTGCTTCACTCTCTGTCATTCCTCTACATCAATAAATTTTAAAATTCCTTTTGAGATTTTTGCCTAAAAATATTAAAGAGTCCTTCGTGTCAGCTGATTTAAATCAGAGGTCCCCAACCTTTTGGGCACTAGGGACTGGTTACGTGGGGAGAGGTTTTTCCATGGACTGGAGGGGGCATGGTTTTGTGTGCTGACTGCATCCTGCGGATGGGGCTTTACTTGTTTGTGCAGCCTGGTTGCTGGCATGCTGTGGCCTGGTACCGCAGCATATTCTAGAGTTTATTCTTGTCTCAGTGCCAAAATTTAGCTGCATTTTTGAGAGCTTTATTGCATTTGATCAGAGCCACAATTCAGTATGTAATTGGCTAGTGCTTTTTTATAACAAGTTATAGTTTGCTGAACTTTACTAATCACTGATTACATCAGAATGAAGCTCTCTCTCGGTTGGGCTTCATCCAGAGTCATTCTTCTTCCTTGTTCTCACATAGCAAGACAACAACAATGCGCAGATGAAAAGAAAAGGAGGAACAATGCAGGAGTGCTTTTTACGGGACTTATCTAGCTATATACTACTAAAATATTGCCAATCGTCTGCCTCCTTGTTCTGTCTGTAACCTTCAAGTAGCCCAAACGATGCATTATAGTGCAACAATCTTTGAACCTAAAATCCACTAATTTAAAGAATGAAAAAATGAAAGAAAAAAAGCAGAACAAAACCAAACCTGGGACTCATTAAACCTCTGGAACTCAAATTTCCAGTGTTTAGGTCAGTTCTATTTGCAAAGATGTAGCATCCCCACAGTCACATGATTGTGATTTCCAATGCTCCCTGCCAGCTTCCCACAAGCAAAGCTAATGCAGAAGCTGGCAGTAAGTTGGAAGTAACTCCAGCTAATGCTGCTTTTTCCCCCACCATGGTCACTCTGTTTCTCTGTTCAAGTAAAGAAACATCTCTTCAAGGATGTCCCAGCAGGTCATAGGTTGTCAAGTTGTTAGCTCCCCTTCTCTTTCTCCCAGAGGAAATCAAGGTTGTTGGTATTCAGGAAGGTGGAATTATACTACAGGTAGTCCTCGACTTACAACAGTTCATTTAGTGACTGTTCAAAGTTGCAATGGCACTGAAAAAAGTGACTAATGACCATTTTTCACACTTATGACTGTTACAGCATCCTCATGGTCATGTGATCAAAATTCGCATGCTTGGCAACTGACTCTTACTTATGACATTTACAATGTCCCGGGGTCATGCAATCACCTTTAGTGACCTCTTGACAAGCAAAGTCAATGGGGAAGCCAGATTCACTTAACGATTGTGTTACTAACTTAACAACCGCAGTGATTCACTTAACAAGTGTGGCAAGAAAGGTCATAAAATGGGGGCAAGTCTCACTTAGAAAATGTTTATTTATCAGCCTAAATTTTGGGGTCAATGGTGGTCATAAGTGGAGGACCACCTGTACTTAGTCCTTTTGTAACGCTGAAAGTAGCATCCCGAAGTGGCTTGTTTTAAAACTACAGATGCTGACTATTACAAGGCACTTGTTATCCTTTGGCAGAATAGGGATATACCTAAAGTATTTCTCCATTTAATTGAAAGGAGAAATAGAAAGGATGGTGGTTTTGTATGATAAGATTATGAAATGTTTCCCGAGGCAGTGCAATAATTCTGGGTAAATAACAGTGTTGCACAATTGCTTTGACTACTTGCTGCTTTTGACTTGTTAAAAAAAATGGTGAGCACAGAATCTATGTGCTTTATAAATTCATAGCATTAACAATTATAATAGCAATTTCCTCATCATCACTGTCATAATCTTCCTCTGTTTGCTGTCAAGGGTACATACTTCAGTAATATTTCTGGGTACGGATGTTCAGCAGAGGTATAATCAGCCAAAGAAAGTGTCACAGATTAGTCACCAGTTTGAAAACATTTGAGGAAAATGAAATAAGTCATATCCTGAGACTAAGCTGATGTTTCAGTTAAGATAATTCTTATGTTAATATGTTTAAGAAGTGATATAACATTGTATTTTGCAATAAAGAATAGTAATATTTCATGACATCTTAAGAGTATTCACGGAGGATAACAAACTGAGTACCTGTATGCAACACCTACATTATAGGTGCATTATAGAATAATAAGATGGTGCTTTAAAAAAGGTTCTAGATGCAAATGTTCAAAAAGACCAATTATACGGGCAACTTTCTTTGGTCATGCTGACCTCAACACCTTGCCTATCTACTTTTAATGCACAAAACATCATTCTTGTGATCTATTATTCTCATCTAAGATATCTATATGTGTTGATTAGGTCAAAACTGGAGCTGAGAGGGTAAAAATTGATGCCAACAATAAACCTCACCATCCTATTCCAATGTCAATGTCAAGGTTCCAACTGATGATCTCAACGAAGTAAGCACAGCTGAGACTTTCCAATCTCTAATGCAAAACTTTATTGAGCACACTATTTTGACATAAATGAATAGAAAACCAGGTCTGGTTAATTGGTGCCTAAATCAGTATATTAAAAGTATAGAATCTCCCTCGCCCCCAAATAGTGCAGGTCACATTATCCAATAAGGTGTCAGACAATTGTTATGAGAGAGCATTTCAGTTCTCAGTAAACAGTTCTTGGACGACCTTGGTTCTCACAGCTTGGCAGTTCAATGTCTGAAGCCTGCATTCCATTCTTCCCTCCCCTCCCCCCAAGTCTGTAGGCAAGCTAAGAAGCACTAATGGACGCAGCAGCTTAAGCATTTTTTTGCAGCTTGACAGGATAAGCCATGTGAGAAAACAAATACTTCAAGGACTGCCGGAACTGTATTGTATCAGGATATAATAACAGTCTTAAAACTCCTATTAGGGTGTCTTTCTGCCCTCTTTTACATGAAAAAGAATCAAAGAGGGACGATCTTGAGATTCAGAGATAGGATGGCATTTTATCTAACTGTTGTATTACTTCTTCAAGACCATCTCTGTACTCTTTTACACTCAATGAGAAATATGGGAAATAATTGCCCAAATGTGTTTTTCAAAAAGCAACTGGACTTTCTTGGGTTTTTTTTTTCTTTTCTTGAAAACATTTTGCTTCTCATCTAAGAAGCTTCTTCAGTTCTGAAGAAGAGAACTTAAGAACTTTTCTGGATGAGAAACAAAACAGTTTCAAGGGGAAAAAAACTAAGTAAATCCAGTTGTCTTTTGAAAAGCACCTCTGGGACATTCATGACCTGGATGATTGAGAATCTTCACAGACATAATTGCTTGGATATTATACCAATGCCTTTAAATGAAATAAAGCATTAGGCACTTCCAATTTTCTTAAATTTTTCTTAGTACCCTTTGTTAGTTGTAGCTACTGTGTTTCCCCAAAAATAAGACCAGGTCTTATTTTATTTTATTTTGCCTCCAAAAGAAGCACCAGGTCTTATTTTTGGGTGTGTGTGTGTCTTTTTATACTCACCTCTGCCACTGACAGCCCCGCCTAGCTGGTCCCCTTTTGTGGCTGCATTCTGGCCTGCATTTTGCAGTTAGGCCTTTCCAAAAGGCCACTGCAGCCAAGGACCGAGCTATGGATTCGATCATAGCTTGATGCTCAGCTATAGAGGTCTTGCAGAACAGAGTTATGGATTGAATTCATATTTCAGTTCTCAGCTTCAGTGGCCTTCCGGAAAGGCCTGTGACTGAGAAATGCTGGCCTGGCTGCAGAAGACACCACAGAGGAAGTGGGCCAGCAAGGAAAGGCCTAGCTGCAAGGTAAGTAGGTGTAAGGTGTGGGGGGGGGCAGCTCCACCCCGCCACCCCCATCCTAGCTTGATTTTTAGGCATGCGCCTTGCCCCAAATCTAGGGCTTATTTTGGGGGTAGGGGTTATATTAGGCCCACTCCCAAAGTCAAGCTTGGGCTTATTTTTGGGGTAGGCCTTACTTTAGGAGAAACACGGTAGTAGGCCGCTTTTCTTAATAAGCTGGGAATAGTGATAAGTTATACGCAATATTTACAGAAGAATGAGCTGTATGTTTCAATAGCTGTAATTCTTGGTTTGTGCACTGGCACACTTGAGATGTATGTGTTATGGCTAGATAATCTATCACCCCCCTCAAATAAGTAAACGAGAGGTGCCAAATATAAGGTTCAAAGATCTAGATGTTCACTAGAGGACAGCAAAGAATGACAGTTTTCTGTTTCTCCTTGCTACCATCTAATGGTCACTATGGTTTTTGAAAATGAGATCTGATAGACTCAAAATAAATAAAAGTGAATTTGTAAACATTTGTTTTTGAAAATTACGTTTGACAATACAAAATCTGGGGACTCAGTAAAACCAAATGAAGTAACATTAAACAGATGTAATTTGCATAAGCTAGATGTGTTCTCAAACTCATTAGCTTGAACATTGTTAAAACTTTTTTTTGTTATTGCATGATTTTGACAAAATGATTACCTTGCTTATGAGTGCAGCAGTTTTAAAATCAATAACACTTAAGTACTGCAATTTTTGGAATCCAAAGAAATTTAGTATTGTTCCACATAAGCAACAGTATTGTTGTTTTTCTCACATGCAACTTTTCTATTTGATAAGTTTACTTGCAAAAAATTATTTTAGCATAAAAGATTTTGAGCTTTTGGAGAAATACACAGTATGATTGATAACACTCGTTGTAGATAAATAAATTCAAAGCAGAATTATTCATTCTGGATTTTTTTTCTCCTTCAGAAAAGGAATTAGACAATTGTAATAAGCTTTAATTATTGCCCTTCATAAATGGAATGGAGTTCTGGATGAACACAGAATTAATGTAAGCTGTTTGGAATAAAATAAACATACATGTGGATATGTGTGCATTGCAAGGAACTGCCAACCATGTGAAATACAGCTTACATTTCTGTGGAGTTATCTCTGATTCAAGGGCTAAGAATAATAGTTCTAGTTATTTCCCAAATACATATTTTCCATGGCAAAACCTGCTTTCTGTTACAGCATTTAAATTCCATCTCTCCAGATATGACATTTCTGGCTTCATGGAACCGGAACTTATGGTAAAGATGATGTGAGAAAACTGTCTGAGTCTCTCGTGGTTCAGACAGTAGTCATGCTTGTCACACAAAATTTGAAGTTCGCTCATGACTATATGAAATGGTTGTCATAGAGTGAAGTCTTCCCTAGAGAGATCTTCTTTATCAAAAGAATGAATCACTTGTCAAGAAGGCTTATCAAGGAGGTACCTCTATAGCTCCCTATATCAATCATTTTTCAAGAAGCCCTTATGATTGCTTAAATATAGTTCTGTCATCTCTTATTTTAGAACTCCCAAGTTTGAATTGCAAAAATCCAGACAGCTACTAGATGGCAGCAAGAAGACTCAGAAAATCCTAAATCTGGTGGTTTTTGCAGCCTAGGATGTGATGGCTCTTTCCTTTTTCCAATAGCCCAAGGGAAATACAGATATTTTTTTTAGAGGAGATGATTTTGGAATTATAAGTTTAGGATAATAGATTTTCCTCTCTTCTGTCTGGACCATTCCTCTAAGCAAAGGGCATGTTCTAAACCAAAAACCTATCCAAATCTACATGCTGATTTTTCTAGTGACTCACCTTAAACTAAACCAGAGGTCCCGAACCTGTGGGCCATGGCCCGGTAGTAGGCTGTGGCCTGCTGGCCACCAGGTTGTGGGACAGGCTGACCAGTGCACGCATGTGTGTGCGCATACATTCCTACTAGTGGTAGTGCAGCAGTTGCAGCATGCAAAAACGGGCTGTCAGTGCACTGCAGGGTGCAAAAACTGGATGCCGCTGTGCCAGAGGTTGCTGCCGTGCCACGGGCTACAAAAATAGGATGCCCCCACACCTCAGGGGAAAATGGGATGCTGCTGCCATGCTGCAGGTGTAAAAACGGGCCACTGCCATGATGCGGGTCATGAAAACAGGATGCCACTGTGCCTCAGAGGAAAACAGGACATCACTGCCACACTGCGGGTGGAAAAACGGATGCCACTATGCCATGCAAGAACGGGGCAAGGGCTAGCAAGTATCACGCAAGCACTAGTCCTGCCCTGTTTTCATCACATGCATCCTCCTGGCCCCATGCGTGCATATAAACTGCTTCCCCCTCCCTTTCCTTCCGGTCTGCCAACCAAGAAAGCTAAACCTCTGTGCTAAACACATATTGTAGAAATCACCAAGGAGACCCTAATAAGGTCGTTCAAGACTCTGATTGGTCAGTTTGAATCTCAACCTTGAAAATGTCAGCCCTTCAAGATGGACCAGAAGAGGAATCACTGACACTGGTAAGATCGATTGTAACTTTATGCTATTATTGTAGAGTATAACAATAGAATCTTGAAAGCCTGCCAGAGTTTGACTTCTGACTAAATACCTCACAGAATCAAGGCAAAGTTATTGTGAGCCTACCTTTTACCCAGATTGTGAGATGTAGATGCAAACAGATTCTGAAAGTGAGAAAATGTAAGCTTTGGAAAATGAACCTATCCTTCTATAGAAGTTCAATCTTTAGGCCTGAATTCCTATAATTACAGTAAGCAACTGTTGTAAACTATTGCAGATCTGCTTTAAAAATATATATCCTACTTTTCAAAATTGGAAGTACAGGAACAAACCCCTCAAATATTTTGGATTTTACTATTTACTATTCCCTGATGATATGTACCAACCCATATATTTGAATTCTATTATTAAACTTTCTTATTTCTTATTTAAAGACGGAAGGAAAAAAGTAAAGAAGAAATGAACAATGAAATATTTCTGCCATCCAAAGTGGCTCAGATACAAGGTATCACTAGCTTTTTAGTAGAGAAGTTATATGAACAATTGGCTGCAAAAATTGTTCATTTGAGTTGGTTAAAAGGAGTGCATATACAAAATATTTTGCTTTTGGAGAACTGCCTATATGCATACACATTGATCATATTGCATTTTGGGGAAAGCAATATTATTCAGTAGAGAGAAAAAGAATAAGAAGTAATAAATACCTGGACCTGTTGCCCTAAGTGAGTGAAGGGACCCATCTCCTGGTTGTACAGTATTAACAATGGATGGTTGTGATATTTTTATCAGCTGCTGTGTCCTTTAATTTTTGCACTTGTTGTAATTGTTTCTATTGTTATTTTCTAATCTATTTTTGTTTTTAATATTGATTGCCAGCTAGAGTCACATGCTGAGAATGGCAGCTATCTGAATTGATTAAAAAATGAAATCAAAGAAATTAAAGGCATGAAATGTATATGTATATATGTATGTCTTTAATAAGTTTAAATATTGGAATCCCAGGTGTGGACATTTAAAGTCAGTAAAATGAAATGACGAGCTCTGGGATATAAGAAAAAAGGTTTCTTTATTGCTAAACTTTCGTCAACAAGCTGTTGACATCATCAGAGCAAAGGGCTAAATGACAAGAGAGCGTGTGCATACATTTACATAACAGTTAAAAATGGTTACAGTATGGCGACTTTTGAATTTTGTCTGGAAACTGACTTCCGTATATATGCTAATACCAATGTGAGTGAGCTTTTTAAGAGCTATATGCACATGCCATACTGTAACCATTTTTAACTGTTATGTAAATGTATGCACATGCTCCCTTGTCATTTAGCCCTTTGCTCTGATGATGTCAACAGCTTGTTGACGAAAGCTTAGTAATAAAGAAGCCTTTTTTCTTATATCCCGGAGCTCATCATTTCATTTTACTGACTTTATATGTATATATGTATGTATATATGTATATATGTATAAATGTATATAAGTATATGTATCCAATTTATACTACTACATGCAGTACACTCTTCCTAGCTTTCTCTCCTTGCAAACCATCTTTGTTTTCATCATATCTACACCTGTTTTATACATTGCCTTTTTTCTTTAAAACTTTCAACAGTCCTCTTCAGGATCCCATCACCTACCTCCAACCAAGACTTTTTTTTTTTTTGCTTTCAACTCCTTCCCTTTTCTTTCATATAGTTGTTTTGTGATTAAATCATAACCGATTGTCTCTATAAAATCAAACCACTTCAGTGTACTTTTTTCCCCTACACCGGTACTTACTTCTGAAATCAATCTACATTCCCTCAGAGCCCATTCATTCTTGACCTATTTTCTTCTTGCTTTATTGAGAACTTTTCTTAAGCCTCCTGTTCTTGCTGCATTCAAGATATCATTTTGGTGTTTCCCCCCCCCCCCCTTGACATACTCAATTCTCACTTTGATTTAACAAAGTGAGCAGAAATACATTCTTATTTCCAGCCCTTTGCATTGCTTTTGACAAACATTCATTCCTCACCACAGACCACATACTTTCCACTTTCTTTCTATCACTCTTAACTTTTCCCTATCCATTTTCCCAACTTTACTAACCATTTTACTAAGGTTCACAAATTTATGTACTTGCTCCGATTTTGTTTTCTTTTTTTTGTTTTTTGTCATTTATATATAGCCTCAAACATTCACTCATGTTTCCTGTCAAACACAACTGCCCTGCTCTTTCATACATTAATTTTCAAGTATATATTTCCTATTGCATCATGCAATCTATCTTATCTACTTGCTGCAAATCATTGCTATTGTCAGACAAAAGAGAGGCACAGTCTGCATATAAAAATACACCCGCATTCACACTGTCAATCATGCCTCTTACAGAACCAGAGCCATTCCTTATACATTTATCCATAAATACATGAAAAATCAAGAAGACAATGCACATCTTATCCTGCTTTCTGCTTGACATTCCCTGTACTGTATTCTCGTGGTTGCTTTAATTGTATTAACTGCCCAGCATTGCTGGCAATCAGGCAATATATAAATTTAATTAAACAAACTGTTCTTTTTGCACCACATAACTAATCCTAAATTCCAGTTTGCATAATTCAAGCCAGTTCACTTTGTTATACACAAATGCAATAAAATTTATTTCATGTATGCATACAATGATCTGCTGAAGAACAAAACTGTGGTCTATGCATTTCCTATATTGCAGATTAAAAGTTTTCTGATAGAATATTATTGTATGCATTTTTCAGATTTTTCTCAATCATTCTTTTAATCAGAATCCTGCCAATTTCCCAGGTAAGCTCAGCAAATACTTCTGTAATTTTGGCAACTTTTCCAAATTTTCAGTAAAAATAACAGTACTAATGAAGGAGAATATTTGTAGCCCAGGGTTGAAATGAGGGATCCTTGGTGCTCTCTGAGCTTGCTTGTTTTCTTGCAGATGTTTCATTACCCTAACTAGGTAACATCATCAGTGCTAGTCACTGTGAATAGTGAAATGTCTGCAAAAAAACAAGCAAGCTCAGAGAGCACCAAGGATCCCTCAAAAATAGCAGTCATCCAAATCTTCAGAAATGTTAAGTTGCACAACCATTCCAGAAGCGTATCACATCTATACCTTAATATTTTTCCACACAGTGCTATCTACATCTGCAATCTTTCCCTTTTTCAACATTCTCGGAGGATGTAAGACTTTATTTTCATCATTTTTGGATGCTAACATTTATAACATTCATTTCAGTCCTACTCATGTCAAAGAGTACGATAACAATTATTCTTGTACACATTTCCAATCTATTTTTTCCAACATTTTCTCACCTCTGTTGCATCCCAAATATTTCATGCTTTTATGTTTAGTTCCATTCCTTAGAGCAAACAAAATATTCTTTCCATCAAAACTTACTTCTTCCTTTTTTTAAATCATAACTGTTCTTTGCTTTTTTGAACGTCATTCATTACATCTACCTTTTTCCAGGTATACTTATTATATAATAACTTTCTCTTGCCTTCTTGTTTTCTAGCAATCTATTTTTTTAAAGATATTTGTTCTCATCCACAACCGCTATCATTAGAACACTGCACAAAGCATCTGTTGTCACACTTTCTATTAATCTAGCTCAACTTATTTCTGATTTACCCTGTTATATATTTCTCTGTTTCATGCAACTTCCACATCTTTTTCCTTATGCTCCATTCTTTCTGTTTGGATACTAATCTATCCTTCAATTTTTTTTATTAGAACATTCATCTTCCCACAGTTGTTCTACTTTCACTCTCATTTCTTTCATTTGTTTCTTCCATGTCCATATTTCCCTCCAACATTCACTTTTGCAATTGCCAAATTACCGTAAATGCCGGCGTATAAGACGACTTCCGCGAGCGCTGAAATCGGCGCCAAAGACGGGGATCGTCTTATACGCCGAGTCGTCTTATATGCCGGAAATACTGATAGGAATGCGGTCCGGCTATAAAGACGGGGGTCGTCTTATACGCTGGGTCGCCTAATACGGCAGCATATACGGTAACTAAACAATCATGTCTAACATTCAGAATCTGCCATCACCACTGTATATTTCACTAACTCTTTCAATCTTTTAGCATATACACTCAGCCAAACATGTTTCTGTCAAATAACTCATTTGGACAGTACTTTCCAAGCTAATATAGTGTTGCCTACAATCTATAAACTAAGAGATGCAGTGTCAGATACTGACACACATTCAACATTGGACAATTGCACAGTTATAAGTCAAATAAGAGTGGTTAACTTGCACAAGCTGAGAATTCTGACATAAGTGCCACTACTTTTGCATAAATGTCATAGTATCTGCATTATCTCAGAATTTTCTCTGTGGCCGTCAGAAACCTTCTCAAGATTTTGAGAAATAATCACTTGTCTTATCAGCTCCTACCAATCTCAAAAAACCTCAAAGAAGGTAGGAGTTGATTATTAGAAGAGCATCAAAAAACCCTAGATCTATAGCTGCTCAGAGTTACCCTGTGGTAAGATGGGTGGCCAATAAAGTTGATAAACAGACAAACAAACAAATATAGTTAGATTAAGAAGTTAAAAAAAAAAACCTTGAAGATGGTCAAAAAACTGTTTCCATACAGCTTCAAGGAAACTACATGGACATGTTTAAGAAACTACCGGAGCTCAGATTGACTGCTGAAAGCAGTGCAGGAAGGAAAAGTTAACACAACTCATTTGTTCTTCTTGATCCCTTTGGGAGAATGCATAACACAGCTATATGAAATCTAGAAGTTAAGCAAGTAAGCACGGCAGAACTGCAGTACTTATTCAGAATTATACAAATGTACACACACCTTCCTTATCTTCATAACTTATGAGGAACTCATATCAGGTCTGAGCTTTGCAGGTCAGGGTAAGATTTGAAAATGCCTGAAATGATGAATTTATTTTGTCATCTAATAGGACATTAAAAATTATGAAAGCTTTCAGCATATCATCATTAAACCTGCACATTAAAAATGAACATTACAATTAATTTTCATCATTATTTCAGTTTACAAATTACCTCTTGTGAGATCCTTCACTTCGGTGCAAATAGCTTTAGAACTGGTCAACTATGTTAGGGCATAAATGTAAATAAAACGGAATTGTTGCTAATATGCTGTAGGAGGTAATTTACTGTAGTCAAAAAAACACAACTCTTTTTTCTTCTTCTTTTCAGCTGTCTGGTTTAAACTGGTTATCTAGCTGAGAGCTCTTACCAACTAAAGGACAATCATTTTGGTCTTCAGTTATTTCTGTATGATACAAATCAAACAACTGAAGTCCTGGAAGAATGCTCTTCCTAGCTATTGCTGCAGCACAAGCTGTTATCTGGATAGAATTGTTGATTTTCTGAATGTATGCCACCCATAGGCTGCAGTGAATCGAGAAAAAAGATCCATTCAGAGTGCGAGATGGATCATATTAACCGGCTGTCAAATTTGCCCATTATCTGAACATATACATGATCTTCCAGAGTATAGATAATACTGATTTTATATTTCTTCAGAAGGGCCCTTGATGCTCTCTGAGCTTGGTTGTTTTCTTGCAGATTTTTCATTACCCAAACTAGGTAACATCATCAGTGCTAGTAAGGTAGGTAGGGCATGCTGCTGCAGGCATTCAAGCAGGAAGAGAAGTTGTTCCTTGGTGGAAGTGTACCTACCAGCAAATTTTTCCCCATTTGCATGCTTTCTGAAGCATTTGACACCCATATGTGGTATCAATAAAGGAGAATATTTGTAGCTCAGGGTTGAAATGAGTCCTTGGTGTCTCGAGCTTGGTTTTTTTCTTGTAGACATTTCATTACCCAAACAAAGTAACATCATCAATGTTAGTGACTTACTTAGTTTGCATAATGAAACATCTGCAAGAAAACAATCAAGCTCAGAGAGCACCAATTTCATCCCCTCATTTCAGCCCTGAGCTACAAATATTCTCCTTTATTTATATTTGTTCAGTCTTTTTGAATCAGTGGGACACTATCTTCATCCTCCTCTGAGTTCAGTGATACATTTCTCCGTACAAAGGAATCAAGTATTAACGTGTGTGTTTTAAACAAATATTAAAATGTATTCTAAGATGCTCTACACAAATTCCATACTATATTGATAATTGGGAAATGTATGCAAAAAAAAGTACCAAGGAAAGTAGTACACAAAAATATGTACATAATCATTTGGGTGTAGGCAGGTGTGTGAGAGCAAATGGAACAAAACAAGTTGCAAATTCAGAAGCAATGGATTGATCTAATAGAGAAACGTGGATTTAATTGATCAATTCCTTAAACCAACTTAATAGAGAAATGGTCTCAAACGTATCTGCAAAGTACCATTTTCATAAGTGCTAAATTAGATCATTTGCTCCTTGAGGCCATGAAAAGTATTCTGCTTAAAAGTATGGCTATAAGATTATTCTTACACTTGCTTTTACCATATAGCAATATGCTTCAGGCTAATCAATAGATGAATATTATAAGAAACTGCTATAAATAGTTTTTAACTTGGTTTTGCTGTAGCATAAGTACATAACTATCTTTATTCATAAGTGAGCCACACTTCATTATTCTAGGAATTTACTGTCATCTCCATTTGAAACAATAGTAAAAATGGAGAAATACACTGTTATATGTAATATATTTGAGCATAAGTCATTTTGGACTTTCAGGTGGACTACAAGTATATTTTTTATTCTACTTGACTTTAACGTTTATTCATTAGAAATCAAATAATTGAAGTTTCTTACAAAGTGTGTGTGGATGTCCTGCTTCTCATTATTCAATTAAATCCATAGGAAATTTTCAGGAAGAATTTTTCTTGTTGGGCTAGTTAAGAGATATACTACAAAATCGATAGAAGAGAACTCTTGTAACTTAGGGTTGAATGTGGGGTCCTTGGTGCTCTCTGAGCTTAGTGGTTTTCTTGTAGATATTTCATTACCCAACTAGGTAACATCATCAGTGCATTGAAAACTGAAAGACAAAACATCTGCAAGCTCAGAGAGTACTAAGGAACCCATACTATAGAATAGTGATGGTGAACCTATGGCACGGGTGCCAGAGGTGGCACTTGGAGCCCTCTCTGTGGGCACATGTGCCACTGCCCCAGCCTTGCCTCCCCCTGTGACCCCCTCCTCACCAGCAGCCCCCCTGGAGGAGTTGCCCTTGAGCGTGGGCCACGCGGAGCAGTGCAGCCAAGGACATGGCAGCCAGACAACGTAGACAAGACTCTGCCCTCACACCCTATCGTGCACAGATGATGCTGTGGGGCGCGGGCAGAGGGCATGGCCACCATGGCACTGCTGGGCTACCTGGGTGATCTGCGTCGGGCCCTGGAGGCGGTGAGTGGCCCTGCGGGCAGGTGGGGTGGGGGCAGGACAGGGGGTGGAGCAGGGGTGGGGGCAGTTTTTGGGCACTCAGTCTCTAAAAGGTTCACCATCACTGCTATAGAACAATGGAAAATGAACAATAGAGCCTATAGCTCTTACAATAGCATTCTCAACTGTCTCTGAAACACCACCAATATTAAATTTAAAAAATCATGTCACTCTGAAAAAATAAAGTAGAAAAGTAGACGCCTCCTTCCTGAGGAAAGGGGGGGAGACAACAAATTTTAGCACAGCTTTAGTAAATAGAATTTTTGGGTATATCTAGTGGTGGGATTCAAATATGTGAACGACCAGTTCTCTGGGTGGATGCCACTTCCGGAAGTCCATTCTGGGCCTGGGCAACAAAAAATTAGCTACTGATTCTGCCAAAGTGGTGTGAACTGGCTGAATCCCACCACTGGATGTATCTTAGCCATAGTATGAGAAAGGAAAATTTTGATTTTGCCACACTGTGGTCTTAATCTCAGGGCAGACCCACACTTAGCCCATTCCAATAGGAGCCATCCACCACTTTCTTCCACTTACAAAGCACCATGCACCTGGTTTTCCAGCTTCTATTCAAAACTCCTCTTTTCTGATCCATGCTATCTTAAGACCTTCAGAATGAATGGATTCCAATGCTTCATTTCATTTTGGTAGCAGCCACAGATCTGATTGATCACAGTGTCTGGGCAAGGCCCTCCTCTCCAAGGGCTGATCAGTGCCCTGAACAACCTTCCTGTCCTGGTCTATTGGACTCCTTTCTTCTCTCCTGGTTGGCAATTGCCATTTTTAAAAGAAACTTGCATTCATCCCACAATACTTGATTAAGCCAATGAGCTGTCCTCATAGCTAGAAGCTCATGCCTTACTTATCTTATATATCGTCCAGTTTGCCCTCTTTGGGCTTCTGCCTAATCTGCCTCCGACCACAATGCAGCAAAGCTTTCCTTTCATTCCTTTTTTCAATGGAGCTAGTAATCCAGTGTTTGCTACAAAACTTCCATGGGTGTAGGATGGTAGATACAAACCAAACCAAACAAAACATATTCTCCTCTCCCTTGCTTCGATTGTTGCAGTATCAGAGTTAAAACAAATTTCCCTTCGCTCCTTAGATTGGTAAGCCGACAGCCTACAGCAGATTTGCTTACTAATTCTGGCAAGCAGGTGCATAACAGAAATTCATAGTGTGTTACATTTTAAACTTTATTTCATTTTATTATGCTAAACTAATCAACAAAGACAAGTAGAAATAAATACGACAATCTTAAAGGAGCAACACAACCTCAAAACTGAGAAGCATAACAAGCGGGGGAAAAAAGAGAAGAAAAAAAGGAGAAAAGATTTTCAGTGAGAACTGTTATCATGACCATCATCATCTTCTTCTCAAAGGTGCTTTTTCCGAAAGGCAATTGGACTTTCTTCATTTCCCTGAAAATGTTTTGCTTGTAGAATTAAAGAAGCTTCTTGGATGAGAAGCAAAACATGTTCAAAGAGGAAAAAAAACATTTGGGACAACCATAACCATCATCTTCTTTGGTGTTATTACTAGACATCTGTTTGATCTTCATTCCTAAAACCTTGCTGTTGGAGTCTGTGAACAATTTTGTGTGTGTGTGTGTGTGTGTGTGTGTGTGTGTGTGTGTGTGTGAAATCTCCCTATAAGGCTAAAATCCAGCCTAGCCCCTTTGTGTAGCAGAGACTGTGCACACAATTAAGTTTTTGCTCTTTATTGGCACAGACAGAATCAATTTTCTTATTCGCCCCACCACTTCAGATACTCATTAATCTCTTGTTTCTCAGAAGCCCTTTTATACTGACTCCACAGTAAAGGAACTGGATTCTGCCTGCTCTTTGCTCTTACCCCTCTTCCAGCCTGTTTCCAGATCAAAACACCTTTCTTTCCCCTTTGGGATTTTGCTTTTGTGTATTTTCCCTGATTGAAAGTGGCAACAAGAAGCTATTTAAACAGAGCTCCATCTGTCAAAGTTGAGTCCTACAGGCAGAGTGTCATGTTTGATTTTTATATTATCATTTGTTAGGCAGTCAGCAAGGGCTTTACAAATGGTTTATATTCAAATGGTCTTCTTTCACACGCAATCCTTTGTAAAGTGGCCCACTCCTATATTGGAGCCTTAGCTTATCTTTTCCCAATTCACAGGTTTTCTTACTCAGAGGAATCAATACACAGGATTGATAGGCCTCAGCCATATGACCACGTGAAAGTAGATGCTCCAGTATTTGACCTGGCAGAAATTGCATTCTCCTTTTTGCTAATCTCCATTTAGTCTCAATAAGCAGCCCAGTAATTGATAATGTGCCTACAGTTTCAATGTGCAACATTAAATGATTCCATCACTGGAGATTTTTAAGAAGAGACTAGACATTCACCTGTCTGAGACTATATAGGTTCTCCTGCTTGAGCAGGGGGCTGGACTAGAAGACCTCCAAAGCCTCCTTCTATTCTATTCTATTCTATTCTATTCTATTCTATTCTATTCTATTCTATTCTATTCTATTCTAAAAAAAAATGAAGGAAAATGATTGGTAGATTCTTCTGGCTTCATTTTCCCTCCCACTGAGCAACACCTGGGGTGGGAAAACAACTACCCTTCACTATCCCTAATCTGTGGTTGGATATTAAAGGCTGGATAAATATAGCAGGTACTTAGAACACCAAGCTGCACAATTAACAGGAAGCAGGTGTTATTTCTCAGCTGGGCTATTTCTGAACAGAAGTCTAATGCTCCTCTGAAAAAATACCAAACTCATCTCCAAAAATAGCTTTGGTCTAGGGCAGGATGGGTGAGGAAGGGCAGCTCATGAAGCAGGATTAGTGACTGCTAATAAGTGCTGCAAGAAATAGCAATGCTATTGGCTGTGGCTCAGAAGCAGCCCATTAAGAGACCAAAAGGACAAGAGTATGCAGGGTGTTTCTTCCACTCCAAAAATAGGAAAACAGTAAAAAGGAAAATAATAAAAACAATACGAAACAATAAAAAAGGAAAAAATAAAAACACAGAATCCCTTCTTAGCTGAAGCAGTTGAAAACCTGTCAATGAAAAAAAAAATGGAAAACCTGTAGTATATTCACTGGTGACAGAACCAACACATGCAACTGATGGAACCCAACTCTTTTCCCCAGTTTCTATGACAGTAGGGGAGGGGGAAGGTCCACAACAGTAAAAAAATGGTCAACAAACTTTGAGCAGGTCCCAACTGTTGACCAGTTACATCAGGGGTTCTCAACCTTGGCAACTTTAAGACTTGTGGACTTCAACTCCCAGAATTCCTCAGCCAGATTTGCTGGGAGTTGAAGTCCACAAGTCTTAAAGTTGCCAAGGTTGAGAACCCCTGAGTTACATAATCGGTGAAGTGGTCAACATCCACCAAAAGGTGCCATAACTCTAGTTGGGGAGGGACCGAAGGCATCCATTCATGTAGTCTAAAACTGTCACTGAGAAACACTCATATCATAACTGGGTGGGGAATGAGCCAGGAACTCATATTCTACACATTAACTTACTTTATTATGTAGTATTGCTTTAACTTACCCTTCAAGATTGCTTAAAATATTGCAGACATGATTGTCTAATGAATAAAATAAAAATAAGCTATAAATATTGAGTGTATAAAAGAGAGAGCGAGAAAGAGAGTAAACCACGAGCCAGAATAAAGCTAAAATTATCCCATATTCCACAAGATAAAAGCCTCACTGCCTGGTGTCAGAAAGACCTTTGAGGGAGAGCAGATAACTGTGGCAAAAAGTGTTCAGAAATCAAGGCCCTGATCTTGATTTGCAAAGTGTAACTGCCTGGTAAACAGCCTTTGGCAATAGAAAAAGCAGAAAATATTTTCATTTATCTGTCATTTAACTGCAGTTGGTTCTGAACTCAGAGTCTGCATAAATAAGAATCAGGAATTAATTATTGTGTTTCACTTAGGCTTTAATTGTCCTTTCCAATAAAGCCACTAATGATGAACTTGGCCTCTTTCACACACAAGTGATGTATGATTTGAGATCAATGCTGCCTTTCCATATTCCCATAATGCCTTGGGATTTCTGCCTCTCTTGGAAACCCAGGCCAATTAATCACCTGTTAAAAATTCAGCCTCTCTCCAAAGGAAATGCCACAATGACATTTTCAGCCTTCCACAATGCTTTATATGGAGAGGTGCCGTGGGCCAGCATCCCATTAGGGGTAGCCTTTGCTTCATCCCACCCTTCCACCTTGAAAGTATTAATACATTCCAGATTCCAGAGTACCTTGACTTTCTTCCTGTAGAACCTTATGGATCAATCAGTTCTTTCCCACCAACTCAAGATATAAGAGCACTATCTCAAGCACCCAGTACAAAATTTTTAAAGCAGTTGGCATTTGGGTGAACAGGAAGCAGGAATGACAAAAGAAAATTCCTACAGATTCCACCAACTCCTTTTGATCTGCTCTGATGCTATGCCAAATACCCAAGCACATATTCGGGAGAAACTAACAACCTCCAGACTTTTGACCCAGGTCTTAGTCATGCCTGCCAAGTCAACCATCTCTACTACAATAAAATAACGGGTGATAGAAATCCTGCTGTTGGCCTGGTTCTGAACAGCAACACTTACAGGTCAAAAGTAGCTCTGAGAATGAGATAGGTGATCTGTAAAATAGATAGAAAGACAGACAGGCAGACAGATAAATATAGATAGCTAATAATGTGGCCAAATTTCATTTGGGTGGGAGAGCAACCAGAAGAGAAAACAAGCAAGAGATGTTAATCTTTCTTTTCTTTACCAAATATAGTATGCAAGCATGACATTGTAATTATGATTTTCCCAAGGTCATACTTTCATCTCCCTGCAATTAACCAGTTAACCCTGATTCTTCTATCTTGGTGGTATTATCAGAAGATATCCCAAAGCTCATGACCCTAAAATGCAGAGCAGGATTGGAAAATCTCCAGATAGCAATCTTAAAGGAATAGCCTTCAAATGGAACTGAAAATATTGCTTCTTAGTGTCACTCTTTGACTTAAACAGTGAGATTCTGGTTTTGAGTCTTCATTTCATCCACTTAATATTCCATCAAACACAGAATAATAAGAGAGCTGTTTTTTTTTATAGTTCAGTACTCTGTAGCTGGGCTGTCCATATATATATGTACGTTACAACCATACAGCTGAAAAAAAAACTACTGCAGCTCAATTCTGCCCATCTGTATCTGCTTAATTTCTTCTTGTTGAAACCAAGGAAATGTAAAAGGGTCTAATTTGGTTGGATGTTGTGGGGTTTGAGACCTATCAGATGGATGGATGGATCGATTAACCATTTTAGCACATATTTATTGCTTTTAATTTTCACATTTCAACTTGAATACATTTCGCACCATGCAATTAAGCACAGCACAGTTTGTATGTTGTCACCATGTCACTTTTTATGAAAACAAAATATGTAGGAAAATATGGTTTCCCTCTCCAGTGACATACTAAAGAGGTGGGGAAAGAGAGAGAGAGAGAGAGAGAGAGAGAGAGAAGATAGGAATCAAGCTGACACAGTTTCGTAAGAACCAGTTAACAGAAACCTATCTATAAGGTAATATATAATCTTTCTACTGCATCTTCATCTTGTCAGATGCTGACACACGACCATCAGTCTGCTGCTTGTGTCTGCTCAGACACAGCAGCTCGTATTATTAAGCTAGCCTTTTCCTTTTGGGGGAAAAATTACATTGATTCATTTTTGGTCCACGTCTTTCAGTTCCCAAATTGTTCATTAGCCAGACAAATGGAAGAATTTTTCTTGGATAAAATGCGAGACATCGAAAATTGCCTAGAGATTTCCCATTACCTATGGGATTCCTCCTCAGCCTATTTATTGGCAAAAAAAAAAAAAAAAGGATAGAAATGCAGAAAATTGTGCATTTATTCCCTCCCCTCCCTTCCCTTTAGTTGATTTCATTTCTGTGATAATCTTCATAATATAGAAGAGCCAGATCCTGTCTTTTGGGCATGAGAAACTGCCATAATTGTCAGATGCAAAAGACCAGGTGCACAGGTGGAGGTTCAATTAAGCTAATAAGAGCCTACACACAGGGATCTTCTCAAGTAACAGTCAACATTTGATTAGAGCCAACATTTGATTAGAGGGGATTGGATTTAGTTCACTTGTGGCTATGTAGGGATTCTAAGCTGATCTCCTTTTTCACTCCACTCCCAGATTCTACCATTCCTTTTCCTACAATAATGAAACAATGTTTCCTCCACAGAAAAGCACTGTCCAGGCTTGTTATAGAGGAACCCAGTTTCCCCATGGTCTAGGTAAGCTGTGCCAGTTACCGTAAGAGAAAGTTGTTTGATTATGTGATAGTATTTTAGACCAGAACCACGTATCTAGACTCATCAGAAGCCTTGTCTAAGAAATCTCTATGTTCAGTAGAGAGGCTGCTTCTCTGGTTTGGCCTCTTTTACTGACAGGGAATCGTGGAACATTTTTCTGTCCTTCCCACAGAAGGAAGTGACTGGAATTTGAGTTACATTATTAACAAACCCGAAAAAGCTGAATGGTGTCTGCTGAAAATCTGTGATGCAGAGTTGAGAGCTGGTGGATATTGCTGAAATATTATTCCAAAGCATTAGGTCTTTTGGCCAGAGATGGTGGGAGTTCTGATCATATCTTCATTAATACTATGGTCCAACCCAAGATCAATGTTGTTATTGCAAGTCATTTAGCAGCTTAATGGCCCAATAGCTTCTTCGTCATTATCCTTCAAGGTGCAACAATTTGAAGATGTGCAGCAGAAGATGTTGGGAGAGTCCAACAAATCAACCGCTGGTCTTCTTTTAATTGCAGACTCATTTAGGAGTAGATAGAGACTATTTCAAATGTATATGAGCCACCTGAGTAATAATTTGTTCTACAAATAGCCAGTCTGTGCAATTTTTTACTACATAGGTCAAGTCCATTTAGCTCCATAACACACTCTCCTCTCTCTCTCTCTCTCTCTCTCTCTCTCTCTCTCTCTCTCTCTCTCTCTCTCTCTCTCTCTCTCTCTCTCTCTCTCTCTCTCTCTCTCCTTTAATGGAACACTGAGAATAGCTGTTAGAAGCGACCTTTTGAAACTATTCCACAGCCTGGTGACAAATGTCTCAGCAGAAATAATGTGTTCAAAAAAAGACAAAGCCTTGCATTGTCCCAAAGTTGCCTCATTGAAATTCCAACAGTAATAGCTTCAGTAGAGCTAGTGTGGTTGTTTTATGAAATGTAACATTAGCTGGAGTGTTCCAAAATTAGGCACATATTTTTGCCTTCCATGAAACGATGATGTCCTGAAATAAGGGATAATCCTTAAAATAAAGAGATGCCTAGAAACACTTCCATGGCACCCAATCAAATAATGCTCTGCTAGGAAAGTGCAGCATAAGAATAAATTATTTTCAAAAAATCTATTAAATGGAGCTGTGAGTATACCAAAGCCTATTATATGGATTTTTTAAATTACTGCACTTCTGTATATGCTTTCTTGGGAATTTTACTGTAGTCAGTGGGACATGGTTTTTTAATACAACATTTATAGGATTTTATTGAATATATTGAAAAATGGTGGAAAATACAAAATAAACCATAGAGCAGGGGTGTCAAACTCGTCACGTCATGTGACATGTCGTGATGTATCGTGACTTTTTCCCCATTGCCGGAGCTAGTGTGGGGGCGGTTTCGGCATGACGCATCCGGCCCATAGGCTGGCAGTTTGACAACTCTGTTGTAGAGGATATGTCTCATTGAGGCTATTTAATAATGCAATATAAATTTAAGGAAATCTATAAACTCAATTATATCAGCAAAGAAAATTATTATTTTAAAGGATTACATGTATATGTATATGTATATAATTTTCTGTGACTATCTGTTTCCTATCAATTTGCTTTTCTACAGCTACTGGGTTACAGTCTCCTTTTTAAAACACTAATTTAAACAAGCCAATAATCATCTGATTCAAACATTTACAAAGAAAACTCTCAAAATGTCACAAAAAGTTTTCCATTAAATGTTTTATTAGAGCAAAGTTAAAATACAGATAAAAATCAAAGGTCACTTAATTCAAGTTCCTGTTCAAAGACATGGTGGCCTTTATGTGAATATAATGAAAGTTCATGATTCCAAGCTTTAATTGAAACAATTATAAATTTAGAGTACTATAAATGGGGTCCTTGGTGCTCTTTGAGCTTGGTTGTTTGCTTACCCAATTTAGTACCAATTTACCTAGTTGGGTAATAAAATATCTGCAAGAAAACAGCCAAGCTCAGAGAGCACCAAGGAGCCCATAGTTCAACCCTGAGCTATAAATATTCTCTTCTATTAGTATTGTAAGTGTACACCAGGGACATCTATTAGGACCATGGAGAGCAACTTCTGGCTCAAATTTCAGGATTCACATAAAGTTAGTCCTCAACTTACAATCACAATTGAGCCTAAAATTTCTGCTACTAATGAGACAATGGTTTAGTGAGTTTTCCCCCATTTTACGACCTTTCTTGCCACAGTTGTTAAGTGAATCACTGCAGTTGTTAAGTTAGTAACATGGTTAAGTAAATCCAGCTTTCCCATTGACTTTGCTTTTCAGAGGGTCGCAAAAGCTGATCACATGATACTGAAACTATCATAAATATGAATCAGTTGTCCAGGAGCTGAATTTTGATCACGTGACCATGGGGATGCTGGTCGTAAGGATGAAAAAGTTCACCAGTTTTCTTTTTCTGGGCTGTTGTAACTTTGAACAGTCACTAAACGAATGGTTATAAGTCAAGGACTACCTGTGATATGCTGAGCTAAAATTCTAGTGGCTAATCTGTGGTATTTCACAAGGTATTGCACAAACCCAGCCTATGTACTTACCAGAGTTCCATCTTCTCCGGGACAGGAACTGAAAGTAACCCCTGTCTGGGTGGCCCTAGGAAATACAACTGCTTTGAAGAGTCATAGACAGGTGTGTTCTTTCTTCCAACCTGGAAGCCCCCTTTGGAGACTGAAACTGGACAATTACATAACCCAAGTATTTAGCTTATTATTTGGTATGTGGCATAAAGCCAGAAAATTAGGCTTATAAAATAAAACATGATTCAGTTTCATGCAGGTAAATAAGTTCTGAGGACACAGCCAGCATGTATCCTAGGCAAAAAGCATATGAAAAAATGCATCCAATGCTTTTTGAAAAAGGAAACTGCCAATACTTCAAAGAAATAAGCAGAGCTAGATCCTGGAAGGCAAAGGAAACTTCAGGGTCAGTAACTAATAAAACAATGGAGGATATAATTTCTGGATCCCCAATCTGGCACTGTCATTCATCTACAAGATAGATACTGAAAGCTAACCAGCTTGAGTTCCTCAGTGAGCAGTTTTTCTCCATCAAAAACAGGATGCAAGCAGAATAAATAATACCTCTATAAACAAGTTGACATAAAAATGAGATGTTGATTTTTGCTAAACCTGGCTAAGAGGGTTAGCATTGCCATGAAAAGGTCCAGGGACCTTAATGACAGGATGCAACGATGAATAGCACTGGCAAACTAATTTGGTTTAAAATAAAGGGCAAAATCCCAAATTTAAAATGAGTTACAAAGCTGGAGGGCAAAACAAAGCCTGGCAATTTCTAATTCATCTTAATAGTTTAGTCTGGAAAGGCTGGGCTCCTGACTTTGATGTACGGCACATTTCTGCTTTTCTCAAAAGAAAACTTTTCCAATCAAATTCTTCACTTAACAGTTTTCTTTCCTCCCAGGCACTCTATTTGATTCAATGGTTGCACCACTTGGCATATATTGTGAAATATTCAGAAATTTTCAGGTAATCTATAAGTTAGAAATTCCTTGGGAAATCCACAAGCAATTTAAAAGGAGGAGGAGGAGAAGAATCAAAATTAGGTACATAAGGTAGCACATCAAGCTGTATGTCCCTTAAGTGTCTATTGGAAAAGCTGAAAATTGAAAATTGAAATCTTGCCCACTTCTGAAATGATACAGCATGTGGAAAAACCCAACCATTAAAAATGTTCAACCGCTGAGAATTAAAGTATTATGTTGGAATTCTTTAAGGCAAAAATAATATATTCCCTCCTAACCTTGCCCTCTTCCCAATGTTGATTTAAAATATATCACTGCCATGCACACGTTCTTAGTGCTTTTTAAGATTTTTTTTTAAAAAAATAAAAATTAAACATGATGATGATAATGATATAATATTCAAAAGTAAGCCAAGATAAAACCATGAACAAATTAAAAAAAAAAACATAATCACTTGGAATCCCAAAGGTGCTTTATTTTTTCACAAGGCAACTGGACTTTCTTTTTCTTTGACTGGATGGTGGGGAATGGCAGAGCTGAAGAAGCTTCTTGGATGAGAAGCAAAATGTCTTCAAAGAAAAAGAAAGTCCAGTTACTTCGTGAAAAAAAAAAAGCACCTTTGGGACAACCATGACCTGGATGACTGAGAATCCCCATAGACAATCACTTGGAATATAAAAGTCTTTCCAAGTTTTTCTATTCTATGTTGTTTTTCAAAATGTATTGCTCCAGAGGAGGGACAATTGGGAAGACCTAGATGTCAGCTAGAGAAACTCATTGGGTAACCAATGGCCAGTTACTTTCTTTCAGCAGAATCTGCCTCGTAAGTTTGTTGTGGAAAAAAATAGGAAGAAGGAACACTATGTATGTTGCCCTGAGTTCCTGAATGAGATAGAGGATATCAAAATTCATTGAGATAATAGTGTAATGAAATGTGTGGATGGAAGCAGTCAGACAAGAGACACAGAAGCCCCAATGGATTAATGGTCAGAGGAAACTTAGAAAAGTCCAACCCTAATTGTTCAGACAGTTAAAAAGGGCAGTACTTTGTACCTTAAGACAGGGGTCCCCAATCCCTGGTCTGCGGACCAGTACTGGTCCGCGGCATGCCAGAAACCGGTCCACGCAAACAAGTAAAGCCCCATCTGCGGGATGCAGGCAGTACATGAAACCATGCCTCCTTCTGTCCAGAGAAAAACCTCTCTCCACAAAACTGGTCCCTGGTGCTCAAAAGGTTGGGGACTTCTACCTTAAGATTTGCAATATTCTATTAATGTAGTCTTACAATAAAGTAGAATTAGCTCATCTAGCTGTGTCTGGTTTACCAGAAAAGCTGACAGATAGTTTGCTATGTGGGCAATTTCAACAGGACTGATTGCTTTGGGGAATCCTCCGATAAAACTGAAGAGTATGAAGTTACTTTTCTTCATGGTATCATCAGATCAGGTGATAAAGTGGATTATCTCCACCAAAATGTGAGATGGTGGCAAGGTTGTTGATTTGCATGCCAATGTTAACCACATTCAGGGTTTTTTTTCTCCAAGCTTAGCTAAAGGAAATACAAATTAGGAGACAGAAAAGATTACAAATTGTCAAAAGAAAAAGCAAACGCCTACAAACATTGTTAGCTAAAGTGAGAGAAGGGACCTAAGGGACCTCCCCTCCATTAGTCAAATGTGACAGAGAAGAAGAATATTTAGGACTTGGTGACAGCATTGCTTTGCTATCAGCTCATGATGGATCACATTTGATTATACAACCAGAAATGGAATGTAATTCTCAAGTAGTAGACATGATGTTGGAAATCTGTAGAGTTTAACACAAAGCAGATGTTGGACATAATAATTTATCTTATTTCATTTGATTTTCAGGATACTTCAATGTTTCCTTCCCCTGCTCCATAATTACTAACTGTCAAGGTTAGATTTATTAAGAAGTTTTTGGGGTGTGGTGATGGAAAGATAAATGCTCAGGAACTTTGTTCTTCTTAGCCCAATTTTACTTGGAGATTAACAATAGCCCAACTGAAATTTTGTCAAGAGGGTTGAGGGCTAAAAATGTGCAGAAAGCAGGATCATACAAGGAAGCTGCACTAACATTCTCTCATGCATGGTTCTCCTTTATATGTTTAGCATGACATTCACTCATAGATAGACTCTACCAGATGAGTTTATCTGGTAGAAAGTACAGGAGGAAAGCAGATCCGTGCATTTATTTGATAAATTTTTATCTGAACCTTTCGTCAGGAGCTCATAGCGCTACATGCCCTTGCTGTTAAAATGGCTGCGCCAGAGTCACTCACTGAGTGTCTGTAATTAATATGATCTATCTGCTCCTAGTCCAGTAGCTCAATCAGTAGAAATAGCAATAGCACTTAGACTTATATACCACCCCATAGTACTTTACATAACTTTCTGGTTGGTTTACAATGCAAGCATTATTTGTATATTGCCTCCAGCAATTTGGATCCTCATTTTACTGACCTTGGAAAGATGGAAGGCTGAGTCAACCTTGAGCTGGTCAGGACTGAACTTCTAGCCTGTGGGCAGAGTTTCCTTGCAATGGAAACTCTGCCCACAGAGTTTAACCACTCCTCCACCAGGGATCATATCTATAATATTAACACAGAAGAATGGTGAATATATACTCCTCATCTGAAAGGTCTTTTTCAATTGGATCCGGCAATCTTGGTGGTCTCAAAACTGAAGCAAGATCAGCTCTGGTGAGTGCCGCCGGGGAACCACCAAAGAATCACAAAACTGTAAACTAGGTTGGGAAATCAGAAAAACACTACAAAAAAAGCCAGTTTTGTACGGTTAGCAATAGATAGTGTGGCTATAGTCACTAGGAGTTCTATTTGACATTAGTTCAAGGCCTTGTTAATAAATTCTGGGATAATGTACTTGGGCTATTCCATTGTGTTTGATTTTGTTTCTTGTAATGTATCATTCAAATGTACTAAAAAGTTCAGGGTGATCATTTCAACTAATGTTTTATCAGAGCTACTAATTTTAGCCCTGACCTTCTGGAGGAGTCAATTTTTCTGGGCCATTAATATTTTGTTATGAAAATAATCTGGTTTACAGAGATATGACTGCTAGTCTATATTTTATATATCATAATGTTTTATCTGTGGCCTTCAGTTCCTGTATCCAAAAGGAAATTGCTCCTTCAAACTGAAGCCTAGTGAATTCATGGACAAAGCATTCAGTTTTCTTGACCTAATATAGAAGTGCTTGACTACTACCTTCCTGGGATTTCCTTTCAACTTCCCACACTAACTTTCAGCCCTGGAAGAATCACAATGAAATGAGAACTAGGCCTGATTCTAGACAAGGCCAGGCATGATCAGCCAAGGGCTGCCACTTAAGATTGTTTGTGTATATTAGTATTGCATGCAACACACACACACACACACACACACACACACACACACACAGAGAGAGAGAGAGAGAGAGAGAGAGAGAGAGAGAGAGAGAGAGAGAGAGAGAGAGAGAGAGAGAGAGGCAAATTCTTTAACCTATATATGTTCCTCCAAATTAAATTAGCTTTCTGAAGAACTTTGGTATGCACTGTAATTTCCACACTCTTGTCATCTTTAAAAAGGGCAATATAAGGAGTACTAGTTACTTGTTCCCTGCCTAGAATATAAATCCTTGTGATTGTTTCAGTTTTATTTTTTCTGTTCTGATGAAGATTTTTTGGTAAGAAAAAAAGAAAGCTGGGGAAGAGTGAGTTATATGTTTCATCTTAGCTGCCGCTAAGGAAGGAATGTACGATTTCCCTCAGTCTATTGTGAGACATAATAGTTGGTCTCTATAGTTAACACACTGATCACTCTCTTAGGCAGATCTCTGCGAGATGCACAAGGATCATCTACTCAGTCTATAATTTAAGGAGATTTTGTATCCCTAAATCCAATATTTTGAACATTGAGACCCATTGCAGCACCATATTTCTTGTATATAATTATCAACTTTGATAAAGATTTATCAATGGCTACCTACAATTTTATGTAACAATGTTAAAAACTTACATTAAAATGTAAATTTTATAGAAATAAAAAAGAATACTTACATCTCACAATTGGCATTTATTGTAGGTTATCCCTCTTTGTGGATAATTCACATAATCATCTGCTCTCTTGTCTGTTGCTGTTTATAGATTAGAAATAACCAGCTTATAAAATTATTATTTTTTCTTCTGTTCAGTCATGTCCATTTCTCAGAAACTGCCTGGACAAATCCCTGAAGTTTTCTTGGCAAGGTTTTTCAGAAGTGGTTTACCATTGCCTATTTCTTACGGGTGCTACACTCAATTTGCCAGCAAATTTGGAAAACTCAACAGTAGCCACAGGATTGGAAAAGGTCAGTTTACATTCCAATTCTAAAGAAAGGCAATGCCAAAGAATGTTCAAACTATCGTACCACTGCACTCATTTCACATGCTAGTAAAGTTATGCTTAAAATCCTACAAGCTAGACTCCAGCAGTATGTGGATCGAGAACTACCAGAAGTACAGGCAGGATTTCGAAGAGGCAGAGGAACTAGAGATCAAATTGCCAACATACGCTGGATCATGGAAAAAGCTAGGGAGTTCCAGAAAAACATCTACTTCTGCTTTGTTGACTATGCAAAAGCCTTTGATTGTGTGGATCACAACAAATTGTGGCAAGTTCTTAAAGAGATGGGAGTACCAGACCATCTCATTTGTCTCTTGAGAAACCTATATGCGGGTCAAGAAGCAACAGTGAGAACCGAACACGGAACCACTGATTGGTTCAAAATTGGAAAAGGAGTCCGGCAAGGCTGTATACTGTCGCCCTGCCTATTTAACTTATATGCAGAGCACATCATGAGAAAGGCAAGGCTAGATGAATCAAAAGTTGGAATTAAGATTGCCGGGAGAATATCAACAACCTAAGATATGCAGATGATACCACTCTAATGGCAGAAAGTGAAGAGGAACTAAAGAGCCTCTTGATGCGGGTGAAGAAGGAGAGTGCAAAGGTTGGCTTGAAACTCAACATTAAGAAAACCAAAATCATGGCAGCCTGCCCTCTCAATTCCTGGCAAATAGATGGGAAAGAAATGGAGGTAGTGACAGATTTTATTTTTCTGGGCTCAAAGATCACCTCAGATGGGGACTGCAGCCAAGAAATTAAAAGACGCTTGCTCCTGGGGAGGAAAGCTATGGCAAATCTAGACAGCATACTAAAAAGCAGAGACATCACCCTGCCAACAAAAGTGCGTATAGTCCAGGCCATGGTTTTCCCAGTTGCAGTGTATGGCTGTGAAAGTTGGACCATAAGAAAGGCTGAGCGCCGAAGAATTGAGGCCTTTGAACTATGGTGCTGGAGAAGACTCCTGCAAGTCCCTTGGACTGCAAGGCTTTCAAACCTAGAAGAGATCAACCCCTACTGCTCTTTAGAAGGCCAGATCCTGAAGTTGAAACTCAAGTACTTTGGCCACCTAATGAGAAGGAAGGACTCACTGGAGAAGGGCCTAATGCTGGGAAAGATTGAGGGCAATAGAAGAAGGGGACGACAGAGAATGAGATGGCTGGATGGAGTCACTGAAGCAGTAGGTGTGAACTTAAATGGACTCCAGAAGATGGTAGAGGACAGGAAGACCTGGAGGAACGTTGTCCATGTGGTTGCGATGGGTTGGACACGACTTCGCAATTAACAACAACAACAAATTTCTTACGGCTGAGATAGAGTGACTGGCCCAAGGACAGCCATCTGGCTTTTGCCTAAGATAGGACTATAACTCACAGTCTTCTGGTTTCTAGCCTGTTGCTTTAACCACTATACCAAAGTGACTCTTTTTATAAGATGAAGACTTTTGTTTATCCCCATGTACATCATTCCAAATATATTCCTCCAAACATATAGTTTGCTTCCATAATATATGACTCTTGTTTTCCTTCCATTTAGAATGCTCTAGGGTGATATAGAATCCAAACTATGCTATCCCCAGTGATATTTATAATGCTTTGCAGTGATAACAGTGTTATTCATAAATGGTATCAGCAGGCTTTCATTCTATATTCAGCGTTGTTAATGAAAATGCTCAAAAAAAACAGTCTCAAAGTCTGATATCTAAGGAATACTTCATTGCATCAATTCTCTGCAATTTTAAAGAATGTTTGCTTCATTCTTCTCAAGATTCCTATCTACATGAGAAAGAAAAAAATACAGCATAATGTAATTGCATATTGAAGAGCAGACAGAGAAAATTTTGAAGTTATCTTTTGGGCAGTCAGTCAGTCACACGTACACAAAGTTGTTTGAAATGTAGATTTATCCAAAGTGACACAGTATAAGCATAACATGCTTCTGGTATCATTCATTTTGTCCATGAATAAATAGATCTGGAAGTTCTGCTTGATCCATAGATTTGGGGACAAGATATCCAGAACTTGTCCAGGCCGCCAAATCAGGATTAGTCTTTGGGCAGAAAGATTTACGTGAATCCATTATTCTTTTCTATTAGATTAATTTCAGGATAAAGTGATGGAAAAATTGACTAAGATGATGTATTGCTTTATTCATTCATTCATTCATTCAATCAATCAATAAATCAATTTTTACAGCTACCCAACTCCATCAGGTGACTCTGGGTAGCTTACAATTCTAAAGTATTGGTTTTTCACCCCTAAGCCTTCTCTTTGTTAGACTAGACATTCCTAGTTCTTTTAACCATTCATTTTATTTAGTCTCCAAAACCTTTTATCGTTGATGGTGCTAGGATAGAAAAACTGAATTAGAAAGTCTGTAATCTTCCCTCCATCCTCTGCAATGAAGACAAGGGTTATTTATGTTATGTGACGGAATCAATTGCATATTTTTTTCCCCAGGAAAGTTTTCATCTAGGAAACAGAAAAACCGTTTGCTTTGGAATCGAACCATAAGATCTAGGAATAAACTTTCAACTGTTTTCCAGCTCTGCATTTTTTATCATTCTGAATGTTAAGGACATAGCCATGGCAGTTTTCATGTCAAACTTCTTTTTCCAAGAATAGGTTACTATTTTGACAGGACAACATAATGCCATTCCTTCTGATGGACACTTTTATTTTCAGAAAGCTATTCCGGCACAATGCATTCCAGTTAGTTCTAATAGGAAAACAGCATCTACCACAAGCATTTCCTGATTACAAAAACTATATCAATAAAAACACACCAAATTGCCCAATTTCATATAATCTTCTGCCTTCTATATGTAATATGAAGTATCAAAAGACACAATATCTCCTGATGGAGAAATTAGGCACCTCATTTGAAAGTGAAGGGAAAAAAGCCATGACACTGGCAAATATGTTATTGAGCTGACAGCATTTTCCCTTGTCATCTTGCAAGAGAAGATTAAACCTTGTTTTCAGTCCGTGGGCTGCTAGTTGATGAGACTTTAGTTGAGGCCAAAAGATAGCTTTATGGTGCTATTCCTATAGCAAGTATTATACTGATAATGTCCAGGTAGAGAATAGTTTCCATAAATCACTGTCATTAATTTTTTCTGCAGCGGCTTCAAGCAGCTGATCAGAAGATGCAGTGATCTTCGCATTGGATAAGCTTCCTATTATTAAAATATTAGGATGTGATGTTATCAAAGTATCCTCACATTTAAGAGCCGCATTTCTCTTTAGAAGCTTGCTTCCAGAGGGCTAAATAACTGATTACTTCATTATTCATTCAAGAGAGAAAATTCAGACTCCTCTTTGTTTACAATTTTGTTCTGGGTCCCCAAGCATATTCACATACAGCATTCCTTATACGGATTTATTTAAACAGTTTACATGCTCTTTCACAGCAGTGATTCTGGATGGCATAGAAAGATTTAAAATCCAACAGTTAGAAACAATATGATACACAAGCTAAATGATGCAATCCCACCCACAAAGGAAGCGCAGTGACTCAGTGGCTTAATAGATGCCAGAGAAGATCTACGCTCTGGTGGTTCAAGTCATATGACAGAGTGAGTTCCTGTCACTTAGTCAAGGTCCTGCCAACCTATCAATTCAAAAGCATGTAAAAATGCAAGTAAATACTGTAGGTACCACTTCAGTGAGAAGGTAACAGTGTTCTGTGTTTTGGCATACTCTCTGTGCTGAAGTGTGATGTCATGCTGGCCAATGATGGCAGAATCATCTTTAAATAGCTCTGACTCAATGGCTTACAGAAATAGAGATGAGCACACACCCCCTGTAAAGTTGGCTATGACTAGTGAAGTAAAACCCACAGGGATGCCTTCACTTTTTTTACATAATACTCTTTTCCCGAACTTAGCCTGAATGTCTTGGAAAGCAGCCACATCTTCAGAGTCTTGTGGAAGGTTAATGGGGTTGGGGCTGTCCAGATCCCAGGAGAAGATACTGTTCCATCAGGCAGGTCCTGCCACAGAAAAGGCACAACTGCTGAATCCAATAAGATGACATTGTTTTATAGAGGGCCTTTGTTAGATCAGATGGGCTGAGCAGAAATTTATTCATTTTCTTTTCATTTAGTAAATTCATAGGCTACCCATTTCATACACATGACTCTGTAAGGAAAAACAGTTCTTCAAGTAGGCTGACCCTAAGCCAGCCAGGGCTTTATAGGTGAAAACCTGCAACTTGAATCACCCCCCAGAACCTACTAAGAGCAAGGGCAGCTCACAGAGCAGTGGTGTTATATTTGCATAGGGCGGTGTGCTAACATTTTGTTTTTCTTTCCAATTGCATGTTTGCTACTGTGGGACGTCAGCACTCCCCCTCACAAAGGTAATATTTTGGGAAATATTAAGAAGGCAGAATATATTTCTCCAAAGGAATAATAGAAAATCTTAGGCAGAAACCACCACCACCACCACCCTCCCAGTTTCTCTGCCCCAGGCAGAGGCCAGGTCTGTAGAAATGCAGATTTGACAATCCCATTCAGAAAGTCTGAGGCCCCATTCATGAGCAAATACTGCTTGCATAAACCCATTCAAGACAGGACATAGCCATCAGCCACAGCCCCATGGAAGCAGGACATTACCTTTAGGACATAACCCACCACCATCAGAATACCAAAAGGGTACACTGAACCTCAGGTCAAAGTCCATTCCACAGGAACAACTCCAAATGCAAAAGTCCAAGAAAGTATAAAAACCCACAATATGTGGTCAGCTGCTCCAGAGCCATATGTCTTGTGGTTCTGCTCTTCAATAAATTACTACCTTCTTTCTAAAGCAGTCTCCATTTTGTTTATTCCCAGATTGGACTGCACCCTGATGAAGTTTTTTCTTTCAACACTACTTTTTTTGCAGAAACATCACTGAAGAAGACTCAGAACAAATTAATTTCCAGCCTTGTCACCAACTTCTCTAGCACACTGACTTAAAATCACCTGTGTGTTGGAGGGAGAGGGAGAAGGAGACAGGGAAAGACATCTTTTTCCAATTACTTTTGCTTATTAGCATCTGATTACAGTATGATGGCAACCTCTTTATTGTGCTGTGTTTCATTGAGAAAGACAGACTTATCTCCTCTCAGTAGTTCAGAAGTTGTAGGTTCTTCATCACTGGAGGTTTTTAAGAAAAGACTGGACAACCACCTATTTGAAATGGTATAGGGTCTCCTGCTTGAGCAGGGGGTTGGACTGGAAGACCTCTAAGGTCCCTTCCAGCTCTATTCTGATATTGGAGTTCCAGTTTTAAAGTAGGAATTTCCCACTCAGGCTGGGGAAAAAACCATCACAATTTGAAGATGTGTGAAATCTGATATATTTTACCGACTATTGGTGGAGCAGGCAGTGGCTCATAAGAGTTGGGAACAGCCTAGTGCTCCCAATAAAAGAGAATATTTCTAGTTCAGTGTTGAAATGAGGGTTGCTTGGTGTGCTCTGAGCTTGGCTGTTTTCTTGCAGCCATTTCATTAAGCAAATTAGGTAACATCATCAGTGCTACTGCTGACTGGCTACCTCAAGAAGCTTTTGGAATGTCCCATTCCTTGAGGCTCACTTTTTTATATGGGCTGCTGGGTTTGGAGAAACCTCCCCCTTCTGCTTTAACTGCAGAGCTTTTCCAGCTTTGAAAGGTGTGTTCACCTGCTTTGATGCAGGTGCTAAAGCAGGAAACCTGAGTCAGCAATGTTGCAGGGGCGGTCCTTGTCTCCAACTGAATCACATTAATGTACTGTTGGAATACGTACAGAAAGTCTCTGTTCACTCATCAGTATTTAAATTTAAATCAGTGTTTCTCAACCTTGACAATTTTAAGGCATGTGGACTTCAACTCCCAGAATTCCACAGCCAGCATGCTGGCTGTGGAATTCTGGGAGTTGAAGTCCACATGCCTTAAAATTGTCAAGGTTGAGAAACACTGATTAAATCTATATGTAAAGATCCATCTAAGTATACCTTGTTATTTCTTTCACAGTGTTATATTTCCCATTACTCCCGAAGGCTCCATTGTCTTGTCCTTGATTGTAGATCTCTTTTCTTAGCTCATCTCTCATTGGCCTCATTAGAAGTATGATTTATGGTTGTTTTTCATTATCAAATGAACAGTGAAATAAAAGAATGACTTCCTTCTTTAAATTGAAACAGTTCCTTCTGAGCTGGGAAGTTCCTTTACTACTGCACAGAAGTGTGGCTCCTTCCCTCCTTTTTTCATATTTATGTGCAATTTTTCTTTTGTTTTTCATAAATTTAGTCTCCTTACAAGTTTATAAATTGAGTCAAGCAAGGTTACACTATTTTTCTGGATAAGGCCAAAGTTTTCTCAAAACTGTATTGATACGGATTTCCATCTTGAATTACACTGCTGTACAGTTCCTTATCAGATTTTTGGAACTGCCAAAGTCTGAATTTGTTTTACTATTAGAAAAGTACTGAGGTTATGAGGATCTTAAAGTTCTCTGGCCTAGTTTCAGATGTTCTTGTTTTGATACTTGAAGAAAACATTCATAGTGATTCCAGTGGTGCATGTAATCCTGTGCCGAGTCCCTGATTAAAAAATGTAGTAGTCCTCGTTCAGTCATCACTCGTTCAGCAACCATCCAAAGTTACGACAGTGTTGAATGAGGTGACCTGCCCTCATAGTTGCAGCCATAGCATTCCTGTGGTTATGTGATTGAAATTTGGATGATTGGCAACTAGTTTGCCATTACAATGGTCACAGCATTCCTTGGTTACTCTGATCATCATTTTCAGCCTTCATTGCTTGTGTCTGACAAGTAAAGTCAAAGAGGAAGATGGCAAGAAGTTGCAAATGGTGATCATGTGATGTTGCACTTAATGACCATGTGGGATTCACTTAATGACAGCAACTGGAACTGCTGGAACTACATAAGTTAGTGATTCTCAACCTTTTTAATGTCTTGACCCCCAATCGGTTGTAAGTCGAGGACTACTCAACTGGTGCAGCACCGTTTGCAGAATGGGACTTTTGGCGGGCTCAGCAGGGCAGAGACAGCCTGGACAATTCCTATTGGCTTTTGACTCTATTCAGGAGAGTCTATTCTATTGTCTTTCAAAAGCCAATAGAATAAAAGGGAGTAGCATAGCTAAGGAAAAGGGGAAAAAAATGGCGGACCGTGTTGTTTGTCGACCCCCGTGAAATGGTCGTTTGACCCCAAATGGGGTCCCGACCCACAGGTTGAGAACCACTGATCTAAGTGGTCAAATAATATCATGTTTTATGAACACATTACTTGATGACAGAGTTCCTGGTCCCATCATTGTTAAGCGAGAACTACTGTATTTATAACCCATGGAGTCAGCACTGTTAAAGGTGTTAAAATTATTTATAATATGGTCATGTAGGTTTCTTATCTCTAATGAATTAGAGCTTTGACATCACGACATACATCATTTTTGGAAAAAGATGCCACCATAAATTAGTACATTTAGCTGGCTATGATGACTGCTATGTGTTTTCTTTCTGTTGGAAGGTGATTCTATTTTGCAAAACCTTTATTTCCCTAGTTTAATGGGGCATGTAAAATATGTATTATATTCTCTCCTTTGATAATATGGTATAAAAGAGCTTAGTGTAAATTGGACATCTTGACTGTGCTGTAGAGAATATAATTTGTCTAAGTGCAAACGTAAGAGGCAAGTATACTATTATTTTTGCTTTCTCGTGTTCATTTGGCAGTTACATTTGCCTCAGCTTATCATTTCTATGAAGTCCTTTATTCCTATTGTCCTTCACCTCATGCAAAAGAGTTACAACTTGAAACCACACAAGATGCATATCAGCAATTTCAAGCTGCAGCTTTTTTGCATGAGGTGGAGGACAACAGGCTCGCTCACAGAGACAGATTCCACACACAAAAGCAAACTGGTCTGACACCTGACTCTTAATTTAAAATGGGGAATGGAGCAAGATTGTTCATTACTATGCCTACTAATCCAGGGTATCAGCCACAAGGTGGACCAGACCAGGAAGACTCCACAAAAAGGCTAAAATGACCTTTGAGAGTGGCTATAATAACAGAGTCTTCCATTCTTGATTACATTTCCCCTTCCTTACACTCTTGTGAATTAGGGAAGTATCTATTTGATCTTTTGTCTGTTGTTAACTTCAGATATGCTTCACCCCTCATTGCTTTAGTAACAGATCTTGCATATCTCCATCACAGTCATCTCCTTTGTTCTCTATACAACCCCACAGCAATGTTTTAGTAAAGTACATAATGTGAGTGGATTAAGACATGTACATGTACGATGCCTGTTCAAGAGTCTGACTTGTCTACATGTCTAGTCTCTGAATTAGGATCCTGTCTTAAGGGGGAAGAATGTGTTGACTCCATCACCATACTCTTCCTAGTGTCTGCTATCAGAGATGCTTCCTGTTATTTGTTCTTAGCCAAATTTAGTGGCATGGGTATATTAAGGAGAAAATCTTATTTCAGGTATACTCTGATTGGAAGATAGTCAAGAAGGGAAGACAATGAATAGGACTATGAAAACACCCCTTAAACATGTCTACTCTGAAATCAGTTAAATGGAAAATGCTTCCAAGTAATCAAGTTATTATTTCAAGTAGAGATTTATTCTTTAAATGTAATAAAATGAAGAACATTTTTATCTGTTCTGAGGCCAATGCCAGTCAATGTTAATGGAACAGCCTCTGAATGTTGATATTATGAAATCATGTCTCCCTTTTATCCACATTATTTCTAAAAGTATAATCATGTTTCACCATTATGCTTATAATCTTTCTTTTATGCTTATGGTTTGCAGAATAAATAAAATTGCTTAGGTATTACTGAGAGTTTACATTAAAATTCAATCAAGCTTTTTGTAATACAAAGGAAAGCAAAACTGAAAAGGGAAGAGAAGAATCATTAAGGACCAAATATGGCTTGAAAGAGAATGAGAAAGAAGCTCTAAATTTCTTAAGCTATACTGTACATTTGAAGGCATTCCTTGTCCTTGTACACATCTGCTGAAAATGTTGCTTGTCTGTGTTGCTATTTTATGCTCTGAGGACTGTATTCTGTCACAAGATCTATAAATACAGGAAATGGTTGAAAATAGTCAACAAACAGGTAACAAATGTATTATAAATGGTGTCGTGTTATTAATACCATATTGAAATCCAATACTTCACTTCTGAAAAGGGCTTGTCACCATAGAAAGCACCACTGGTACAAATAAATGAGAAAATATTAACAGTTTTAAGCAAGATGCCAGATATACATGTCCCTGCCTAGCGACCTATGTAAATCAAGGCTGAGGAAAAAAAAACCATCTTTGTAAATACCTGAAAGAATCAACATGGAGGTCTGATGAGGAAAGGAGATGGGCACAGGATATTAACTTTTATTTTTTTTAACCCGAAATTAGAAAAATTGAGGCAAGTCTCACAACCCCAGATTATTCTGGGGCAATGTGTTTGACTTCTTAAAATCAGAGTTTTTTTTTTTTAAAGCAAGGACCAAATGTCCTCTTCTGCAGTTTCAGTTGCTGAATAAGACAGCTCCTTCTACAAGAAAAATTATACTCCTGTCACTCCTGCAAGATTCCCACCTTAAAGCAATAAGTTATAGGAAAGATGAAACCAACAAAGCGAGCAATATCAAGGATTACTACAAGTGGCACAGCAAGACATTAATTAATCACCTGTAATAGTCCTTCAAGCATCAGAACTGAACATTTGACATTGTCTAGACACGTTTAGTGGTCTTCCGTCCTACAGAGATGTTTTTATGCTGATGGTTTCTTTAAACTTCACTGGAAGAAGGTCGATTTCTATGTGAGCTTAGAAGCTGTTTTATACAGGCAGGTAAAAAAATTAAGCACTTCCTTTCAGGTCAGTGTTAGCTTGCTAAGTCTCCTCTTTAAACATTAATGGTGTAATTGGGCAATGGGCACATTTTTTAACTTACTTGCTAATTAGCAATAGCCCTTAGACTTGTATACTGCCCCATGGTGCTTTATAGTCCTCTCTAAGTGGTTTATAGAGTCAGCATATTGCCCCCCAACCATCTGGGTCCTCATTTTACCAACCTTAGAAGGCTGACTTAATCTTGAGCTGGTCAGGATTGAACTTCTGGCAATGGGCAGAGTTAGCTTGCAATACTGCAGTCTAACTACTGTGCCATCACGGTTCTAATTCCCCATTATATGGCAGCCCATATTATGACAGCAACAACTCATCTAGGAAAGTTTATAAAAATGTTTTAGCTATTCATTTTGCCTTTAAAAATGTCCTAATGTACATTATTCAAAGAGACAGCATGGATGTTCCAAACAATGAAAACAAGAAGGTAGAAGTTAGGAGAAAAATATCTAAAAATGCATTCTTCTCCAGTCCTAAATTTTATATATATATAATACTAGAGTGAATTTGGCAGCTGCATTCACTTGCTTTAAAAAATGTTTCCATTTTGACCAGTCAAGTGAACACTCAGCCAAAGTGTCAGTGGGTATAAAAGACTAATGGGAAATTATTTGCTCTGTGTGGCTACAAAGACAAAAAAACAAAACAAAACAAAACAACAACACAAAATGTGTAACTCCCCCTTCTGTCTTCAAAGCCATCCAAATACACTTAGTTTGAAGCTCTTTCTGCCTCTTGGAGCTTCTAATCTACTTTTGGAAGGTCTCCTTTTTCTCCTTCTTTCTATGGTCTTGGAACACAGAGATGGCCTGAATCCATAAACAATTTCGAGCTATGCAGAGTGCTTAAAATGGAAATGAAGAACTGGGGTTGAATAGCCTGCTCTCCTCTGAGAAACAACATGGAATATGTTTTCTATTGACATTCTCAATCATTTAGACAAAAGACGTGATGAGATATAGAGGGAGAGAGAAGAACTGCTTTCAAATCAATTGCTCCAATGTTGCCATTCTTCTGATATCTACCTTCTATAAGCTTGAATTTTAAATCCTTGAATACAAAGAAAGGAACCAAGTTTTAAACTGCAGTTTAAATTTTATTACATTCCTACCAAATATGGGGCAGGTAGGACTCTAATAACTCTTAAGTATTTAACATCTGACCTAAGCAAACCTTTCCACACCACGGTCTTCTTTCAGGGCTGTAGCTTTTACAGAAAGGTGCAGGAATTAACGGCCACAGAATTGCTTTTATGTGCTGAATATTTGTGCTGTTTGCCATCGAAGGGAAAAATAAATGAAAAATGCAAGGTAAACTTTAAATAAGAGTGAAGATCATAAGAAAGGCATAATAAAGAAAGATTGCACCTTCTAAGTGGAAACAGACTGTGAAAAACTCAGCCCTACTTTTATGCACGAGATAGTCCACCAATTTAACTGTCTTCCAGTACCTGAGAGGCTGTCATGAGAAAATGGGGATGACTTATTCTCCAAAGAATGAAGGCAAATATACAAGACTCAGGATAATGTTGCAGGATCCAATCTGTGATGGTCACTGGGACTAGAGGTTTAGTTTTCCGAGCTTTCAGTATCATACTGGAGCCCACCCTCAGGGAACTTCTATCTAGCAGATTGTGTGCTTTGGGCTGTTCTGTGTGTGATATTTATATGCAGTGGTGGGATTCAAATATGTGAACAACCAGTTCTCTGTGTGGATGCTGCTTCTGGAAGTCCATTCTGGGCTTGGGCAACAACAAATTAGCTACCGGTTCTGCTGAACTGATGCGAACTGGCTGAATCCCACCACTGTTTATATGGTGCCTGTTGTGTGTGGCTTTTTAGTGGTTGATTGGGATGTTGATGGCTGGCTATTAGGTTGTTGGCTGTTGTTTCCTTGTGTTGCCAATTCCCTGCCTCCTAAGTACTTGATAAGCTGCTGGTAATTCTCCAAAGCAAGAGAGGGCAGGACAAGAAATAATGTGTGGAAGCTTGTCAAAGAGAGATCTGATCTAGAACAGTGGTTCTTAACCTTTTTGAACAAATCGCCCCCTTGAACCAATGAGGAAGTTGTCATCGCCCCCCTCCACCAACATAACCTCTCAATCACAACATAGGAAATAATTCTTCAATTTATGCAAACACTTGTTTTGTTTTCTTTAAAATTGTCATCAGGACATATCGATCCAAATAATTTATTACCAGTCTTTTCCCCATATCTCCCATATTCTGGCCAATGGCGCACCACTGTATGGGTAGAGACTGCTGCACAACACGCATGAAGATAAGCGATGTGTTTTCACATATGTACGGCGTTCTGTACTGAAGCTAGCTGGAGGAACATTTGAAAACACAATTTAATCCACTAATAGCGAGCGATCTGATGTTTTTGTACGACAGATATACAGCTACTCACTGTACAAAAAAATCTCAAAAGTGTCCCCAAAACTTCTTGCTCCATCGCCCCCATATCACCCCCTTTTCGTTCCTTCGCCCCCACATCGCCCCTTTTCGTTCCATCGCCCCCTTGAAAAATGAAATCGCCCCCTGGGGGGCAATATCGCCCAGGTTAAGAACCACTGATCTAGAAGAAAAAAATAAATTTTCTGACAGTGAGAACAATTAATCAGTGGTATAATTTGCCTCCTGGAGTTATAAGTGCTCCATCGCTAGAAGTTTTCAAAAACAGACTGTACATCATTTGACTGGGATGGTTTAAGTTTCTTGCCTTGAGCAGGGGGTTGGACTAGAAGATCCCAGAGGTCCCTTACAACCCTATGATTCTACGTTCTATATTAGCATTGTCTTTCTTTTACAGCTTTCAGTCTCCCAAAGTTATCAGTTGTGATTACTGGCTATCAAAGGTTTGTATAATTCTGCTTTACAGTGACAGGCAGGAACTTGTACAATTAATCTCAGAGGACTTGTTCAAACCTGTATGTTTTTCATTATTGTATTGCTTTATTATTCCAAATGAGAGAGAAAAGAGGGAAACAAGAAAAAAAGAGAGAGCTTAGGTGGATTAAAAAATAAAAATAAAACTGATAAATAACAAAAATACATTATGTCATACCTACAGAAAGTAATTGAGTTTACTATTAATGAGTACTAAACTGCTTGTCTCTTCAGAAGAACCTTAGTCATTCTTGTTTGGGATCCATATATGATTCTTATATTTTGGAAGGACTATTAAAAGCAGATGTTTAGATAGAAATAGTTTTGGATCCTTCCTTACACTTCCAGCTTTTCACGCTCCTTTTAATACATGTTTTTGTAAAGATGAAAAGGGGAAAATAAGATTCTTGTATCAGTCCCTTTTAAACCTTAATCCCCTTCTTTTTGTTTCAGGTTTCTTTAAGATTCACAAAGAATATTGCATACGTGACCTGGGAGCCCTGCGTCATGGATTTCATTTGGTGAATTATTCTCATTCTTATTAAGATTTATTGGATTTTTAGGTTATGGAACGAGTCTAGAAATGTTCAAAGAAATCAGTTTGGACCTAATTATGGACACAGTTGGCATGCTCCAGGTTTCTTTAATAAGAAATGTCACCTTAATGGATCATAGAAGCAGCATTCCTTCTGAGGTCTTTATGACCCCTACCTTGCTGTCATTTAGAAGACTTTGAAGACCTTACTGTTCCAGTAGTACCTGCACTGGGGCAATTTGTGAACCTATTGTTATTCTTATGGGTGTTTAGAGTTTTGTTGGAGTCCTTGACTCTATTATTTTGTTCTTCTTTCATGATTAGATAGTGTTTTTAACCCACTTTGTAGCTGACTTGTGGTCACCACAATGTAAAAAAGATGGTGAAACTCTAGAAAGAGTGCAGAGAAGAGGAACAAAGATGATCAGGGGACTGGAGGCTAAAACATATGAAGAACAGTTGCTGGAAATGGGTATGTCTAGTTTAATGAAAAGAAGGACGAGGGGTGACACAATATCCACTATCTCAGGGGTTGCCACAAAGAAGAGGGAGCCAAGCTATTCTCCAAAGCACCTGAGGGTGCTTTTTCCATCCATTGAGAAGCAATGGATAGAAACTAACTAAAGAGAGAAGCAATCTAGAACTAAGGAGAAATTTCCTGACAATTAGAACAATTAATAAGTGGAACAACTTGCCTCCAGAAGTTGTGAATGCTCCAACACTGGACGTTTCAAAGAAGAGATTGGACAACCATTTGTGTGAAATGGTATAGGGTTTCCTGCCTGAGCAGAGGGTTGGACTAGAAGACCTCCAAGGTCCCCTTCCAACTCTGTTATTCTATTCTATTCTATTCTATTCTATTCTATTCTATTCTATTCTATTCTATTCTATTCTATTCTATTCTATTCTCAGACAATCCTAGAAATGAAGTAAATAATAGCTGTACAACATATCTACAAGGTGTCATGGTTGTGGGGTTGTGGGGTACTTTATACTTATGCATGACAGAGATAGAACTACACCTTATTTTTGCTTGTTCTCTAGATTTCTAAGGAAATGTTTCCTTTGCTTGAAGACTCTGAAGGTAGCATTCCACCTTTTTGACCTCCATTCAATTCTCATAAAAGTCAGACGCTGACAATGCTTTTCATGGTCTGCCTTGCCCTTATCCGCTCAGTCTACCAAAAACCATACTGTGATTGAAATAATTGAAACTGAACACACTAACCATCAATATGGAATGAAAATGTGAAGCCAAAAAATGAAATTAAAAAAGAAAAAAACCAGTAATAGGAAATCAGTCATGGATGGCTGTTTAAAGTTATTGAGCTGGAAAAGTAATATAATTTGATTTCATCTGGATTTCCAGGAACAAGAACAGCACAATGTTTTCCATCTTTTTCTTCGGCAGAAGTTGCATTTGCAACAGCGATGTTCTCCTACAAAGAGGGCATAGTGGCTTCCACACTTGATGTCTTGCCTATTTCTCCTTTTTCTCTCTATTTCTGAATGCTCTTTTCTAATTAAACATTCTGAATCCTTCAAGAGTTTCAAGCTCCTTCAAAAGCATCCCTTTAAATGATTACCATAGCAACTGTATCACCTACAAAAGAGTTTTTCTACCTTTCTTCTGAATACTTGGTGAAAATGCTAAAGAGTGGAATATTACAGCCACATCAACATAGCAAATGTCTGTCAGAACAAAGAGAAGCTTTTAAACATTTGCCTCTTGTGACTTTTTTTCCTGAATAATTACCATTTCTTACTTATTGAAAAGAAGAAATCAATAAAGGAGTGCATACTCACTTGTGTATGTGTGTGTGTGTGTGTGTGTGTGCATGCCTGACCAAGAAAAATGGTTGATTGCCAAGAGAACAAATTACTTTTTACTAGTTTTTCTCTCTTTATTCAATCTTGCATTTATCTTGTGTTTTCTTGACTTCAGTGGTAACCAGTTCTTTTTTTTTTCTGTCTGCTTTGTTGCATTCATTTGTTGTCCAAATATTGGAAACAGATAAAGTAACCGTTTCTTGTTTATCTTCATACTGTTTAACTGACATACCAATCTGCTTCCCCTTTGTAATGATTTGTCTATTTGACACAGAAAAGCTTTGCCCCTGTTGGTTGTCTTTGTTGTTTGACTGTCTGGCTATAAATACTATTTGTAAATCTCTCTCAACAATCCTTGGGGCCTCTCTTAGTTGATGATCTGGTTAAAATTATAATAACAATTACCAGAACAACAAGTTGAGATTTAATATATATAGACAGTTCAATGCTGTCCTAAAAATTAAAACACATGAACGGGTAATTTGCAAACATATTTTCTGCAAAAATATGGATGGGATATCTTAAATCAGAAGCCAGATTTTGGCTTGAACCAAGCCAAAATACAGATGAGATAAAATATTCGTTGATAGCAATCCTAGACTATCTCTGAAATGGTAGAATGAGGCAGACAGCCCAAAATACAAGACCTGGGATAAATCAAACTCACACTTGTGACTTTTTCTGCTTTCTTTAAGCATTTGTTGAGGAAGGGACTGGCAATCAGGATATATTTATTCTTGGAGAATGCAAAGTGGAGAAATGTGAATAGTCTGCTATATATACACATACAAGTTATGGATAAATATCTTCAAAGTCAGAGTCTAAGGCTCAGCAAATAGTCCACCCGTCCCCACCTCAGGTTGGTCCAAGAGTAGTCATTCTCAGTTCACGTCTTTATTTTGGGAAAATGAAATCCCATTTTTTTCTTTGAGGATTCCTCTTGTTAAAAAAAACATTCCTGAGAAAATGATTGGAATCAGATTCCTCTGTATCCCCTCCCTTTGGGTTAGTTGGCCACTTATTGTCAAGTCCAGGCCCAGAGGTGACACAGCAAAATCCAGTTGAGTCCAATCCTCTATTTGCCTACACCTAGTGGACAGAATCTTGCCAAAATAAAGCTATAATCTTCTAAACTACTACATATATCCTGAGATATTCTAGGGTGTGGCTACCTTGAACCTCTTCCCCCTTCCCTGTCCAGCTTAGGACTGTGGAGTCTTTTATTCCGGGTATCTCTCTGAGATGCCAAAACTGTCCACCTCTGTTCCTGCAGGTGCACATTCCATCATAGTTATTTAGAAGATTGCTATAGATAAGATCAAGTCTAAGAGTATTTATTTATTTATTTATTTTATTTATGAGACTTATATACCGCTTTAAGTGCAAGCACTCTCTAAGTGGTGTACACCAGTAAGCAATGTATATATATATTTACATTGCTCCCAACAATCTGGGTCCTCATTTTACCTACCTCGGAAGGATGGAAGGCTGAGTCAACCTTGAGCCGGTGAGATTTGAACCGCTGACCTGCTGAACACAGTCAGCTAAAGTGGCCTGCAGTACTGCACCCTAATTGCTGCACCACCTATGCAAACATTTTTTTTGAGGGGGAGCATAGGTTAACAGTGGTGATATTCCTTTCCAAATGACTATTTTGATATTCCTCCAAGTACTTACCAGTCCTGGTGTCTCTTCAGATGGACTGCAACCTGTCTCAAAGGCATTTTTGTTTTTCTCTGATGTCTTCAGTTGTTGCCAATTAGGAAAGGAGAGAGTCCATCCCTTTGATCTGACCAGGCTGCCATTAATTCTCTGATCTCAAGGATTTGTTTCAGAGTTTAGAACAAGGCAGTTGATCACTGAATACAGTAGTCCCCCTCTCCATCAAGGTATCCTCAAATATTTTAACCCTCACATTACAACCCTGTTGTAATGAAATTGAATGATTTACAACAGAATTGAGCTTTCCAATGACTAACTGGGCTGAAATTTCAGAGAGGATTTTGAATTGGGACATGGTGGATTAGAGACATTCACTGTCCTTTATGTAAATAATACTTTTCAACTATCCTGTTTCACTCTAGACCTCTTTTAGCTTAGAACTTACTGACAATTGTTTAACATAGTAGGGATTTCTCAAGCTATGTAAATGTTCCAAGAACTGAACATTCCAGATGACCCAAGAGCATTCCATTCCTCAATTCCTTCAAGTTGATTTGAACTGGATGGAGTCCATGGTGTTTCCAATTTGTTTTCACTTTAGAGTATGAACTCAAAAAGTTGTTGAATCATCGTTGAATAGCTGTATCTCTTTCTGAAATGTTATTTTTTTCATATATCTCAATAGAGTGTTTGAAAAAGAGTGAAAATGATGTGTTCTCAGTAAACTGAAATCAGAGGTGAATGCAAATGAGAATTATAATCCCTTAAATTCTTTCCCACTTTCTTTTCTCCCTCTTATACTGTCAAATGCCTCAACTCTCATATGTTTCATGTTCTCTCCCTTCTCTGCTTGCCAATCACTTACTTTATTATTCAACAGTAACAAAATGCCTTTCATTCTCTTTTTGAAATATAAACCACAATTATGATGCATTACAATTTTTTTTCAATTGACATTCCATATTTCCATTCATTACTGAATTACTGAACATCTATAGTTCTCAGTGAGTGGTTTGTTAACCTCAACAAACTTTGTAGTTCCTCTAGGGTGTACTGAAACCTCCCTTTTAGTTCTCAGGGGTCATCTGCATGGTCCACTATCCAAATAATGAATACACCCCGAGGATAGATTGTTCATCATACAGCATCCATCTTTCAGGTAGTCTACTGCTAAGGTAGGCAGAAGCTGCTCAACTATTGTGTTGTAAAGCAGTGTTTTCCCTGGGAAATATAACAAGATCTCTTTCCTGGATAATTCATGGCTGAGGAGATGTAGTCAGGAGTGGTAATTTGCTTGACTGAAATTGGTCAGCAGGTCTACTGTGACAACATCCCCTTCTACTTGCTCTTGGTCTTGGTAACGGTTTTGCAATACTTCTTTGATTGCAAGGGAGCCCACAGTCTATTTTCCACAGCTGTAGCTTTTCTCCTTAAAACTTTTAATCAACTAGGCTTCCTGAGACTGGTTAGCTGTCAATGGATTACTGCAGGTAATTAAAGGTGTAATTGAAAGGATTCTATTCTGTGCATCTGAGAATTTCTTTTCCAGGTGCCAAGGCTCCAAGGAAAGTTCCATCTCTTCAATTCTTTTCATAGAATGAAAAAAAAGTTCAAAATATGAGAAATCTCTTATTATTGTTATTGCTACCATACATCACCAAATGGAATGTAGGGAAGATCACAGAGTAGCTTTCTCTTGAAATATAGATTTCAAGGTCTAGAATCGTTAGCAATACAACATGATTTCTAGATGTTAATTCCATACATTTGATTAATATACGTGTGTTAATTTACAAATATGAAGGCTAGTAGAGTATTATCATAGTTGGGGAAGGCTGCTTTATATATCTATCTGTTCACATATATTAGTTTAATTTAATTAAATTATGAGAGTAGATCTTCCCAATTATAAGATAATGATAACGCATATGTGAGTTTGTATATGTGTGTGTGTGAATATACATTATTACCAATATTAGCTGAGTGTTTATTATAAATTCACAGTTTTTTCCTGATCTTTTCAACGATGTTATCAGTCTTAAAGATGAGCTCCGTCTACTTTTGTTTGAGTTTGTACATCCAGATATTTTTAAATTCCTTAAGGCGATGACGGATAAATGAGATGTAAAGCACAGGGCAATCTCTTGACTAAAACAATCTCAAAAAAAAAAAAAAAAAAAATTCAAACAGAAGATATGAAAGCATGACTTAATAAAGATATTAAGCATGGAATTTTGCTTATATTATTAAATAATGTCATTATGATTGGCTCAGTGGCCTAGTGGTAAAGGTGCTTACTTTCCATTCAAAAGGTTAAGAGTCCAGTCCTAGGTAGTGGCATATGCTTCTCTCTCAAAGGACACAGAGAAAATATCTGCTGAAAACTCTACATAGGTGTCAAGAGGGGCATCCAGCCAGTAAACGCTCAGCTCCATTCAGTCACCCAGACTCTACCCTGAATTAAAGGATTACAAAATGTAATTGCAAAAAATAACATTTGGTCCTGTCACGATGCTGAAATTTATACTCTTCTGGGTCCTTCTAGTTTGCTTGTTACAAAATATAGCAAAAGGCAATGTTGGCCAAGATGCACAATGAACCATGAACAAAATGCTGGAAGGAGGCACTGGAACTTACTATAAATATATATACACTCTATACTATTAAACTGCCCCCTTTCTATGGGTTGATTAATCTTCCCTTTCATTACCCAACCATCTGTTCAGCTTTCAGGCAGAACTGTTTCATTCATTGCTTTGAAGCTTTCAGATTATAACAGAGCACACAGAGACACTTTATTTATACTTTGGGGTCTCCTTTTTACATATCAGTACATAATAGAGATTATTGTGGACATTCTAGAATGCTAAGGTTACTGTTATGAGCATCAAACCAGTCTCAAACTGGGGCTTGGGAGGGCTGTTCTGTAATATTTTTAAGCCATAAAATCTCCATCAGTCATGGAACTGAGAGAAGGGAGTCATGCAAGGCATCCAGAATTGTTCAGTGAAATTATGTAATTGTATGAGAGAGAGCTGTTTGGGCAGGAGTGTTACAGAACGTCTTCATTCTTGTAACACTAGCTTCTATTTGAGGAGCAACTGAATTCACCACGAATAGCTGACCACTTAAGCATCACTCTGAAGCAAATGGATACTCAGTACAGTTGTTTTAAGATGGGTGCAATCAAAACAAATTGCTATTACTGCTTAAAAAAGTAGACAGCCATGTTCTGTGCTACTTGAACTATCCAGGTCATTGTCACTAGCTAGCCCAACAGGACAGAAAAACCTTGTAATGTCTGTAGTTTTCCAGATGTTGATTAGGAATTGCTTTTCATAAATTCCTCCAAAATGAATGAGTATACTCACATCCCATTTTTATGGAAGTGCATAAGGAATGATGAAAATATTATGACCACATTATCTGGTGTTTGTATTTTGAGTGGAAATTTGTAATGAATATGTAAACTGTCTTTTTGAGTGCTATATGGTGATTTTATAACTGAAGTGTTGGACTATGACTTTTTTGATATATATTGGTAATTATTGGAAAAATGAGGCTCTGAATGTTTTGGGCTAAATCTGATGGTTACGGTATGGCAATTTCTAAATATTATCTTGATTTTTGACTCCCAACAAATACACCAGCTTCCCAGTCTAATTCCAATCAGTTGCTATCCATCAAACTCTGCTCTGAAGTTTAGTTGGTTGGGAAAAAAAAATAAACAGCTTCACCTGGGAAAATGAAGTTGAGCCTTACCAGATTTTCCAACTTCTTACACAGAAAAGGAATATTGACAATTGGCAGAATGTTTTCTAACTTCCATGAGAACATGGTGAGCTGGATGTCACTGAAGGATCAGGAATAGCATTATGCAGATTGGTGGCTGGAGGTTGGATTCTGGCTGGTAAAATCTCTCTGGAGAAAGGGGAGATTGTGATATTGCTCACATGTACTCTAGACATCTGCTTCTCATGAATAGACTGCAAGAACTGAGTTTTTTGTGATCAGCTGGTGAGCCCAGCATCTGGGAGTTGAGGAATTCCAATTAAGCTGCCTTTTAAAGATCTTCTCCATTATTCCTTTGGAGAAATATATTCTGCCTTTTTAATATGAGGATGAAAGACAGGATGGATTCTCATAAGAGAACAACAAAAAAAATGAAAGGTCTCACTTCTGAAACTGAACATTTGCAACATGTTAAAGAGGATTTAAGGACTTGCAACTTGAAAATGCTGGGCAAATGCTGAAAGCTCCAAATAATTTTTTTTTTTTTTTATTGAAAATTTTTAAATTTTTACAAAAACAAATCCCCTTCCCATACCCCCCCCAACCCTACCTCACCCCCCTCCTCCCCAACCTCCCAAACCCTCCCCTAGACTTCCCAGAGCTGAGTACAGGCTTAATTGAGAAAAAAACTTAAAACACTTTTAAAACCTAAACAAATTTAAATACAATCATCATTCTATATAAACTCCCTCCAAAAACGCAAATTTAAACATTACTTTCTTTGAATATCTATAGCTATAATGTAAAATCTAATTTCTCCCTCTTTCTTTATCCTAATACAAAAAAATAAACATATAAACCTTTGTTGTACCATTAAAACTAAATACTCTTAGAAAACTTAAAGTAAATACATATTTCCTTCAATCTTCATAATCTTCTCACCTATCCAAAAAAAAAAAAAAAAAAAACTTAAAAATCCTAAACAAATCTAGACACATTTAGTTAAACAAATTATTTTCTCTTAAAAATATTAATAATAATATTTAAAAGCTTGAAACACTTTTAAATCCTAAACAAATCTAAATACAATCATCATTCTATATAAACTTTCTCCAAAAACACAGATTTAAGCATTACTTTCTTTCCTAAACAAATCTAGACATTTAATTAAACAAATTATTTTCTCTTAGAAATATTAATAATAATATTTAAAAACCAAATTTAAGCATTACTTGAAACTTAAACAAATTATACTCCCTTCGAAACACAAATTTATTAGAATCCCCTCACTGAAATAAACAAATTATAATCCCTTCAAAACACAGGTTTAAACAATATTATCATTAAAGGTTTAAAACTTAAAACTGAAATATATTATTATCCCAAAACACATATTTAGACATTACATAAGACATTTTCCAAAAACGATATAAGTTTTACTTCTCCCACAATCTCAATAGTAAACTTCTTGTCTAAAGTTCTCATTCAATGTCCATAATTTTCTGTCCAATAACCAGTTGCACCCACTATAAACACAAACTTCTTATCTAAAATTTTCATTCAATATCCATAATCTTCTGTCTAATAGCCAGTTGCATCTACTATAAGCACAATCCATATCGGTCTCTCTTGCCCGCAAGCATCGAAAAAAATGCGTGGAATTCTGCCCTTGAAGATCGCTCCAAAGAGTTTGTAAGTCCTGGTTGACCCACCAGCTCAGGAATCAGTACCTGTGAAACTTCCTCAACCTCCTTCTTCTGTTGGTCTTTCTCTTTACATTTATATGTTACTTTTTCTTTACATTTATATGTTGCACAAGTCTCAGGGACCGATACCTGTAAAACTTCCTCAGTGAATTCCTCCTTGTGTTGATCTTCACAGTTGTAAGTTGTACAAGTTATCCTCTGCCCGTTCCTCTCTTGTTGGTGCCCCTCAAGCTGAAATTTCCCAATTTCCATTTCAGGCAGCAATTCCACCCTTGAAGATTGCTCCAAAGACTTTGTAGGTCTAACTTCTCCCAGAGCCACCCTTGAAGATTGCTCCAAAGACTTTGTAGGTCCAACATCTCCCAGAGATTCAGAGACCGCTGAATATGAAACTTCCTTAACCTTCTTCTGTTGCTGCTTTTCTTTGGAATTATGTGCTACACAAGTTGTCTTCTGCTCCTCAATCTGGACTTGTTGAGACCTAATAGATGGCGATGCACATACCCCCAGGACCGAAGTATAAAAATCTTTTGCTTGAGAAACAGTATTAAGTCTATGACATGTCCCCAGGTAGTTCACCACCATTCCAGTCGGAATATCCCATCTGAATAGAATTTTTCTCTTTTTAAGTTCATTTACTAGAAAAGCAAACTCCTTTCTTCTTCTTAAAATTTTAGATGGGATCTCCTTAAAAATTATAACATCTTGTGAAGCAATTTGAAATCTCTTCTTATAATAGGCTTGCACAATTTGATTGCGTAAGGATCTTTTACCAAAGTAAATTACCACATCTCTTGGCAGATTCTTCTGTGCTGCCACCACAGAGTTAACCCTAAATAATTTTTCAATTTCACTAAGTATTCCCTCTTTTTCTTTATTCAAAATCAATGCAAAGTCCTTTGCAACCATTTCTTTCAAATCTTCTTGCAAAGACTCTTCCAGGCCTCTGATTCTTAAGGCATATTCCATTTGTCCATATTGAAGCATAAGAATCTCATTTTCCATTTCTTTTTCCATACTTTCAATTTTCCCCTCCATTATGTCCACTTTTTCAGCTACCTCTTCCACATGGGAGTTCACCTTTTCAAGAACAGAAGCAACTCCTTCTAAAGCCAAAACAAAATCTTGTCTCAAGATCTTATTATTTTCCTCTAAAATCTTTTTCATTTCTGCCCTAATTTGAATTATAACATCTCCCATCATGTTTTGCAAATCCTTCATAGTTATTAGCTGACCCCCAGAAGAGGGTGAAACTGTTGATTTAGAAGCTGTAGAAATCCCTGGACGCTTTGGAGCCATCTTAAAGAAAAACCTTTAGCCCTTCTTAAAAAATTATAAAAATTCCTTCAAAAATCATAACTCCCTCCAAAGAAGGTCATTATAATAAAAAGAAAAAAGGGAAAAGAAAAAAAAAAGGAAGAGAAAAAGAATTAAAAAAAGCTTTACTCCTTCTTAAAAATTGCAAAAAATTAAACAGAAAAAAGTCCTTCAAAAAAGAGTCATTACAATAAAAAGAAGGGAGAAGAAAAAAAAAAATAATAATAATTAAATAGAAAAAGTCCGTTCCAAAAAAAAAATACTTAGAGATACCAAAAACAACCATTCCAATCATAAGAAAATAAAAAGGGAAAGGGAAAGGAAAGAAAAAGAAACACCAAAAAGCCTGCCGGTCAGCATTCTAACTTCAAAAAAAAAACACCGAGAGATTTGCCGATCGCCATTTTACTTTCCCTTTCAACAAAGAAAAAATAAAAATAAAAAGAGAGAATAAAAATAGAAGCAAATCTTAAAACTTAAAATCCAAATAAATCAAAGAAAGCAAAAACTAAATCCTCTACTCAGCTCTGTCCGTTTATAAAAAAAAAACTCACCAGTTCTCTTTAAGCACGGAGGTGTTTGCAGCGGCTCGTTTTGTCCCTGAGGACAAAAACAGCTGGGAAGCGGAGACAAGTCTGAACTCCGTGGGAGCACTCCTTTCACCCCCCCAAAAAAAACTTGGGGGGTGCAAAAGAGGCTCTACCACTATTCAGACACTCTCTGCCCCCCCCTTTGCCCGGGAGGGGGATTTTGAACCGCTGGACAGCTGGTGTCTGCTGTTCATAGCGGTTCTTACACTTACCCAGGAGAGACGGCTAAAAAGTAGCCGCCATCGCGCGCGCAAAATCCACCGGAAGTCAGCTCCAAATAATTTTATAAGCCTAGTATTTTAAGGTGTACCAGGGGCAGGAGAATTTACCTTTAACATGTATTCTAAAATAGACCACATTATTTTAGAGCAGTGGTTCTCAACCTGTGGGTCGGGATCCCATTTGGAGTAGAATGACCATTTCACAGGGGTCACCAAACAACGCAGTCCGCCATTTTTTCCCCTTTTCCTTAGCTGTGCTACTCCCTTTTATTCTATTGGCTTTTGAAAGCCAATAGAATAGACTCTCTTGGATAGAGTCTAATTCTATTGGTTTCAAAAGCCAATAGGAATTGTCCAGGAATTGTCTCTGCCCTGCTGAGACCGCCAAAAGTCCCATTCTGCAAATGGTGCTGCAAGTTGTCTGCAGCGAAGCGAGCTGTCTGGAAGCTTCCACCCCTCCCTGCTGAGCAACTACTAAAAATGTAAATAAAAGAGGGCCAGTGGTGGGAGGTGGGAGGCTGGTGGGCGCAGGGAGAATTGCTGGCATATGTGGGGCCCGGCGGGTGCCTTACCCCCCTTGGGCTGGGCCAGCTGGTGGCCCAGCCGGTGGTCGGCCTGCGCCGTCTCTGCTGCTTGCCAGCTACGCCTCGGCTGGCACAGGGGGCAGCACCACGCATGTGCGGCGCTCCTGGGCAGGGAAAGTCCTCGACTTACGACCGGTTGGGTAGTCCTCGACTTATGACCGGTTGGGAGTCGCAGCATTAAAAAGGTTGAGAACCACTGTTTTAGAGACTGAAAAATGCTTCTATGTTCCAGGATTAGTTTCATAGTAATTTCACTGGTTAGTGATAGGTAACTTAAGAAGATTATTTCCCTACACAAGCAAACTTGAGCTCATGAGGCTCCTGTGGGTAGACACACTTCATGTTTCAGGAGAAGGATAGACAGATAAAACCATTTACAACACATATAGAAAATGCACAAATAAAACAAGCAAAACAAACAAATGAACAAAATTTTCCTTCTAAATGAGCTTAAAACTTTCCCTCCTAACAAGGGAAGGAAAAAGAGAACTCAATTCTCTTCATCCCATTTTGCTGGCCAGGCAAACAAGGTGTGAATATTTTCCTTTTGGGGGGTTATTTTAAGCAGAATTTCTAGCAGAAATTTAAAATTATTTTCTTTTTGGATTAGAGACAATTAACAGTTACATTTACCTCACATGCAGACTTTGACACACATACACACACAAAGACTAGGAAAAGAGAACAGAAAAGGGAAACAGAACTCTTAGTTTTTACACTTCCTGGTCATTCCCACTATAAATCTCAGTTAGCTCAAATTAGGGAAGGCACAAATCTTAAACATATTAACTGGTTGCATAGAAGAGAGAGAGAATCACTGTTCCTGTATATATATTTCTTTTCTTTTTAAGTACCTTTATTTAGCCAAATTGGTTCCCAGCAAAACCCTGAGCAAAAATCACTCTTTACATAATTTATGTGCATGCTTCTTTTTCATTCCCACCTGGAAGGGTAACTTCTTTTGACCCCAGGCTTTTAACAGTCTCCCTAAAGGAGACATCGGCAAGACCTTGGAATCAGAGCTTCCCATATTTTCAGATATGACTCTGACCCTTGTTCCTATTCCATGCGGTGAGATTCCCTCCTTGACTCTCCTACGTTTGCAGAGTGACTTTCTCTTAGAGTCCTCTGCCCTTGGTAAGGAAAATCTTATGGCCCTTGCCCCTGTAAGGCAACTCTTTTGAATCTCTCTTGCCCCTTGGTAAGGCAGTCTTTCAGCCTTTGCCCCTATACCCCAGTTTCAGACCACAAAGGGATCTGGGAGGACTCTTTCTTTCTTTTTGCAGAGTATGAGGGTCCCTCCTAGTAGAGTGGAACTTTGCCCAGTGGTTTCAGCCAGTTGCCCAGGTTCAACTCTCTCATTCATTCATTCATTCCATTTTCACATAGCTTCTCCCTTTTCCCTAACAAAAGGTTCTGCGCTCTGGCCAAACCCCCATGCTTTCCAGGATTTGCCACTTGAACAGATCCTTTTGTTGGTTAGGAAAGGCCAGAGGGAGCAAAATCCAACTTCTCACTCACACACACAGACATACACACATTTCCCTTGCTCCCCTGGGCTTTAAAATTAAAATTTAGAGGTACTCAACTTCTTTCCAAAGCAGCCCTTGAGCTCAAAACTCTCTTTACTACCCTTGCTCCATATGGGCATGGCCTGGGAAACCCATCCACAGACACAAGGGATCTGCTGTTGGCAAGATGGGGCTTGCCAGTCCCAGTCCACTGGTCAGGTTAGCTTGAAGTCCCATTTGGGGTGCCAAATTGGGATCCAGTCCAAGCAGGGAATAAACAAAATAAAGACTGCTTTAGAAAGAAGGTTGTAGTTTATTGAAGAGCAAAGCCAGACAGAAGCTTAGGTCTGGGAAAGCTGACCACATGTTGCTGGGAGTGGTTGTTGATTCTAGGGATCTTTGTCTTCCTAATCTCATCAGCTCCTAAGCTTCCTGATCCCAACCTTCTTGAATGAATTATTACATCTGCATTTCTAAAAGCTGGTTTCTATTGAATTTTCTGATTGGGGAGAGGGAGAAGTTTCTGCCTTTTAAAGATCTTCTCCATTATTTCTTTGGAGAAATATATTCTGCCTTTTTAATATTTCCCAAAATATTTCTTTCTCTGGATTCTTCACACAAAAGGAATATAAAGGTTTATTTGATAAAGTTTAAAATAGATATATTGCTATCTCTGATAACCCTTAATGACTTTTGCTGACATCAGGATTGAAAAATTAGGATTTATAGATTTGTTTATAGATGAGAGATGGGATGTGGGAAAAGAGGTCATTTGGTGTACTAAGTTGTTAAAACTGTTTATATTTGTAGTGACAAATAAAGAAGTTATTTCTTCATATATTTCTTTTCTCTTTATTTCAATATTCATAATTTTTATTCATTTCTTTTTTCTGCACCCTATCTTTTCTTTTTATTCCTTTATTTTTGTAGCTTATATTAGGTTTTATCCATATCATATTTAATAAAATTCTTAAAGAAATACTGGCAAAACCTTATCAAGAGCAAATGAAGTCTTTTATGTGACTGGAAAAGCTTGCTGGAGATTGAACGAGGACCTAATTTTGTTATATGCATTGGCAGCAAAACCTAGCCAGTAGATTTAGTTAAAATGGGAACTCACCACAATAGATTAATCAAAGGAATAATTTTGAAAGATTAGGCCAGGAAAGGAGGTTTCTTTTGATGAATTATGTTTAATACTAGATCCACAGGACAGCATCTTTCAAAATGTTCAAATCCTCCCAAAAGCAGCAACAGTATGAAGACTAGAAAATAAATGTTTTGACTGAATTTCAGTCAAATATGACAATTTTATAGACATATGTCCCATATCAAAACTTCCCTTGTCTATTATACCTGGCAAACAGTGCAAAATGAAACAAATATATTGTCAACACTGCAAACATTGGATGTTGGATGACAATATAAAGAGGCAGCCTTTTCCTTTACTTTGCTTTTAGAATTAGAAGATTCTGGGGGGAGGAGGAAAGATTATTTTCCCCGGTTGTTTTTAATAAGATAAGAAATGGCAGGTTACAGAACGGAAGGGAAGCTTTGCCCTTCAAACTGATTGGAGAACGTGATTATGACTGCTAATTGGAGTATGGAATTGTGCCAGATATCATGTGCTGAAGGGAGGGGAATTCAGATCTTGGCTTCCACCATGCTGTGCCTACAATTTGTTTCACGATTAAAGACTTTTTAGGGTAAACAATTCCTGAAAGTTCTTTGAAGTGTTTCGTTAGTTGGAGCCTTGACAAATATTGTGTTTTGCTGATATTCTAGTTATATGGTGAAAATTACAGATATATATTTAGTTTCAAATGTATTATTTGAAACTAAGCATCCCATTCACTTTAATAAATGGATTCCTTGGAGTGCACACATTTTTCAGTGTGATTGGAAATCAGAAACAAGAAGGATTGCTTCAGTGAAGAACTGTAGAAGATGACTAGGCTGAGCCTGAGGGAGGAGTCAAACGTATCATCAGTCTTGAGTCTTTTCGCACCCACAAGAGACCTAAGTCCAGCCCACCTTGAATTCTGTTATCTCTTATCTCTATAAAAAACTGAACTACTAACAGTCACGGCAAATTTGCCTTGACTGTTAGTAGTTCAGTTTTTTATAGAGAGAATTAGCCTGAAATAAACCTGTATTTATTTTAACTGCCTTGCTTCCTGATTTCTTGCACCTGACAAGATCAGAAACAATCTGTGCATACACAGGATCTGAAGCAAGCACAGCTGTAGTATTTAGGAAAGAAATGAAATAAAAACATTTTAAAGAATTAAACAAAAACAGTAAATATGGTAAACACAGGATCCTGGGCATTCTGTAGTATAAATTGATATTTTCATTGAAGATTTCCTGGACTGAGATGATGGCTTGCCTTGAAAACCCCTGCATTATATTATCAGGAAATTGCCCATTAAGCTAAGTTTGCCTGACCCAAACTTCCCAAACTGGGAGTCCTCTTGATGACTTGGGACTACAACAGGCTGAATTTCCAGCCAGAATGTCCAACGACTCTGGAAGTTGTAGTAGCAGCTCATCTAGAAAGCATCTATGTGAGGGAGGCTGGCTTACTCCCTATCATTTAGCAGGAATTGTTTCAAAGAACATGGCCTGTCAGTGAACATCTTGAAAATTTTCCCTTGGAAATCTGAAACCTTCCTTCCAAAATTATGGAAGGGTATTTTTAATTTACAGTATTCTAAAGCCAGTCTTAGTCTTTACATTCCTAGAATGTGAAGTGAAATGGGCCTTAGAAAATCTGAGCAACAACAAAGCTAGTGGAGGTGATAGTATTCCAGCTGAGCTATTCAAAATCTTAAAAGACGATGCAGTAAAAGTGCTACACTCAATTTGCCAGCAAATTTGGAAAACTCAACAGTGGCCACAGGATTGGAAAAGGTCAGTTTACATTCCAATTCCAAAGAAAGGCAATGCCAAAGAATGTTCAAACTATCGCACCATTGCACTCATTTCACATGCTAGTAAAGTTATGCTTAAAATCCTACAAGCTAGACTCCAGCAGTATGTGGATCGAGAACTACCAGAAGTACAGGCAGGATTTCGAAGAGGCAGAGGAACTAGAGATCAAATTGCTAACATACGCTGGATCATGGAGAAAGCTAGGGAGTTCCAGAAAAACATCTACTTCTGCTTCATTGACTATGCAAAAGCCTTTGATTGTGTGGATCACAACAAATTGTGGCAAGTTCTTAAAGAGATGGGAGTACCAGACCATCTCATTTGTCTCTTGAGAAACCTATATGCGGGTCAGGAAGCAACAGTGAGAACCGAACACGGAACCACTGATTGGTTCAAAATTGGAAAAGGAGTCCGGCAAGGCTGTATACTGTCGCCCTGCCTATTTAACTTATATGAAGAGCACATCATGAGAAAGGCAGGGCTAGATGAATCAAAAGTTGGAATTAAGATTGCCGGGAGAAATATCAACAACCTAAGATATGCAGATGATACCACTCTAATGGCAGAAAGTGAAGAGGAACTAAAGAGCCTCTTGATGCGGGGGAAGAAGGAGAGTGCAAAAGTAGGCTTGAAACTCAACATTAAGAAAACCAAAATCATGGCATCCGGCCCTCTCAATTCCTGGCAAATAGATGGGGAAGAAAGGGAGGTAGTGACAGATTTTATTTGTCTGGGCTCCAAGATCACCTCAGATGGGGACTGCAGCCAAGAAATTAAAAGACGCTTGCTCCTGGGGAGGAAAGCTATGGCAAATCTAGGCAGCATTCTAAAAAGCAGAGACATCACCCTGCCAACAAAAGTGCGTATAGTCCAGGCCATGGTTTTCCCAGTTGCAATGTATGGCGGTGAAAGTTGGACCATAAGAAAGGCTGAGCGCCAAAGAATTGAGGCCTTTGAACTATGGTGCTGGAGAAGACTCCTGCGAGTCCCTTGGACTGCAAGGCGTTCAAACTGGTCAGTCCTAGAAGAGATCAACCCCTACTGCTCTTTAAAAGGCCAGATCCTGAAGTTGAAACTCAAATACTTTGGCCACCTAATGAGAAGGAAGGACTCACTGGAGAAGGGCCTAATGCTGGGAAAGATTGAGGGCAATAGGGGACGACAGAGAATGAGATGGCTGGATGGAGTCACTGAAGCAGTAGGCGTGAACTTAAATGGACTCCAGAAGATGGTAGAGGACAGGAAGACCTGGAGGAACGTTGTCCATGGGGTCGTGATGGGTCGGACATGACTTCGCAATTAACAACAACAACAACAACAAAGCCAGTCTTTATTTTTATATAGTTAACCAGGATGTGTTCAAACAAAAGCATGATCAGAGATACAATAAAAATAGGGAATGCTAAGAGTAAAAAAAAAAAAAAATCCCCAAAGGGGTAAAATCATCACTTAATGAATAATAAATGAAAATCATATGGATAGTTCATGAAAAAAAAAGAGATAAAGGGTTGTACTCACAAGTTTACATTTTTTAGTGAAAATTCTCTATTGTGAATGTGGATGCATTTGATTTACACTGGGTGTTATATCATGTTGTATAGATTATATGGTATAGGTTATATCATACCATATAGGTTATAATATACATATTTAAACTGGTTTAAATAGGTAGTCATTGAGGCTTCAGAAATAATTGCTTACGACTTTATTCCAAAAAGATGTTTGGAGAGATACAGTGCTAACATAGCACTTGTCTGCAACTCTTGAAAGCAGCTTCCAGAATCCCTGAAAATTATATGGCTGCTTTTAAAAGATTCAGACAGGTGTTATATTCACACCCAATGTTGCATTCATTATTGTTTTTGAATGCACCCAATGTTTTTGAATGCACCCAATGTTGCATTCAAATTTTGAATGCACCCAATGTTGCATTCAAAAACACTTTTTGTAAAGAAATTGAATTCAGACACGGCCCCAGTAGTCACACAACTTCAATCATGAGCATGGTAATAATTAGATGACTTCTTGGGACAACAGGAAGTAGCCTTTAAATAACAATAACAACAACAACATTAATAATAATAATCCAACTATCCAGATGTGGGTCAGTTTCAAATAAAGAATAAATTTCAATTTAAATAAATATCAGTTTTAAATATGTCAGTTACTAATGTGTTAGCTTCAGATAAACTCAATCATTCAGATGAGTCATATGACTTTCTAGGAGGCAAAAAGTACTGGGTTTTTTTTAATGAATAATGTTGAACTATGCTGTGAATAATTTAATATTAATGTTGCCCTTTATCATTTTCCAAACAGTTTTAAGAGAAGTGTAAGTAATAGTTATACCTTGTATACCAGGATGATGACCATAAACTGCCTACTTACCATTAGACATTTAGGCTATGTGTTCAAAATATGAATTCAATATTTATAGATTGCATATCTGAGATTAAGGGGCAGAAGGACAGGAAGTAAGCAATACTGAAGATGATATTCTAACACTCCCTTAGAGGCAATCAGAAGGAGAGAGGCTATTTCTGATTATGTTGCCAGTTACAGATGGCTGTAAGTCAACTCTGATAAATACAATAGCGAACACTTGGTTTACCTGGGTGATAATTTATATGTGTATATATTTATTTATTTATCAAATTTATATGGAAGAATAAGTTTGATGTGGTGGTTAAGGCATCAAGCTAGAAATCAGGAGACCATCAGTTCCAGTCCCATTTTAGTCACAAAGCCAGCTGGATGATCTTGGGCCAGTCACTCTCACTCAGCCCTAGGAAGGAGACAATGGCAAACCACTTCCCAAAAAACTTGCCAAGAAAATCCAGGCAGTCTCTGAGAATTGGACACAATTGAGAGGAAGAAAAAAAATATGGCTGCCCATCTCACACAAAGTGACTCTAGGCATTATACAGCCATTAAAATCAGACAATAAATATATAAAAAGAGGGGTGTGCTGGCCTAGTGGTGAAGACACTCACCTCTCACTTGGAAGGCTGAGAGTTTAATTCTAGGTAGCAGCAGATGTTTCTCTCCTAGAGTGCAAAGAGAAAATATCTACTGCAAACTCCATGTAGGTGTGAGGAAGGGCATCCATCCTGTAAACGCTCAGATCCACCCAGTCTTCTCGACTCTAACCCAAATTAAGGGATTACAGCAGCGATTCTCAACCTGTGGGTTGCAACCCTTTTGGGGGTCGAACGACGCTTTCACAGGGGTCGCCTAAGACCATCGGAAAACACATATTTCCGATGGTCTTAGGAACCTAGACACTAGTGAGAATTTCTGCTCAAGGCTAGCTCTGCCAGCCAGCTTGGGCAGACAGGAAAGTAGCCACCTCAGCAGCATGGCGGGGCTGCGCTACCCATTGCAGAGCAGCTACTGCTGCATCGCCACAGCTATGAACCTCCTGTTCGGCGTCTTTCTTGCCTGGCTTCTGTCTGGGAGAAGCGCAGGGCCAAGGTAAAAAAACAAAGCCTGGTGAAATACTCCCGAGGGATAGTGTCGATCTATAGCGGGAGGTGAAGGGGATGGGCGGGTGGATGGGGGTCGACCAGAAGGGAACCGGGTCTGATAAGGGTGAAAGTTGAGTGAGGTTTTCCCCCTCGCCCCTCTCTCCATCTCCCTTTGTGCAGCGGCGTCTCTGGCTGTTGCCTTCCCAGTCACCGAGAAAGGGGGAAAAAAGAGCTGTGAGTGAGTTCCCCTTTCTGCCTTGTTGCTGAAAGCTTTTTTTTTTTATGACCACTCGTTCAGAACTCCTTGGGGCTTGTTTGCATGAGCTTGTGGCAAATCAGTAAATAAAGGGGTGGGGGAGCCAAACCGTCCAAGGCATTTGCACCCTGAACGTGTAGACACTGTTTTCATGACTTGCTACCACCACCCCCTCTCTTCCCGCCCTGCTCAGGCAATGCGCTGCTGCTGCTGCTGCTGCTGGCTGAGCTGAGCTGAGCTGTGGCGCTGAGCGATCCCCATGTGCTCTGCCCCCGGCCGCCCTCCACACCGCGCCGGAGCCTCCCCGCACCGCCCGGCCTACCTCCCTCGCTGTCGGAGGGCATCTGTGTGGGTCTCCAGACCTTACTGGACTACTATCCCCAGCAGCCCTAAAAAGCACTGTGGAAGAGTGGGGAATGCTGGGAGTTGCAGTTCATCACCATCTGGAAAAACATGACTCTCCAAAGATCAATCCTTTCCTTCCTCCTTCCTTCCTTCCTTCCTTCCTTCCTTCCTTCCTTCCTTCCTTCCTTCCTTCCTTCCTTTCCCCCTCAATCTCCTTCCATCTACATCTCCTTCTTTTCCCCTTCAATCTTCCTTCCTTCCTCCATCTCCATCTCCATCCTTTCCCTTCAATCTCTCTTTCCTTCCTTCCTTCCTTCCTTCCATCTCCTTCCCTTCCCCTTCAATCTCTCCTTCCTTCCTTTCCCTCTCAATCTCCTTCCATCTCCTTCATTTCCCCTTCAATCTTCCTTCCTTCCATCTCCATCCCTTCCCCTTCAATCTCTCTCCTTCCTTCCTTCCTTCCTTCCTTCCTTCCTTCCTTCCTTCCTTCCTTCCTTCCTTTCCCCTTCAATCTCCTTCTTTCTCCATCTCCTTCCTTTCCCCTTTAATCTTCCTCCCTTCCTTCCATCTCCATCTCCATCCCTTTCCCTTCAATCTCTCTCCTTCCTTCCTTCCTTCCTTCCTTCCTTCCTTCCTTCCTTCCTTTCCTTCCTTCCTTCCCCCTTCAATCGCCTTCCTTCCTTCCATCCATCTCCATCTCCATCCCTTCCCCTTCAATCTCTCTCCTTCCTTTCCCCTTCAATCTTCCTTCCTTCCTTCCATCTCCATCCCTTCCCCTTCAATCTCTTTCTCCTTCCTTCCTTTCCCCTTCAATCTCCTTCCTTCTCCATCTCCTTCCTTTCCCCTTCAATCTTCCTTCCTTCCTTCCCCTTCCCTCCCTCCCAACATTTTTGAGCAAGGAAGAGTAAGCGTCTCCAGCGAGCATTGCTATATTGTTTTTGTGATTAATCACTATGCTTTAATTATGTTCAATTCGTAACAATGAAAATACACCCTGCATATCAGATATTTACATTACTATTCATAACAGTAGCAAAATTACAGTTATGAAGTAGCAATGAAAATAATTTTATGGTTGGGGGTCACCACAACATGAGGAACTGTATTAAAGGGTCACAGCATTAGGAAGGTTGAGAACCACTGGATTACAGGGTTGTAAATTTTTTTAAAAAATAAAAGGCAGTTATTAAAAACAGTCATTATTATAAATACAACCATCCAGTACAGGAGAGATTAGACTAAATGTGATACTAGAGCCATTTTGAGATTTCTCTGGTCCTCTAGAACCCCTAGGGCAGGGGTGTCAAACTGCTGGCCCGTGGGCCGGACACGTTATCTGGAAGCCACGCCCACCCCATTGCCAGCAATGGCAAAACCATCCTGACACGTTGCGGAATGTCACGTGACGTCGCGAGTTTGACATGTCTGCCCTAGGGTCTGAAGACAAAGCTAAATCTTGAAGGATCAACTATGGAGTCAGGAAGAATGTTCCATATAAGATGGGTGTTGTGACAAAAAAGGCCTGCCTCCTGAGACCCACAGTAGACAAGACTCAAAGCCTGTTCTGTCTGCCAGATCTAATATCATAGAAGGGGTGGAATTTCTGAGTTATTACTCTAAACCAGTGGTTCTCAACCTGTGGGTCGGGACCCCATTTGGGGTCGAACGACCATTTCACGGGGGTCACCAAACAACGCAGTCCGCCATTTTTTCTCCCCTTTTCCTTAGCTGTGCTACTCCCTTTTATTCTATTGGCTTTTGAAAGCCAATAGAATAGACTCTCTTGAATAGTGCTGCACCAGTTGAGTAGTCCTCGACTTACGACCGATTGAGTAGTCCTCGACTTACGACCGGTTGGGGGTCGCGGCATTAAAAAGGTTGAGAACCACTGCTCTAAACGGTGCACTTACAGTCTGAGTCAGATTGCAACAATTATCTTTTAACAAGAGATGAGTTTGCAGTCAAGAAGTAGTGAACAGAGAGTCCTTTATTTTAAATCTTTTTTAGTAAATTACAGAGAGATAAATAGTATCCCTAGTAGGGAAAAGAAGTTCCTTTAAAAAGTTAGGAAGGAAGGAAGAAAAGGAGAAGGAAAACCACACACTCACCTGCTTGGATTTTTCTTCTAATCTATTATTAAAGAACTAATCTTTTTGCATTTCTGGTGCTGGTGAGCTCTCTAAAGAAAATAATAGGCACCATCTTTAAAGAACTGAAAAATTCAATTCATAGAAACAGATTTTCTTAAATAAAATATAACAGATGTCAAACTGAGATGTAGTAGAAAAAATGCCGACTGCTTGGATTGGATTAAACTGGTTAAACTTAACCATCATATGCATATCTATCATGTGTTTCTATATTTATTAATGAGGACACATTTCTTCATATAGAAAACATCTATGTATGGAAATACTATTGAAAACATCTATCATGTGCAAAATAATGTAATTTACTACATTATTTTTCTGTAGTAGATTTCAGGCTGTTTTAAGATTCTTTCCATGAGCCCTCAGATTCTGCCAGTTTTCAGCCAAAATACACTTCATGTTAGTCTACTCTGGTTTTTTTTCTGTTTTGTTCTACTGAAGATTTTATCCTACATTTAACTTTCTTGCCTGTGCCATTCTTGTTACTCCAAGTTCTCTCATAATACTACAGGAATTCTATGATTCTGGATAGTGTCCCCTCCTCCTCCTCCTCCTCCTCCTCCTCCTCCTTTTCCTTCTCCTTCCTCCTTCTCTGATAAATATATTTCATTTTTTCTTCCAGAAAATTAAGGAAAATTTTCACAAAATTCTTATGGATACATTTTGGGTTTCTGGTACTTAAGTTGTGAATGGGGATATGTGACTACCCAGGATATAGCACTCTTTCTAGTAGTAGGCTATATTTTGTTTGTTGTTATTTTTATTCCCATGTTTCTATTACATGTCCATGGCAAAGGCATAAGGAAACTTCTCCGTTGATCATCTGGAAAGCCAAGTTGTGGGTGCCAACTGAACATTTTTCTAGTGAAATGTTGTTCTTGGTAGTCAGTCAAATAAATCAGTCTACTATCTTGAATGTATCATAAAGCCAATCTCTTTGGGTTTGCTTAGTCATTATAGTTTAATTAATGGAAATATAGGATAGAAGATGGATTATTCTTCTAGTGAAGATAGCAATAGGTTGGTTTTGTTCTATTTTTCCCATTCCTGGAGGCCTTATACATAATGTAAGAATAATGTAAGTACTGAAGGTGAGGAAGAATATTTTAACAAAGTTAGCGTATAACTTCAAATGTATTAGTAAGAGAACAAAATTAACTATGTAGCTTAATTATGCTTTTAAGGTCCAGTACTAAAGATTTGGGAAGCAAATGCATTTTGATTGTTTCAATTTTTTTAAACAATATTTGTAAGAATAGTAATAAATGTTACAGAACTATAGAAGACTTTTATGAATTCTGAGACATTGAAAGAGAGATCAAGAGTAGCATTCTTTCCTTGATAGTCTCATTTAAAGGATAGGTTTGCAGATAAACTCTCAAAAGTTCACAATACCTAGCAGAAGGATGATTAAACTTCAGTTTCTATTTTGATGTTGATCTCACAAAATGGAACAAAATGCAGTTCACTGATCACAGTGGCGACCATGAACTTCCATTTATCAAATTAAGCATTCGAGTTTGGCCCGAACACTTCGGATGCAGACAATGTGTGTGCCAGCATGGTCTCTGAGCTGCACAATACACAGTAGCCTTTGTGAAATTAATGGCAAATGAAAACAGCATCAGAGCCAAACCGTTGTGTACCACTGAAGTTCAACCCAAAATAAAAGCACACTTTTGATCATATGTAATTTGTGTGGATATTTGTAGGATCAGTTCATTTCGGCAGAATTTACACTGCTTTATTATGTGTAAATTATGACACTATTTATTATGACACTAACTAAGGTTACTTCTGCCCTGATTATATGCTCCACACAGCCATCGATTCTGCTTGAATGGGCTTTATGGCGTATTTCTGTTTATCCCCCTCATTTTCATATTAGATGTTCCACACAGCTACTAATTTTGGATGACATTCCATCCATTCTCTTCTCGTAGGATCTTCAGGCTTACTGTGTGATATTTCTCACTGCCATCATTGATATCTTTTAGGTGTCCTTACTTAAATACACAATTGTCTCTTCATCCTCTGCACAAGCCATTCACTTTATATACTGTAGCTATTGAAATCCATAAATCTTCTGAAAAAAGGCATCCGGTAGCTTCTTTGGATTTCTTTGCAACATATCAGAATAGAATAGAAGAATTGTACCTATCCTATTATTTCCTTGTTTTCTTTTTATTCTTTTCCCTGGGCTGGTCCCTACATTATGAATCTTTAATTTAATTATTTGCTTACCAACAAGCGTACTTGATATTCAAATTGGAATTGTGTAATGCCATAGTTTTTTTATGTGCTTTTTCTTTATTGATATTTATTGGATATTATGGGAATTGGAAATATTTTAGAAATGTAGCATACTTAGCCATGAACCAAGGTTAACAACTCACAATGGCTGCATTCGTGCAACATACAGGTAGTCTTCAACTTATAACCATTTGCTTAACAATTGTTCAGAATTACAGTAGCACTGAAAAAAGTGGCTTATGACCAATCCTTGAACATATGGCCATCACAGTATCTCCACAGTCACATGACTGGAATCTAGACACTTGGCAACTGGCCAAGGATGATTGCAGCACCCCGAGGCCATGAAATCACCAGCTGTGATTTTCCCAGCTGACTTCCAACAAGCAAAGCCAATGAAGGAAGGTAGGTTCACTTAATGACAGTGTGATTCACTTAACAACTGCAGTGATTTGCTTAAGAGCCATGGCAAAAAAGGTCATAAAATTGGAAAGGATTTACTTTAAAACTTAGCAATGAAAATCCTGCTCCTGGTTTTAGTTGTTATTTGAGGATTACCTGTACTACAGTTACATGGATGACCAGGAGGCACCCATGTGACTGGCTTCTTCCTCTTTGGGATTTGTCAGAAGCCCAAATTAATATCTGGAAGCCAGATATTAATTCTATGGGGTTAAAACAGCTACTGGGAATTGAACTAGACTTTCACACTATAGAATATGAATGCATGAGTTTAGCATTTAGCTTTAGGTCTTGGTGCTCAGCAGTTGCAGGAAGGAATATATAAAACCTTTCAGAATAGTATATACAGTCTAGCATCCCTCAAGGCAGGCACAGCCACACTTCTCTGTGCATAAATGATTCACCTGTGGAGATGGTTACCAGCATCAAATTCCTGGGTGTGCAGCTAACAAGTAGGCTGGCTTGGTCACTCAACAGTGAGACACTGGTAAAGTGGGCACAGCAGCACCTGCATTTTCTGCATCACATGAGAAAAGCACATCTTTCTTCCCCTGTCCTGACCACTTTCTACAGGGGGACGATCGAGAGCATCCTGTCATATAGCATCACAGTCTGGTTTGGAAGCATCACTGCTTCAGACAGGAAGGCGGTGCAGAGTAGTGAGGATCGACAAAAAGATCATTGGCAGCTCCCTCCCTCCCATCCAGGACATAGCACAGAAACATTGCTTGAACAGGGTCCGTAGGATTATCTGAGACACTACACATCCTCTTCACAACCTGTTTTCCTTGTTACCTTCTGGGAGGAGATTTCATGGTATCCGAAGCAGAACATCCAGATTCATCCAGAGTTTCATTCCATACAGCATTAACCTTGTGAACTCTCAAGCTTCTTCCTTCCGTTATATATTCAAATGGACAGTATTTAATATTTATTTGTTATGTATATGTAGGGGTGTGGATCTATACATATGTTGTACATAGTATGTTTAGGTGTGTGTCATGTATGTGTTTCACTTTGAGAGCAGGCAACTAAATTTCATTTTTGATGTGTGCCGTTGTGCCCACAGTAAAAAATAACAATAAAGATTATCTTATCTATCTCAGAGTAGATTCCCTCAAAAGCTTCTAAATATTACCTGTTAGGTGGAGAGTTTGAACCTCCTAGAGTTCATATTTGGCTACCAACATCTGATGAATCTCAAAGGATGAAACCAGGTAGACAATGTAAGTCACATCACTGTGTGAAAAAAAGAATACTCCCACCTCAGCTTGGGATAGGTGGAGGGAGATAGATGTCACACATACTCCATACATGGGGTATAACATAATCTTTTAAACCCGCAACATGCTATATAAATCATTTAAATGAATGAAATAAATGATATTAAATAGGGCTATCATACCTGGGCTCTAAAAATGCAGACATCCACTAGATGGCAGGAAAGATGTACAGAAAATTCTAATTCTGGGTTCCCAATGTAGTTCATGTCTGGATTTTTGCAGTCCAGATGTGATTGTTTTAACACACACTCAGACAAACCAGTTTATGATTTAACAGGATGTGTAAATTCAGCTAGTGATATGTGATAACTCAGGTATCACTGAGTCCCTATCTGAGACCCCCCTTTGACTTTATCTTTTCCATACCCTAGGACAGGGTCTTCAACCATGGCAACTTTAAGACTTGTGGACTTCAACTCCCAGAATTCCTCAGCCAGCAAAGTCAACAAGTCTTAAAGTTGCCAAGATTGGGGACCCTTGCCCTAGGATACCCATATCTGGGCTGCTAACATTTGTTAAAGAATCAAATAAAAAAATAATAAATCAAGACAACCACTAGATGGCAGCAAAGAGAATAGTCTATATTTCTGCTGCCCTCTGATGAACATTCAGATTCTTGCATTTCTCAATGCAAGGTAATTCGGCCCTGATCTGTCCTCAAAAACAAAGATATCAATTGCTCAGATTTTGAATTCAATTGGCTATGAGATATAGCCAAAGAAACATTGCTATAGGTATCTGATATTTTGTTCATTCTCATATATAATTTACATGATACAAATGTGACACTATGTAGTATACAACAAAGATAAAACAATCAATAAAAACTTAAAACAATTATCACCCTCATTAGTAAGAATATTAAAAGATTTTTTTTTTTTTAAAAAAAAGAAGGAACGGGTAATGTTGATAATAGCAGGCCCACCTTACTAGCTTGCCAATCTCCTGGGGTCACAGGCCTGTTGGCATAACCAAATCTTGAAGGATCATCAGAAGTCCAGAAGTGCTGAAGCCGGTCTGACCTTGGGGAAAGAATATTTCAAAAAGAGGCCCATGGCCTATTACCAAGCAAATTTAGTTCCCTAGATGACAGAACCTATAATATGCCCTCTATGTTAGATCTGATGGGACTGGCAGATGAAATCAGAGAATGGTGGTGACTTAAATAATCTGGTCCCTTGTCATGTAAAGGTCAACACCAGCACCTTGAATTGGACCCAGAAACACTTTTTCCCCTGAAGGGGTTTGCTATTGTCTCCTTCCTAGATTTAAGAGAAACTGAATAACTTAATAGCAATAACACTTAGACTTATATACTGCCCCATATTGCTTTACAGCACTCACTGAGTACTTTACAAATGTCAGCATATTTTTCCCCAAAATCTGGCTCCTCATTTTACCAACCTTGGAAGATTGGAAAGCTGAGTCAACCTTGAGCCTGTCAGGATCGAATTTCTGGCTGTGGGCAGAGTTAGCCTGCAATACTACATCCTAACCACTATGCCCCCAAAGTCATTGCAGTAATCCAAACGGGAGATGACGGGGCCAGAGCACAGGGTAGCCACTTCTTATATATTAATAAATCCATAAAACATCATTTTTTTTAGCCCTGGCATCAAAAGAAACTTCAAAAAGGGTTGCTAGAGCTAACAGCATTTTAACTTTAATCAAATAAACCAACTTTATATTCCTTGCTTTTACTTCTAACAGTCTTAATTTTAGTTCATTCAAATATTGTCATAGCATTAGATTTCTCTTTATTTCCTCTTTGTCCCATCACATAGAGTTTTTAAAATTTTTAGCAAGCCTCTTTTGCAAATCCAATAGGAAAAAATATCCAGCTCATTCTCTTAATATGTCATTTGTGTTTTCCATTTCATTTGTAAAACCTCAGCCAATTTCTTTTGTAAATCCAGTGAAACATTCTTTTCTAAGTCATTCTCTGGGCCTGTTAGTTGTAAAATCACTTTCAATACCATCTCTATCTTATCAGGTGAAATTTGTTCTACGTCTGTCATTTCTTCAATAACATATTCTGCATATAGTCTGCTCATAGAAGCATTATTACTGATATTATTGATATTATTATGGCTATTATTTTCTGATCCCATTCTTCAAAAGTCTCCTTCAGTATTTTAATTGTTGGAATACTTTTGCAGGTTTGAAAATGTTTTCTGTACTTAAATACTTTAGTCCCCTCTATTGTCCAGTTTTTGAAATCATGGATTTCTTTATCTTCATTTTGTCTTGTAAAAAGCAAAACAGAATTTATTTCCCACAGGAATATGTTTGTTCTTTATAATTTATTCCAACATCTTACTATAAAAGTTCCAATATTTCAGTTTTATCAGATTCTTAGCCCATTTATACCTTTCTAAAATCAAAATATTATTTAGCTTTTTACTCTTTCTTTCAGACTCTTTAAACTCTTAAGCTTATAATAAAAAAAATCTTTCATTTAGGTTTCTTTCATTTAGGTTTGAAGGCACACAAACTTTGACTTGTCATTCCAAAGTTAATAAGCAATTTCCAAAAGTGATTAGAAAGTAATGTTTGTGAACTTAGAATCCTTCAAAAGTCTCTGCCATAATTGCAAGCAAGATGCCTAATCCTGTTCTCTCGGTCCTCAAACTCTCAGAAAACCACTGTCCTACAATCTCCTTGTGAGGAGTAGCCACAGTATATGTGGTCGATCTGGAGTATATGTGGGCGATCTTCTCTCTTCTCCTTATCTGGAGATGTTCCAAGAAACTAGTCTACCCGCTGTTCCTTGGACTTTGCCATCATTGTCAGCTCCACTTTCACAGAGCTGTCTTTAGTTTGCCATCCCATCCCAGAAACCAATCATATGTTTTATTTTTTTATTAGTTTTTTTAATGTTTACAGTTCATAAGTGCTTAATAAACAATGTGTTGTTTGGGTCTTAGCTTAATAATATATATTAAAATCCTAATCTCTATCCTGTTTTTCCAGCCACTGATAAAATACATTCTATATTTGAAAATATTCTGTATCTTCTTTTTCTTTAATCTTCAATATAAGTCTGTCCATTTATGCACATTCCAGCATTTTCTTAATTATGTCATCTTCCCATGGTATTTCTTCATTTTTCCAATGCTGCACAAAAACAATTCTTGCTGCTGTTAATACATGTACCATTAGATATACATTTTCTTTCCCATATTTTCCTGAAATTATAACTAATAAAATAATTCTGGCTTAAAATCTACATGTTTTCTTAACATTCTTTCTAACAAGTATGAATTTTTATCCAATTTTCTTTTGCTTTAGGGCACGTCCACCAAAGATGATAAGATGTGCCTGATTTTTGCCTACATTTCCAACAATTGCTAGACATATTTTAAAACATTTTTGCTAACCTAGCAGGTGGTAAGTGCCATCTATAAAACATTTTATATAAATTTTTTTATATGCAATTGCCATTATTATTTTATAGTTTCTTTCCCAAAGATTTTACCAGTTTTCTAACTCTATATTGTGCCCAAAATTTTTAGCTCATGTTATAATTGTTTCTTTTACTTGTTCATCTTCCATCTTTAAGCTTAACAAAAAATATACAATTTCTTAATCAGTTTTTCACCTGATGAAATAATACCTGATCAAACATTGTCTGATCTTTATAAAAACCATATATTTTGACATCTTTCTCATTTCTCATTTGTATTTGCAAATGATGCCACCATGATAACTCAATGCCCTGTTTTTCCAACTCTTGTTTAGTTTTTAAATTCCCTTCAGGATTCAAGATGTCTTTGTAAATTACAATTTTCTTCGGGTTCATTAAATTTGGGTGAGTGAACGTTTCCATTGTTGAAAGCCAGCCTGATATTTTCATATAGATTTTCACTTTTATCTTTTCCCATACTAAAAATAAAGCATTTCTTACATAATGATTTTGGAAATATCTGTGAATTTTGTTCTTTCCATAGAAAAGCATGTCATCCCAATTGTAGGTCATGTCCTTCTAAGTATAATAATCTTTTATGTCTAAGAGTAATCCATTCCTTTAACCATGTTAATGCACATGCTTGGTAGTATAAAACCCAGTCCTGGAGTCCAAAGCCTCCATTTTCTTTAGATTCTTGTAACAATTTCAGTCTAATTCTAGCTTTTTTCCCTTGCCAGATAAATTTCAAACTCGATACATTTAACTCATCAAAAAAACATTTCTCTATTTTATAGGTATTATTGGTAATAGAAACAGTAGTTTTGGTAGAACATTCATCTTTATCGTAGCTATCCTTCCTAACACTGACAATTGTAATTTTTTCCATTTTTCCAAGTCTAGTTTTATTTTTTTAATAGTTTTATATAATTGTCTCCTTTTATTGTTGCACATCTTGTTGTTAGGTATATTCCCAAGTATTGAACTTTCTTAACTATCTGGAGATCTATTTTTTCTGACAATTGATTTTTTTGTTTATCTGTAAGATTCTTAACTGTAACTTTAGTCTTTTCTGTTTATTTTCAGACCTGGTACTTCTCCAAATTCTTCTATTTTTTTCAATAATTTAGAGTTTGTCTCCAAGGGTTCTTCTAGAATAAATACCAAATCATCTGCAAATGCTTATAGTTTATATTTTTCATCTGTTATCTCCATTCCCTTAATTTATAGATCTTGTCTAATATTTCTATTTAACACTTCAAAGTTAATATAAATAGCAGTGGAGATAGTGGGCACCCTTGTCTTGTACCTTTTTTATGTTAACATTCTCTGTAAAATCTCCATTTATTATTACTTTGGCTGTTTTGATTATATTTATAATTTTTTCTCCAAAGTCCATACAATTTAATTGTTGTGTCATAAATTGCCAATTTACATTATCAAAGGCTTTCTGTGCATCTAGGAAAATTAGTGCCATTTGTTTCCCTGGATGCATTTCAGAATATTCCAGTGTATCCAAAATAATTCTTAAATTATTTTTTATTTGTCTCTTTGGTAAAAATCCATTTTGGTCTGGATGAATAAATTCAGTCAAAAACTTTTCAGTCTCTCTGCTATTACTGAAGAAAAAAAAATTATAGTCCACATTTAGTAGTGTTATTGCTCTATAGTTGTTTATCTGAGTCAAATCTGAGTCTTCTTTTGGAATTAGAGTAATATTAGCTTCTGTCCAGGTATTTGGTAGTTTGGCCTCTGATAGTACCTCATTACAGACTTCTTTCATTGGTAAGCTTAATATGTCTTGTAAACATTTATAGAACTCTGTGGGTAGCCCATCTAGTCCTGCAGTCTTATCATTTTTTTTGTCTTTTTATAGCCTCCATCAATTCCATCATTGTTATTTTTTCATTTAACATATTTTAAAATTTTTCAGGTATTTTTAGTAATTTGGTTTTTCCCATATATATTAAATTATTTTTTTCTTTAGCGATTTCTTCTGTATCATCTAATTTTTCATAAAATTATTTAACTATTTTTTTACTGTTTCGTTTTGAAATTGTAAACATCCTTTCCCATCTTGTTAATTTCTTCCCCTTTTCTTTTTTCAATTTATAGGCTAACCATCTACCTGGTTTATTAGCATTTTCAAAGAAGTTTTGTTTTGCCCTTTTAATTTGTTGGGCCATTTCTTCAGCTTCCATTATTTTTAGATTATGTTTTATTATCTCCATTTACTTTTTTAAAAATTTCTTTTGTGGGTCTGTTCGTAGTTCTAATTCCAGTTTTTTAAATTCTTCCTTTAACTTCATTTGTTTTTTTGTTTTTTTCCTTATTCTTTTTTGCCATATAAGTTACAGCTAAGCCTCTGAACTATGCTTTGGCCGTATCCCACACATTTTGAAGCGATGTGTGTTCTTTCTTATTTTCTTTAAAGAAGAATTCCATTTCCTTTGCTGCTATTTGTGTAAATTCTTTCTCTTTTAATAAAGATTTATTCAATGACCATCTGAGTTTTTCTTTATTCCTCTCCATGTCATCTTTATCGGGTTATGATCTGCCCATATATTGGTTTCTATCTCAATCTCATGTATATTCATCCTTAGATCAGAGGATAGCCATATCATATTAATTCTGGACCATAATTTGTGCCTATTCGAGTAAAATGTATACTGAGATTTTGGGGGGGGGATTTTTTTCCCTCCACACATCCTGTATACAGATTTCTTCTGCCATTTTGAAAAAAAGTCTTAGGTAGTGTATTTCTTCCTTTCCCCCCTATTTTGCTGCTTTTATAGTCTAGCTTTCCATCTACAATTGCATTGCAATCTCCTAGTAAGCAGATATTTTGATATTCTGTTTCCACTATTTTCTTATGTAGTTTTTGGTAAAATTCTTCTTGTTTGTTATTTGGTACATATATTGCTATCATCAGTGTCTGTTTTTGATTTATCATTGTTTCCACCATTAGTATTCTTCCTTCTTCATCTGCGTAGACTTGTTTGGAATCCATTGTCTCTTTAGTAAATAAAACTACTCCTCTTTTCTTTTGTTGTGCTAATGAAAAGTAGAGTTTCCCAAATTTTGAGCATTCCAAAAATTTATAATGTTGTCTTTTTATATGTGTTTCTTGGAGGCAAACTATATCCATTTTTAGTTTTTGTAGTTGTGTAAAAGTTTTTTTCCTTTGTGAGTGGGAGTTCAGTCCATTTATATTCATTGAGAGGATTCTGTTTTCCTTCTCCATTTCCTTTACTTATATTTAGAATTTATTCTCTGGACCAATCTGGGGATTGGTCCACAGGACTATTTACAGAAGATCTGATACTTAGAGTGTCTTTTTTTTTAAAAAAAAAAAATCCCACAATTTCCAAATTAAAAAGACTGAATGGTTGTTTTCTTAAGAGTTACGTATTTTATGATGTAGCAATGAGAGGCTTTGGGGTCTGTAAAAGCCTAAGAAATAATGTGGCATAGATGTTCACGAGGTTAACTACCAGGGAAATAATTGCCACGAGAATCAGTACAAAATCTCATTATAAACACAAGAAGGACCGCACTGCCTCTTGATCAAAGTGGCTTAGGGATTTTATTTTGCATGCATTTGTTTCAACATTTCTATTTGTTACTTTATGGTTACAGAATTGTGACTTCCATGTTTGAACACCCCATCTCTAACATAACATCATGAAGACAATGTTTTTTATCATCTGATATCTCCCTACAGCAATAATTCTCAAGAGAATTACTTTATCTACTCCGCTGCCAAATCTGTGTATGATATCAATGTGTACATCATGTGTTCTGTACAAGAGTCATATCCTCAATCGGTTATCACAACACCTTAGAACATAATTTGCTGTTTAATATTTTAAACTATTTTTTTCTATTTTTTCTTAATAGTATTGAGTTTTTCTCTCCCAGAAACATCTAATCAATGCTCTGAGGCATTTTTATTAAGTATGTATTTGCTTCATCTTGTTTAATAATGCTGTAAAATCAATTGTGAGAAGCATCGAAATATAGGAGGAAAAGTCTCTTAATGTGAGCATTCATTTAGTTTTTTACATTTGACCTGGAGGCTTCTTTAGAATACACTGAAGATTTAAAAAGAGATAAAAGGAGAAAATAGAAGCCTGCCCTTCTTTGGGGAAGTTAAAAACTCTGCAGAAAGAAAAATCACATTGATGTTTGCAGGGATAGGCAAAGAAAAGCAACTGGCTTTGTTGAGGTCATGCTTCTATCTCTATGACATTTGACAGTCAGCAGATCAACCCAAGAACTTTCTGTTCAAACACCAGATGCTAGTCTAGCAAAGAAATTTTTATCTATTAAAGACACAATATGAAACAAGTTATGTATTATATGAAGCTTGTACGAAACATAACTGTATTTAAAAAATTGACCAGATTTGCTGCTCATCAGCTTCCTTTGAAGGCTTTCATCATCTCCACATCAGTATTGTTGCTGATGGTGCTCAATAAAAGGGTAGGCATACAATTCTCAGCATCTTCATCCCTCTTTGTGGGTTCCTGAATTGTCTTCTCTCTTGCCTGAATGCTTTCTCTATTTAAACTTTCAAAGAGAGAAAACTGATATTTTTTCCTTCCTTCCTTCCTTCCTTCCTTCCTTCCTTCCTTCCTTCCTTCCTTCCTTCCTTCCTTCCTTCCTCATTTTAAAATGGTTTCTTATCTTACTCGCTGTTTAAATCCTCTCTGGCTCATTATTATAACAACAGGCTTTCTAATACTCTGATTGCCGGCTCCTTGTGAAGTTTGAAGTTTCTTTGAAACAACCGTAAGAACAAAATAATAAAAAGGGAGAGAATAATAATCAGCAGAGAGAAGGCTGAGATCCCGAAGGCAATTAAGCCATATGATGATAACAATGTGATGATGATATCTGGGGAAGACTTAAAGTGATACGTTATTCAACATGTTGAATAATTATTCCAAGTATGGCTAGCTGGGTGACTGTTATTCAGCTGTGCTTTTTGACTTAAGTGAAAAAAGATATACGTCCTTATTTTCAACACAGTATTTTCACTGCAATAAAACACACTTTTATAGGAAGAGGAAGCAGGCCACATCTGTCCTCAACCATATATCTATTTAATTGCTTTTGTATAGTATTAGTGCATTGTGATAGGAAACAATGCAATTTTGTTGCAACCGTGTGAGGTGGGTTGGGCTGAGAGAGAGTAACTGACCCAAAATTACCCAGCAGCTGCCTTTCATGCGTAAGACAGGACTGTCTAGTGCAGGGGTAGGCAACCTTGGCTCTTTTATGACTCGTGGACTTCAACTCCCAGAATTCCTGAGCCAGCCAAGCTGGCTCAGGAATTCTGGGAGTTGAAGTCCACGAGTCATAAAAGAGCCAAGGTTGCCTACCCCTGGTCTAGTGGTTTCTACGCCAGCATCTTCACCGTATATGAGTATTCTGAAAATTAATGATTCAGCAGCTTTTAATCAGCAGAATTAAAATTTGCAAAGGAAGATTAAAAAAAAAAAAACCACCCCAGGGATATAATTCAGAACAGTTTGTTCATGGGAAAAAAAATTCCTCTGAAATCATTGGACCTACAAATGATTAAAAGTTTTGGAATTCAGGCTCAAGTGTATTATATAGAAATCATTCTGAATTTTTAAATAGGTGTTAAAATATACATATGCTCGTGGGACTGAAACATTTATAGTTCAGCATCAGATTTTCAATATAGCAAGAGACAAAGGAGAGGAAAAGAAAAAAAATATGTACAGTATACTGTATACTCATGAAAATGGTTGAAGATGCTACGTAGAGCGGAATAGGTTGGAGCAAAATTGGAATGATATACTGTATCTGAGGATATCAATGTCCCATGCTTTCTATTATTTAACCCCTCCTTTAATTCAGGGCAGAGGTTTGAGAAGGGGAGGTGTTTGCTCAAAGTGTAAATACAGAAATGCATTTAGATTTTCCTTTCAGACGAGCACTTTAGGTTTTTTTTATTATTATTATTTTCTCCAAGAGTCATTTTAAACAGGCTATTGAGCCTCTGAGTTTCATAAATCAGAAATGAAAACATGTCAAGGTTTGATATATTGCTGTAGGCAAATGCAAGTACACCATTCCTCTTGTCTTTGTTTTTGATGTCTGTATAATGCATGGCGGAGTAGTTTGGAGAGTATGGAACATCCCTTTTGGTTTCCCTTTTAAAATCAGAAAAAGAAGTAGTTAAAGTAAAGGGCTAGGGAGACTTTTTAATGCAAATTTACCTAATCCTGAACCAATAAGCAAATCACAATGCAGCCAGTTGCATGCATTTTGTGCTGCCATTTCTAAAAAGCTACATCTTCTGAAAGGGCCTACAAAATGCATTGTGAGAAGCTTGGGCCTATGCTTTTCATTCTGGAATCCAATTAATTAATCCAATTAGCAGCCGAGGTGGCGCAGCAGTTAGAGTGCAGTACTGCAGGCCACTTTAGCTGACTGTGTCCAGCAGGTCAGCGGTTCAAATCTCACCGGCTCAAGGTTGACTTAGCCTTCCATCCTTCCGAGGTAGGTAAAATGAGGACCCAGATTGTTCGGGGCAATGTATATATATATATATATATATATATATATATATATATATATATATATATATATACACATACACATACATACATTGCTTACTGGTGTACACCGCTTAGAGAGTGCTTGCACTTAAAGCAGTATATAAGTCTCATAAATAAATAAATAAATAATTAGCGGGTATCTCATTAAAAAAAACCACTGTTCTCCAAGGCTTATGTTCCTTCAGCTCTCCACAAGATCTATCCTTCACCATCAAGATTAGAGACAAGAGACCTGAATCTTACAGTACTGGTCCATTTTGGCCTCTAGCAGAACAGTAGGATACTCATAACTCTTATCATTTCTTTTTCTCTTTCATCATCTCCAGCCTGAATGGAAGAGAGGGGTCTCCAGCGTACATCATAAGTCCAGTGAAGACGTATTGATAGAGATTGGGTTAGATTAGCAAATAATTTATGTCCTCCTTCTGAAAAAAAAAAAACCCAATTCAAATCATCAGGATTAAATAGGGCCTAGTTGTAAATGAAGTTCTGTCAATAAATCATTGTTATTTTTCTTCTGTTATGGGCTGGTGCATAGGCTTCTCTGGATATTGGCAACACTCCACTGTTTTAATTCTTCTTTGTACCTGTGAGGGTATAGTTCAAAAAAGTTGTTTTGTGAAACCTCACAGTCATTAGAGGGCAGAGTTCTATAAGAAAGAAGTCCAGAGGGCCTCAGCAAATATTTTAAGCAAGTTCAGAATTTATTTCATAAGGCAACTGGCCTTGGTGTTGTTTTGCCTCTGTCAAGGCAATGCTAGTGTTTGCACCAGGCTGCCTGAAACATAAATAATGTTTTCTTGTCATTAGAAAAGAAGCTTGCTGTGAAGTATAGAATTTCAACGTCTTCTTGAGCAAAATTGTGAATAATTTAGTTGTTAGACTCCAGGGGTCTGCCTCTACTTGGAGGCTGCCTTCTGTTGAGAAGTGTACTGCTCTGCTCAGAAATTCAAAACTAGCTGGAAAATAGGGCTAACTAGTTGCTAAGGGTAATGAGCTGGACTGGATTGCCTAAAAAGATAAAACATGAAATGAATGATATTACAGTATATTGATGAACATCATTTCACACCAGGGCAAAAAGATTTAACATAAAGCCTTAACAGGATACATGGTATCATATGTGAGTCTCTTTTTTTCCCTTTCCAATAGCTGACAGGAATAAATCTGGTAGTGTTGCAATTCACATTCATCCAGGTGTTTGAATTGCCATTTAGCAATTCTGTTGGGTATCTCTGCTTTCTTTGAGGTGAGAAGCAATGGTTCTGTTGGATAACAGTGGAGTATGAAGTACTTTGATTTGCTTCATAGAAGAGTTTTGCTCCATGAAAGCTATGTGATTTAGTGTACTGAAGTAAAGGACGGACCAGATTCCTCCCCTCCCCAGTGAAAAAAGGCAGGTGGTCTGAAACTGCTTCAGGTCTGAGTTGCAGGTGTAAATTCCTCTCAGCCTTCTCTCTTACCACAAATGCAGGATGGACTCCAAGGAGAGAGCCAAATGAAACAACATGATCACTGAGCTTTTTTCCTAGAAGGTCCACTCACTGTGGGGAATTGTTTCTTTCAAATCTCCACCAAAATGGAGGACCTTCTCTAAGTGTCCCACCACCCTACATAATAAGATATCTAGGACATTATACCAGCAACAACAAAGGAAACACATTAACTTCCTCCAAAGGCATACATCTGAATAGCATTTGCATATATTAATTCTGCTGCAGCAAGTGTCCTATTTCAACTTAAGGATAAATACTTCCAAGAAGAAAGAATGTTGTCTACTTATCCACTTGGCTCCAGATTCAACGTAACATTGATGAATGTCAATGATATGCTCTGGTGTGGTGGTGGGCTTTGTGGCTTTGCTCACTGGTTTTGATAAAGTGCTAGGAAAGTTGGTATTATATGTTGGCAAATTTGCCTTATCACTGACTGGACTCTGTTGTGTAAGGATTCTGACTGATTGGTAATATTCTACAAGAGACTATTAATAGAAGCAGTTTGACAATGAGATACAGTAGGCAATGTCACATGGAGGCAAGCCACAGATTTATTTATCCTACATATTTATTTATCAGAAGAAGTGGTAGGCATAGAAGACATAGCATTCATAGTTTTACTACAATAAATCTAGAAGAGTTAACCATGACCTGATAGAGACTGGCAGGAAATCCAAAGCTGTCTCAGTCAAGCAGAATCTAAAAGTTAGCTTTGATCCAATAGCACATACCTATCTAGTTAGCTTTTCCCACATATTCAGAGTTCTGAAAGCTGAGCTGAACTTCCAGTTATGATGGCAAACTCAGCATACAAGTGTAACATTCCATTAGCCCAAGAGAGAGGAAAGTTAATGCCTGTGGCAGGTCACAGGAAAGAAGCTGAGAGCTGATCAAACGCATGAAGGCTGAGCATGGTTAGCCTTGGCACTCCAAGACAGCTGTGATGGCAGGGACTCGAAGGAAATGATCAAATGCATTGGCAGTTCCAGGTCAGCATCAGATGATAACTGAAAGCTGATCATCCTACTTCAACCTTCTGCATGTATGGAATGGAAATTGTGACACAATACTCAGCTGCTAACAATTTCAGAAGTAGTAGAAAAGCCACTGAATCTGTAACAGCCTTTACAGTCTAGAAATCCTGTATAATAATAATAATAATAGTAATAATAATAGTAATAGTAATAATAATAGTAATAGTAATAGTAGTAGAATTGGAAGGGACCCTGGAGGTCTTCTAATCCAACTTCCTGCTCAAGCAAGAAACCCTATACCATTTCAGACAAACGGCTGTCCAGTCTCTTCTTAAAAACTTCCAGTGTTGGATCATTCACAACTTCTGGAGGCAGGTTGTTTCACTGATTAATTGTTCTAACTGTCAGGTAATTTCTCCTTAGTTCTAGGTTGCTTCTCTCTTTGGTTACTTTCCATTCGTTGCTTCTTGTCCTGCCTTCAGTGCTTTGGAGAATAGCTTGACTCCCTCTTCTTTGTGGTAGTCCTTGAGATATTGGAACACTGATGAGGTCCTTGAAGCCACCTAGCTGGATTTATACATTCAAAACAAATCTTTGTTTTTATTGAAGAATCTGCTTAAGTGGCGTCCTCACAACCCACATATGTGATTCCAAAACTGTGTCTAAACATATGTTGGCTAAATCGCCGCCCCAAGTAAATCATTGCACAAAGAAAAGTTGTCTGCCTGTTAGGAATAGCAAACCAAAATATTATCCTCTATCTTCTTTTTACTGAATTCAACTTTTAGAATTCAACTCTGGGCACTCCCACCTGAAGATGGAACTGGTATTAGCCAAGCACATTAGTTGCTAATAGATTCAGGACAAGTTATGCATTTCTATTTTGTTAATGATCCAAGCTTTCCAGTGGGCACAACATCTATGCTATTATAAAATGTGCTTAGGGGATTGCTCATTAAGTTTGCCCTCACATCTAAACCCTCACATGTTTGGGTTGCTAATATTTTGCTGAGAAGACTAGTGTAGAAGTGACTTGTAAACTTCCTAAGTACAGAAAGGTTTTGATGACCAAAAGTGACTTGGTAAGAGGTCATATGTTATATGCATTCATATTACAGATGCATAAAATATGCTTATGCACACTGGAATTAAGGCTTAAGCCTCACCATTTGAGCAATATCCACCCCTCTTTTCTATGAAAAAGAACCTGATTTTTTTTTTCTCCTTCACAGCCTTCAGTTAACTATCTTAACTAGAATATCTACCTTTGACCTGAACTGGAGCATGAACTCTAGAAATTCACTGGCACCATCAAAAAATAAAAAGAGTGTGATTATCTACATTTTTTGATTGTCGAAAATCACATCCCAATTGTTGTGTCCTGAGCCTGCAAAAACAGGCTCAGGACATTGCTATGGTCCCAGGCATTTGCAAGCTGCCTGGGACCAGACTGAGCGGCACCAGCCTTGCGCACATGCACGAGGCGCGAAAGCGCGCCATTTCCCTGTAACCGTTTTGCCCGGGAATCCAGTCACAAGATAAGAGACCTGCGAGCCTCAGAGTTTGTTGTTGGAGTGAGCAGAAGAGAAATAAAGAGCTGTTGGTTACAGAAAGCGGGCTCTTCATTCTCCATTAAACCAAGGACTTAGCACTGGTGACGAAGGTGGGATGACCTGCAAGCTTAAAGAAGAAAAGCTGTAAGACTTACCCAAGGAATCCTTGAGGAAGGGAAGACGGCATTAAACTCAGTGTCTGGCCTGCCAATACAGCATTGCTGGAGGTAAGCTTGGCTGGTAGACTCCTTCCCAGGCCTAGAAGTAAGGATGGCGAAGATAGGTCGTTTGTCCGAATTCGATGTTGCCCGCCCAGAGAGATGGGAGTCCTATGCTGCTAGAGTAGAAAATTACTTTACGGTGAACCAAGTCAGAGAAGACGGCTTGAAGGCTGCAACCCTGTTGTGTGTCTGTGGTCAGGACGCGTTTGAAATTATGGAAAATTTGGTGGACCCTGCTCCTCTAGAGTCTGTAACATACACAAACTTAAAGAAGTTATTGAAAGAACATTTCCAGCCCAAGATGTCTGTCATTGCGTGGAGACACACATTTGAACAGAGGGACTATAGGGCAGGTGAATCAGCCAAGGAATTCATTGCAGCTTTGAGAAGAGCAGCCAAACCCTGCGAATTCAAAGATTTGGAAGAAAGGCTGAGAGACCGTTTTGTATGCGGTTTAAGGAACAGAGACTTACAACAGAGACTCTTTGCAAAAGAAGATATTTCATTCCAAGATGCTTTGAGAGAAATGACGGCTGAGGAGGCAGCAGGTGGGGCGGTCAAGAATATGCAGCCCATCAGGAACAACCCAGAAGCAGTCTCAATGCACCATGAGGGTGTCCAAGAAGGTTCGGAGGAAGATCTTGAAGAAGAGGTGGATTGCCTTTACCAGTCTACGGAAAGGAAGCAGAAGGAAGGCAAAGAGAAAGCTCCAGCTGTGTCCAAATGCTTCAGGTGTGGAGGTCGCCATAAGAGAGCCAACTGCAGGTTCCGTTCTGCCATCTGCAGAGCATGTAACAGGCAAGGCCATATAGCATCCGTCTGTTTGGGTCGCCAGAAGGTACAACCTCGAGAAGAATTGCGTCTGAAAGGTACCAGGATCCCCAGCCAAAACAGGGTGGGTTTCTGCGCGTTGCGCAGAAGTATTTGCAGAACAGGCACAACAAACCCCTTAAAAAGAAGCTGTCACTTAAGGTGAGGTTGCAAGGGGTTCCTTTAGTCATGGAGCTGGACACTGGGTCCACTCTTTCAATCATTTCCAATCATACATTTAGAAAGATTTGCAACAGCAGTGGGTTCCAGGCCAAACTTAGGCCATCCAACATAATCTTAACAGATTTTCAAAATTCCAAGGTGTGTGAAAAGGGGGAGGCCACCCTTACAGTGCAGCACAAGGATTTTGAAGGTCCACTGAATGTGTTGGTTGTTGGGGGTGAATGAACAAGCCTTATAGGACTCGATTGGTTTGAGGCCTTGGGAATCCAGGTTATTGGGTTGAAATATTTGCAAATGGTGAGCCTAGCAGAAGTCTGCGAGGAGTTTGCAGATGTGTTTCGTCCACAGCTTGGGTCCTACAAGGGGCCTCCAGTTTCATTAAGGCTTGACCCTACAATCACACCTATTAGGGTTAAAGCTAGAAGAGTACCTTTTGCACTAAAAGGTAAAATTGATGCTAAGCTGGATAAATTGATCCAGCAAGGTATTTTAGAGCCTGTAGATTCAAGTCCATGGGAAACCCACATAGTCACGCCTCTCAAGGCTAATGGGGACATACCCATATGTGCAGACTACAAGTGCACATTAAACAAGGCACTGCAACAGCACACGCACCCCATACCAGCAGTCAGCCATATTTTGGCCTTCCTCAAAGGGGGGCGAGTTTTTGCAAAGCTCGATCTGTCACAGGCATATCAACAGTTACCTGTTGATGAAGCAGCTGCTGAAGCACAGACCACTGTAACACATAGGGGTGCATTCAAGGTCAAGAGACTGCAATTTGGGGTAAATGTAGCCCCTGGCATATTCCAAAGTGTCATGGAGAGTACACTTAGGGGTATCCCTGGAGTTTGCCCCTATTTTGATGTCTTTGTTGTTGTTAATTGCGAAGTCGTGTCCGACCCATCGCGACCCCATGGACAACATTCCTCCAGGTCTTCCTGTCCTCTACTATCTTCTGGAGTCCATTTAAATTCACACCTACTGCTTCAGTGACTCCATTCAGCCATCTCATTCTCTGTCGTCCCCTTCTTCTATTGCCCTCAATCTTTCCCAGCATTAGGCTCTTCTCCAGTGAATTCTTCCTTCTCATTAGGTGGCCAAAGTACTTGAGTTTCAACTTCAGGATCTGGCCTTCTAAACAGCAGTCGAGGTTGATCTCTTCTAGGACTGACCGGTTTGAACGCCTTGCAGTCCAGGGGACTCTCAGGAGTCTTCTCCAGCACCAGAGTTCAAAGGCCTCAATTCTTTTGCGCTCAGCCTTTCTTATGGTCCAACTTTCCCAGCCATACATTGCAACTGGGAAAACCATGGCCTGGACTATACGTACTTTTGTTGGCAGGGTGATGTCTCTGCTTTTTAGAATGCTGTCTAGATTTGCCGATGTCTTTATTGCTGGAGAATCTACTCAGAATTTAGCAGAGAGGTTAAGGGCTGTTTTGCTTCGTTTCCGAAGAGCAGGCTTAAAACTAAAAAAAAGACAAGTGTAAGATAGGAGTCACTTCTACAAATTTCTTAGGATTCAGAATAGATGCCCAAGGTATTCACCCTGCAGGCTCCTAGCCCCAAGTCTAAAAGTGAACTGCAGGCCTCTTGAATTTTTACAATGCTTTCCTACCTCACAAAGCTGCTGTAGCAGAACCAGTACATAGGCTTTTAGACAAGCAGGCAGCTTGACAGTGGACAAAAGTCCACGAAAAGAGCTTCAATGCGATCAAGACCTTGCTAACGTCCAATGATGTGCTTGCACATTTCAATGAACAATTACCTGTCTGCATCGCCTGTGATGCATCTCCTTATAGGGTGGGAGCTGTACTTAGCCACTTGAGGGCTGATGGAACTCAGGTTCCTGTGACATACTCTGTCTTCTGCTAAGCGTAATTACACTCAAATAGACATCCATGGAAAGAAGCCAGCTGAACTCTGCTGGGGTTTCAGACTAATAACTAAACTTGACAGATTGCACCCTGATCAGGTGGTGCCTTCAGTCTCACAGCCATGGGCACCTAGGTGTTTGCAAGTGGGCGCTCTGGTTTGGACCCGGAACTATGGGCCCAGTCATCTTTGGATTCCAGCTGTGGTCTGCAAGGTCTCTGGACCTTTGTCCTACGAGGTGTCCTTGGATGATGGCCGCGTTCTCCGGTGGCACATAGATCAGCTGTGTATGAGACTGGACTTTTCCTTTTCCGCTCCTGCTTTTTCTCTGGGGGGGGGGTTATAGTGTGCATGTTGAAGGTCACTGTCAGCAGTCAAGGGCAGCTGAGGAGGCCGGGGAAGGCCCCTCTCAAGGTTCCGCAAGTGTGCCCAACAGGAATTCATGGGGACAAGGAACACCATTACTTACTCCAGCCAGGGAGTCACACAGGGGGTACCCACACTATTCACACACACACTACAGTACTCCAGACAGAGAGACTAACCGGAGGTATCCAAACAAATCACAGACTACAAGAGAACTGGCATCAACCCAAGGAAACTGGTCCAATTCTACAATTGCTCCCAGAAGAAAGTCACTGGGAAAGGGGGTAGACAGAGAGGCGAATCCTGATTCTGGTACCTCTGGCACAGAATGGGGGGACCATAGGCTATTGGGGCACCACAGCTTCTGCTGGGCTTGGGAGTGAAGGACTGTGTTCCCAAGGAAGGTCCATTGTGGACCTGGAGAATACCACAAGTCCACGAAATACTGAGTGGGATCCAGAGAGTCCAGCCAGCCTACACTCAGGCAGGTCAACCGGGTATGGGGAGGAACGAAGTCCTTGTCTGCCAAGCCCGGTGGGTGAGCAAGCAGGTCAGGCAACAGAACCAAGGTCACTGGGACTATCAGGGTAGCAAAGAGGGGGCACCTCAACCCCGGTAATTGAACAGGAAAGCCAAGGGTGTTCCCAAGGTCCGAGGAGGTTGCAACGGGTTAAACACCCACCCAAACACCTTAAGGAGTTTGTGACATTGCTGTCAAGTCAGGGGAAAAATAAGGCAGCAATGCTATAAATAACTGGTTTAGTTTGGGTTTTGGAGTGCCGGTACCATAATTTCCAAAATGATGGCATGGCATCATATAAGGGTGTAATCCAGGAGTAACAGATATATATATCCACAGTCCATGCATTCAGATACCACGTCCCTTCAGAAAGGTCACACATGTGTGCAGAGTAAGCTTTATCTGGGGGGAAGGGGTGTTGTGTCCTGAGCCTGCAAAAGCAGGCTCGGGACATTGCTATGGTCCCGGGCGTTTGCAAGCTGCCCGGGACCAGACTGAGTGGCGCCAGCCTTGCGCTCATGCGCGAGGCGCGAAAGCATGCCATTTCCCTGTAACGTTTTGCCCGGGAATCCGGTCACAAGATAAGAGGCCTGCAAGCCTCAGAGTTTGTTGTTGGAGTGAGCAGAAGAGAAATAAAGAGCTGTTGGTTACAGAATGCATGCTCTTCATTCGCCATTAAACCAAGGACTTAACACCAATGACCTTACTTGGATGAGTAGATCCAGTGTTAGTAAGGCACGAAAAGAAAAGACAAAGTAAAAAAAAAACACCCTGTTTTTTTATCATAAAACTATAAGAAATAAATAAATAAGTAAAAAAAACCTACCTGACAAAGCTGCCAAAGTGTTTAAGAAGTTTGACATTCAATGACACTCAATTCTGTTCTGCTAAATATTAAAACTGGAGAACTCCTTTAATAATTCTCCTTTATTCTCCTTTAATAATAAAAGAAAGGAATAAGAGTTTCCCTTTGTGCCATGAACACTGAACATCTGGTGAACTAAGAGTGGCCCCCTTGTGCTAACAAGAGACTATTGTGAACAAGAACAAAGTTCCCAAAGTAAATCAACCCAGTGCATTTAGTTTGATGTAGTGAATTCATTCAACAACATTCATTTCTTTCTCAGATCTTCTCTGAAGGTTTTGGATGTCTTTTGAAGCAGATTTTGTTAATGAGAACAATGTGCTGAATCCAGCTGAGGGATAGAAGCCTGCCCATACAATAACAGACACCACTCTTTATTGCTAATGACTGTAGCTTTTCACTAAATGAAGTTTACCCCAATATCGATTATATTTAATTCTAAAATTACAGGTAAGTCCTCATTTTACAACCATTACAAAGTTACAAAGGCACTGGAAAAAGGGACATGACCCTTTTTCACACTTATGGCCATTGCAAATGGCAATGGAGATTGTGAATAATCCAGGCCATGATTGTCCCAAAGATGCTTTTCAAAAGGCAATTGGACTTTTTTTTTCTTAAAAACGTTTCACTTCTTATCCAAGAAGTGAACTGAAAAAGCTTCTTGGATGACAAGTGAAATCTTTTCAAGGAGAAAAAAACTAAGAAAGTCCACTTACCTTTGGGAAAGCACTTTTGGGTATGAACATTGCAATATCCCTGTGGTCATGTGATCAACATTAGCATGCCTAGCAACTGGCATGTATTTGTGAGGGTAGTAGCGTCTTGGGGTCATGTATGACCTTCTGTCAAGAAAAGTCAATAGTGTAACCAGAGTCACTTAATAACTGTGTTACTAACAGAAGTGAATCACTTAACAATTGTAGCAAGAAAGCTTGCAAAATGGGGCAAAACTCATCTCACACCTCACCTCTTGCTTAGCAATGGCTATTTTGGGCTCAACTGTAGTTGTAAGTTGAGGTATTTCATATCCTCAGTTATATGACAGACTAAGTGAATCTGTATACTACTGAAATTCTCTCTGTGTTTATCTTTTGGTTGGTTTGTCACTTCAAGTTAGCTGAGATAGTGTATTACACCACAACAATTGTTGAATCAAGGAAGCTAAGATCTACTAATATAAAAATGTATAAAAAAAATCTAGGATTCATTACTTTTGTGGAATTTAAATTACTACCACATTCAAACCAGTTTTATTCACAAGGTTGTGGCTACTGCAGCCTCTCTTTTGTTGCATGATACTCTCTGCCAGCTTCTCAGAAGCAGAATTAATGGGAAATCTGGCAGGAAGTTGTTATTGTTCCTTTTCCCATTGTTTTTTTGCCCTGCCTGTTTACCTGTTTAGGTAAGTAAATATCGACCTATTATTGAAGTTCATTTATTAGTACATTTATTTTTCTATTTATGATATATATTCTCCTTATCCTGATCACAGGCCCATCCAGGATTGGAGTAAACAAACTATGATCTGACAATAATTCAATGTTGGTTCTGGTCACATCAGACCAAAATTTGTCTCAAAAGCTGATCCAATGGGTCACCGGATTATCTAGTATTTTATAATATCTTCAAACCCCCTTATTGGTGTATTTATTGCAGAGGGAAACCAATAATGATGGATACGTTGTCAAGGAATTGTGACTTACCACAAATTATTTGTGTTCCTTTTGGGAAAATAAAACAAGCTTTTACAAATCCCAGAACATTTCATAAACCATTGATAGAGTAGATCCAGAAATGTCATCACCTGTACTGAGATTCAGAAATCTTACTCTTCCAGCACAAGTCATTCATGAATGTTACCAGTATATCCAGTTCTGCCATCTTGTCTGTCTGTTGTGATTTAAAAAGCAATTGACTGTACTGCACAATGTATATGTCTAGATGGAATTAATTTTCCAGTTTCCTAAACCCATAGCCCAACTTTATTATTATTATTATTATTATTATTATTATTATTATTATTATTATTATTATTATTATTATTATATATGGATCATCGCACAGTCAGCCAGATGTTCAGACTGGATTTGGCATTTTGTCTACCTATCGAGTCCTTACCCAGGACCTGGGATAGGCAGATGTGGATGTTTGATGGTATTACAGGTATCGTCGCAGGATGGAAGCAGTTCCTAATAAGGCCGCCTTTTGCAATTGACTAATAGCGAATTTGTCAATGCCAATGGTGTTCAAGTGGTGCTCCAGTTGTTTTGGGATTGCACAAGGAGCCAAGGAGCCTATTACTATTGGTACTACCCTTGCTTGCTTTTGCCACAGTCTTTCTATTTCTATTTGTAGGTCTTTGTATTTTGTTATCTTCTCCAGTTCTTTCTCTTCTATTCTGCTATCTCCAGGCACTGCCACATCCACTATCCAGACTTTTTTGTCTTTCTTATCGACAATTGTTAAGTCTGGGGTGTTATGTTGCAGGTGCTTGTCTGTTTGAATTCTGAAGTCCCAGAGCAGTTTAATTTTATCATTTTCTATGACTTTCTCTATTTTATGATCCCACCAGTTTTTGCTTACAGGCAAATGATATTTTTTGCAGATCTTCCAATGCACCATTGTTGCTACTTTGTCATGCCGCTGCTTGTAATCAGTCTGTGCAATCTTCTTGCAACAGCTTACCAAGTGGTCCACTGTTTCTTCAGCTTCTTTGCATAGGCGGCACTTACTGTCTGTTGCTGTCTTCTCAATTTTGACTTTGTATGCATTTGTCCTTAAGGCTTGGTCTTGTGCAGCCAGAATTAGTCCCTCGGTCTCTTTCTTCAATTTTCCTGCTCTTAGCCATTGCCCGGTTTTATTATTATCTGCTTTCCCAGCTATTTTTTTCATGTATTGGCCATGTAGTGCTTTGTCTTCCCATGCCTCTATTCTGTTCTTCATTTGGTCTTTCTGGTAGGCCACTTTGGTCTCTCCAGTAGTTAGTAAACCTTCCTGATATACTAATTTCAGTGCATCTTCATCATTGTTCTTCAGATATTCTTCCAAAGCCTTTTTTTCTTCTTCAACCATCTGATGTACTTGTAGCATTCCACGCCCACCTATTTGCCTTGGTAGATAAAGTCTATCAATGTCACTGCGTGGATGAAGGGCATGATTCATTGTCATTATTTTTCTGGTCTGCCTATCCATTGCTTTTAGTTCTGCTTGAGTCCAGTCCACTATTCCAGCTGTGTACCTAATGACTGGGATTGCCCAGGTGTTGATTGCCTTTATGGTATTTCCTCCATTGAGTTTGGACTTTAAGATCTTCTTCACTCTCTTGATGTATTCACCTCTAATCTTTTTCTTGACTTCAGTGTGCTTGATGTTGTCAGCTTGAAGGATACCCAAGTATTTGTAGTAATCTTCCTCATCCAGACTCTTAATGTTATTTTCGTGGGGCATCTTGATTCCTTCAGTTTTCATTATTTTTCCTTGTTTGATAGTAAGTGTGGCACATTTGTCCAAGCCAAACTCCATTGCAATATCTTGGCTATATATACGGACAGTGTTGAGCAGCGATTCTATTTCAGATGATGTTTTTCCATAACAGCTTCAGATCATCCATGTAAAGGAGGTGGGATAGTCTGGCAGATGTTTTTGATGTTTGATAGCCATGTCCTGAGTTATTCAGTATTGTTGACAGAGGAAACAGTGCAATAACAAATAGTAATGGTGATAATGAATCTCCTTGAAATATTCCTCTCTTGATATTAACCTCTCCCAGCCTCTCACCATTGATCTGCAACTGTGTCTTCCATTGTGCCATCGATCTTTGCACAAATTTTCTGATGTTTCTACTGACTCCTGTTATTTCTAGGCACTTGATTATCCAATCATGTGGCAGAGAGTCAAATGCCTTTTTGTAGTCAATCCATGCCACATTCAGGTTGGTCTTCCTTCTCTTGCAGTTTTCCAAGATCATTTTGTCTATTAGGAGTTGATCTTTTGTTCCTCTGCTATTGGGGCGGTTTCCTTTCTGCTCAGGTGGAAAGAGATTGTTTTCAACTAGATGCTGTTGTACTGCATCAGCTACCACACCAGTTAGTAATTTGAAAGTTGTTGGTAAGCAGGTAATTGGCCTGTAGTTACCTGGTGTTGCCCCTTTTGCTGGATTTTTCATTATTAGGTAGGTTTTTCCCAGTTGTTAGCCACTTTTCAATTTCTCCACCTTGTAGTATATTGTTGAACTGCTTGGCAATGAGTGGGTGTATAACAGTTAGATGTTTCAACCAAAACCCATGCAGTTCATCTTCACCTGGTGCTGACCAATTTTTGATTTTCTTTGCTCTTTTTTCTACCATTTTTGTTGTTATTACTAGTTCTTTCATTTCAACTTCTGTTCTATTTGCATCCACCTCTTTTAACCAAGCCGCATCCTTGTTGTATTTCTTTGGGTTATCCCATATCTGCTTCCAGAACTGCACTGTTTCTTCCTTGCAGTTTCTCCATTGATGGATTGGTAGAAACGTTTCTGATTGGATTGAAATTGGAAGTTCTGCCTATAGTTTGCAATTTGAGCTTCATATCTACTGATTTTCCTGGCTATAGCTGTTATTTGTTGCTTTATTATTTCCAGTGCTTCCTTGATCTTCCTTGTTTCTAAGTGGTATTTCTTGATTAGGTATTCTTTGGTCTTCTTGTTCTTCAGCTTCTTTTCTTTCATCTGTTCTAGCTTGCTTGCATGTGATCTTAACTTGCTGATCTTATTTTCTAGTCTAACCTTCCATTTTTGTGGTGCACTGTTTGTTTGTTTTTCTTCTTTGTTGATTTTGCATCCCAGGTATTCAGTTATAACTGCAGCTGTGCTGTACATTAGTTGGTTTGTTTCTTGCAGTGAATTGGTGCTTATACTTGATATTGCAGTATTTGCATCTTTTAATGCTTGTGCTAGCTGTTTCTTTGGAACAAGCTTCAATGCAGGCAGCCTTATTCTGTTGTTTTTGTGCTGTTCTAGATGCTCAGTTATTCTTTGTTTCAATTCTTTTATTTCTTTAGTTAGAGGGTTTTGTTCTTCCTGAGGAAGAGGTGCCTGGTTTCCAAATGAGAACAGTTGTATATCTCTACTGGATTCTTTCACTGCCAACTCCCCCTGGTTTGCCTCTACATTCTGAATTACTTCTTGTAAGGATTTGATTTCTTTGCCCTGGGTAAACCTTTGCAGTTCGTTCAATTCTGTTTCTGTAAATACTTTATTTCGTATTATAAATCGGCATTGATCTGCTAGTCTCTGTTCTGTTATTTCTGATTCTGGATGTTGTTCTTTCCAGAACTGGTGCATTCGTTTTAGATATCCTCTTCTTGTTGGACTTGATCTGTAGTAACAGATCATTATTTCTTTGTTTTCAATTTATTTATTTATTTATTAAAATTTATAGACCGCCCCACTCCCGCAGGACTCCGGGCGGCTAACAATAAAAACACAATATAACTTAACAAGACAAACAATACAGTAACATTCATCCAGGGGTCAGATTTTATAAACCCCAGGCCTGCCGGAAAAGCCAGGTCTTAAGCAGCTTGCGGAAAACCAACAGGGTGGGAGCGGTCCTAATCTCCGGGGGGAGCTGGTTCCAAGACATGGGCGACATCACAGAGAAAGCCCTCCCCCATGGCCCCGCCAAATGGCACTGCTTGGCCGACGGGACCTGAAGGAGGCCCAACCTGTGGGATCTAACCGGACGAAGGGAATTATGAGGTAGTAGGCGGTCTCACAAATAGCCTGGCCCTGAGCCATATAGAGCTTTAAAGGTAATAACCAACACCTTGAATTGGACCTGGAGACCAATAGGCAACCAGTGCAGCTCGCGGATGATAGATGTAACGTGGGTGTACCAAGGAACACCCGCTATCACTCGCGCGGCTGCATTCTGGACCAACTGTAGTCTCCAAATACTTTTCAAGGGTAGCCCCATGTAGAGCGCATTGCAGTAGTCCAGGCGTGAGGTGACAAGGGCATGAGTGATTGTAAGGAGAGCCTCCCGGTCCAGGTAGGGTTGCAACTGGTGCAACAGACGAACTTGTGCAAAGGTCCTCCCAGCCATAGCCATCAAATGATGTTCCAATTTCAGCTGTGGATCAAGGAGGACACCCAAGTTGCAAACCTGCTCCGAAGGGGGTATATTTTCCTTCAATCACTGTGTATCTGTGACGGGTAGACACCTTTTCTTCCAGTAGTTCTGCAGCTGCTGGCCCTAGTTGTTCAGCCAACAGTCCTGAGTCCTGTAACCCATTTTTCACCAGATATCCAGGAACTCCAATATCGAGTGCGGACCTTGTTAACCCGGGCAACATCTGAGCTGGTATGGCATTCTGAAATTTATGGGAGAGACACTCTTTGTCTGACTCCTCTGATGAGACCTGTCCAGTATGGTTGAACCTCTGGCATAGCTCTCATCTTCCTCAGAGTACACAAGCCCCACAACCACGTCAAGGTAGTGCCTCACTGGGGGATTATTATTATTATTATTATTATTATTATTATTATTATTATTATTATTATCATTTCTTTGTGAGGAAAAGTCTCTCCTCCCTTACTGGAGATAGGCATGGATGAGTGTCATATGCCATTTGGAAAATCCCAGCTTTGAAAATCCAGCTGGCTTTCAGTCCTCTGTACTAACTGCTCCAAGGAGAGAGATTTGGGATCTCATGTCTGACTGGTCTCATAGGTCTATTTTCAAGAGATTTAGAAATGCTCCTTTTAGCCTCTTCTGATCTGGAACTTGCAGAATCACATGCGACTGCTTAAAGAAGTACATTATATCAGCTCAGAGAGTTACTTTTGAGCAATGAGCGAATGCTTTGTTTATTTATTTTTAAATTCACCTCATGTCACCACAAAAAGAAGGCTATTTGGAACTGACAATTAAAGCCAAAGCATTTTTCCTCAATGCAGGAAAAAACACAAAGACATTTATATGCTCCTATTTCTTCCATTTTTCACACCAGAGTTTTACTTATTTTCTCCCTTCTCTCCCTTATAGGGACAAGTCAATACAAGCATAGCCAGCACACAAAAATGATTATAGGATAATTTATGTTTGCCTGATGAAATAAAATCCATCAAGACTGTTAGGGAGCAATAGCATTAAAAGGCTGCAAGTTGACATTCCATGACTCTCCAAAATAGATTTTTCAAAAACAGAGTTGAAGTAAGCATCTGTCATATCCTTAGGTACAGTTTTGCAATTTCCAAATTTACTCTGTAACATGGAGTAACTTCCTTTGGCCTGTCTCTGATATACAGAATAAAAAGGACATCATTAAACTGTCATGTTCCTTTTTAGAGAGTTTCTAAACTCTCTAAACTACATCAAACCACTATGTTTGATATCAGTTTATGTAACAGGAGTAACATTTTATGGGAAGCCACCTGGGGAGGAGTACAGTTGCCTCAAAATGAGGTGTAAATCTCAGCAAAGCTGATGGAAATTAATTGGTTGGCTTTCTAAACCCATGCTTGTTCCTACACAAAAACAAGTAACTCCCCTCATCAAGGAATCAAGTTTGGAAACAAAATTAAGATGATATACTGGACAATTGGCTAGACTTTTCACTCCTGGCAGAATCCATTAAATTGCTGAGTTCATGCCTCTCCTCAATTGTTAATATATTATGCCACCTCAGGTTGACTCCTACAACCTATAGAAGCCTCTTGAATTTCTGCCATACTGAAGGCTTTTTGTTTTTGCTAGGAACTTCAGATTGTACCTCATAAGCATAAACAGGACTATGCAAAAATCTCCTACATAGTAAGTCCTTTGCTGATTGTTGTTGTCAAAAAAGAATCGGTATCCTCCACTCCCCCAACTGTGGTAGAGAGATCATATATATTTTAGAAAGATTTCTTCTCCTCACATGATTATGTAATAATCTGGATGCTAAGTGTATTGCTCTACTCCCCTGTGACACCAGAAATAAAGTCTGTAGCTTTCAACTGAAGCTTCCAGTCACATTAAAGATATGTCTGGTTTCCCACCATTCTCCCCTTCTTTGCCCATAGCATGTCTTTTTCTGACTATCTTTTCTCAATTTGATGGAGGGAAGAAGGAATTCAGAAGCAATGGATGTCAACCATCAAACAATAACATCTACTTATCCCAGGTTCTTGAGATAGGTGGATAAAAGTGCCAAATCCAGTCTAAACATCTGGCTGATAGCATGACAAATCATAATAACACAAATAGAAAAAGAACAATTGTGGAAAAGAAAGCAAAGGTAGTACCAATAGTCATAGATGCTCTGGGTACAAACCAAAACAACTGGAGCACTACTTGAATACCATCAGCGTTGACAAAAATCACTATCAGTCAATTGCAAAAGGCAGCTTTACTCAGAACAGTTTACATCCTGCAATTATCCTTCTAATTCCACAAAACATCAACATCTGCCTATCCCAGGTCCTTGGGAAGGACTCAATAGGCAGATAAAAATGCCATATTCAGTCTGAACATCTGCAACGAACATAATAATGCTACAGGGAGGAAAAGCAGCAGCAACATATCAACTTAACTTCCATATGTATTTTAATGTTAAGCTAATTACACAAGTTGAGACAGAGCACTAACTGGTAAAAAAAAATTCTAGGATGTGCTGGATCAAATGTTTGCATCTGCCAAAGAAAAGATTGCAGATGAGTCTGTCCTCTAAACAAAGGTATTTTTTTTTTTGACTTAGTGCTGACAGTACTCTCACTTTTTCACAGACAGCAGCAGAGCAATTCAGTAATAACCATGATCGCTTAGCTCTATGTGTAATGCTCAGTTACACTTTACCATGTTGAAGAAACACATGGAAATATCACATATTGTTGATAAGTGACTTCCCCAGACTGGGTAAGTCTGTACAAAAAGAGAAGATGGGCTCCTGCCTAGAATATCTATATATATATATTTAAATTAACCTTATAAACTGAATACAACTTGTCTGTAAAGAATCTCAAAACAGCTCTGAGAGTTGTCTTTGCTACTTCTAGCAGGGGTTCTCAACTTTGGCAACTTTAAGACTTGTGGACTTCAACTCCCAGAATTCCTCAGCCAGCAAAGCTGGCTGAGGAATTCTGGGAGTTGAAGTCCACAAGTCTTAAAGTTGTCAAGGTTGGGAACCCTTAAGGCATTCCTTTGGTAAAAAGGGGCAATTACATTATTTTTTAAAAAGAGTCTCAAAGACTTAGGCAGTCCATTAGTGAACCCATTGTTACCTAGATTAATTACAATATGGAATTTAAAGGAATGAACAGTGCCAGTGCTTTTCAGCTGCCAAATGACCTTACAAACTTAAAATATAAATGGAATAAAGTGGAGAAAATGAGAAATCTTTCTCCGGGCCAAAAGAGATGGATTGGATAAATTGCCTACCTTTAATTTTGGTAATTCAGTGACAGTGAGATGAGGTGATAATTTTTCTCAGCATGGGCCCCAGACAACACTTTGCAGACAACCTTTCAAAATTAGCTCCACAGAGAACTGGTACTTATCCAGCGATTGACATTCAGCTTGAAAAAAAAAATTCATTTGAGTACAGAAAGAATTTTGCTCAGAGTTTTGTCCTCTTCTTATATATCGCTGTATGATTATTAATAACAAAACTATCTCTGTGGGTAGTAAGTACTGCATTATCATGATGAATTCACCTGCACTAATATATTGCAACAACTTGGAAAGGCAACAGCATCCCTGTTCAAGTCACAAACAAGGGTTGTCAGCCAAAGGGATAAAATAAAACAGCAAAGAAATCTGTGGTGATCAAGTATTCTTAAGGAAGAGATACAGGCAGGAACAGAGACAGCTTTCGGATGTATCCTACAGGCAGTTTAAGCATTGCAGTACAATTTCATAGCATTGGTATTGAGTGAAAAGAATCTGTTATAATATGGAGAAACAGAAGCAGAGATTAGAAGGAAGAAAAAATTCCAATTTCCATTAACATGCCATATATTTCTTGAGTCAAAATAAACTAGTAATATTGCAAAATAGTTGCAAGTTTTCTTGTTTTTTTTGGGGGGGGGTTAATTCAATAATAAAAAATATCCAAGAAAAATTGTGGAATGTGATTGTTTACATTTAGATGCACAGATTACGCCTAATTTAGATAGATCAATTCAAAGCATGTATTAAAGGATCTGTCATTTTGATCCCCTTCATTTATTTATATTTGTTTATCTTTCAAACTTCTTAATCGCCTATCTCCCTCAGAGTGGGGCTGTCCATTTGTGTACAGTGCTGAGGTGTGATGCTTGGTTGCTATTAGGATTGCTTTATCCTTGCTGAAAAACACACCAATTGTTATTCCTCACATTTTTGGAAATGGAGGGACCTATTTTTATCCTTTCTTTCAGGTTGCAGGATCTGTATTTCTCCAAGCAATCTATCCAGTGAGCCATTAGATTAAAGTGTTAGGCTAACTATGCAGGAATAACTCCAAAAAGAACAATAATTCACCAGTGTAGATATTTTAAAGCTTGGACGTTTCCAGGAACAGTTGCTCAAGAATACATGGTCCTTTATGTTAAGACACAGAATGCTGAATGTCTATGGCAGTGATGACGAACCTTTTAGACACCAAGTGCCCAAAAACCGCCCCGCCCCGCCCTCGCATTGCCCCTGTCCTGCCCACTCTGCCCCACCCCGCCCCTGCCCCACCTACCCCTCCCTCTACCCACCCCCATTCCGCCCCCCCATCCCACCTGTCCACAGGGCCACTACTGCTTCCACGGCCTGCCACAGCAGATCACCCAGGTGGCCCTACAGCGCCATGGCGACCATGCCCTCCGCCCATGCCCCGCAGCATCATCTGCATGCGACGGTGCATGAAGGTGGAGTCTTGTCCCTGCTGCCCAGCTGCCATGTCCTTGACTGCGCTGCTCCGCATGGGCTTCGTTCAGGGGCAACTCTCCTCTGGGCGGACTGCTGGTGAGGAGGAGGCCAGAAGGGGAGGCGGGGCTGTGCCTATAGAGAGAGCTCTGCGTGCCACCTCTGGCACGCATGCCATTGGTTCGCCACCACTGGTCTATGGGGATTCTCAGTCATCCAGGTCATGGTTGTCCCAAAGGTGCTTTTTCAAGAGGCATCTGAAGTTTCTTTGTTTTTCCTTGAAGACTTTTCTCTTCTCATCCAAGAAGCTTCTTCAGTTCTAACTGAATGGTGGTGCAAGTGGAGGCGGGGGCAGAAATGAAGAAGCTTTTTGGATGAGAAGAGAAAGTCTTCAAGGAAAAACAAAGAAAGTCCAGTTGCCTTTTGAAAAAGCACTTTGGGACACAGGATGCTGGTCCAAAGCTGGATCTTTGCTCTGCAATAGCAAATCTTATTAATAAAGGGTGATGACGAGTTTAATGATGAATAAAAATAAATACCAAGCATTATTTCTCTCCCATGCTTGCACAGTCCTGCCAGGGCTAATAACTTAATTGCTTCACTATTCTGGATGCAATCATTTGGGGGTGGGGGAGGGGAATCTTTTTTTGTGTGTGTCTCTTAGAAAAAATACCACGTAACCCTAGAGTATTTTTTAATCAAATTTTGAGGTTAGCAAACAATCAAACTCAAACCCTGAAACTGAAGCAGAAATTCCACTATAACAATGTTGTCATTGTGTTGAGACACATTAAACAACTAGGCAGCAAGATATGGCTTGTTTTGTAATGATAATATGCAGGGCAATTGTGTGCCATTTTACATGATAATGTGCTATTATAAACCCTACTGGAATTCAGCCCTGTATGAAAATGAATGGCAGGAATAATGATGCATTTTGAATTTCCCTTAAACAGGTTTAAAATGTCTCCATTTAAATTGCGCCAAATGGATTTGGTTTGCATAGAAATTTCACCTGAGTTTAAATGCAGTTTTCATTATGGAACATAACTACTACCCCATCTTGATCAAACTAGTTTATTTCCTACTGGGTCATCCCAAAAGCCACCATGATGCTATCTATTTTTGTAGTAGCACTGGCAGCTGCAGGGACACCTGCCCTCCTTCAGCTTGTTTGATTTCTAGTTGTTCAGAAAGATTGCTTCAAATCAAAGAATTAGTAGCTCCAACATACTGTGTACATCTCTTATACCGTCCTTTATGCAGGGAATAACAATTTTCAAGTTGAAAGCTATGCCAGTTCTATTCCAATTTCCCTGAAAAAATATGGAACACTATTTTTTTTTATTTTGCACCTGATTAAGAGTGTCACGACACTGGGTTTTGTTTTGTTTCCTTAAATAGCAACAACTGACACGGGAATTTGCTGCTACGTGTGGCTTTGCAACATACAGGATCTCTCACCATCAATCCCCCATTGATCCCTTGCTGAATGTGATCTCCAACATCTGTGGTCCACACCATACTATCACCCTCTTTCATCCCCTGCCAAAAGCCTGCTATGCTCCCATTTCCTTATTTAGATAGATTGCAAATCCTGACTGCTCTTCAGGCTGTTAAGGTTGCCCATTGTGGTGGGCAGCATGTGGTTGGATGAGGCACGTGTTATGCGGACCGAACACATAAGACATTTGGGGTGTCTCAATAAGAGTCCTTTCTGCTTCTGATGCTTGAATGGTACTGATGGGCTGTCTGTCAAAACAAAGCAAGATTATGGCACACACTTGAAAGGAGACCAGGAAACCTGTAATTGGGGAGTTTGTCTGGCAAGAATGAAGAATGCTTATTCACAGGGAATATGCACGTGTGAAGCTTATAACAATTCTGTATGGTCAAAAAACTGATAAAAGTAACAAAAGACTTAGGCTTCTTACAAGCTCATCTAGAAGCTAGAAATAGAAATGGCCTGGAGCAAATAGTATGTGTATTAGATAACTCCTGAAGCTTTCACAGTAAAAAAAAATGACAATAAAGGTTATCTTATTTTATCTTAAATATTTCATTACACAACTGGACAACTTCAGCAGTGTGAGAGTGTGTGGGGTTTGTTCCTGTTTATATATGGTAGCTTACCCTGTTAGTGCTGTTGGGGATATGTTTTTTTCTCTTTGATTAGAGTATTATTTTCTGTCTATCATTTGCTTGGTGTTGATCTCTGCTTATCTGGGTGTTGGTTTCTGAAATCCTGTGTTCTGGTACTTGGAAAATAATGCCAAAGATATTTTGGCTCCTTATTCCAGGAAAAAAAAAAGAGTCCTGGCAAATCTCTGAAGGTGCTAGGGCTTCTTGGCTGCAGAATAATGACTGTTTTCTATTTTTAATAATGATTTTTTTTACCCATTTATTGTTTTAATTAATCGTTGTACTTGCCCAAAGTAACTCTTTGTGAGCAAGGCGACTATATAAATTTGATAATAAATAAATAAATGCTGTTACAGTCGTAGATATACAATTTCTGAAGCAGAGTTGTAGATGACTCTTATCTTTTCTTTTTAGGTTAATGGGTCTTTTGGTTTATTGAAGATGCTTTGGAGGGCTTTGGTTACTATGGTAATGCCACATGGCTGTAACAGTCTATTGTTGTTTCTGAAATGTTTTTGATGTATGACAGTGTCATCTTTTCCCTAGCTGGTGTTGGTGTTGTGCTGCAGTGGGTTCAATGGTCAGGCACTTTTTGATAAAGTTGCACATGTATATAACTTGTTGGGAGATCTTGGATTGTATTATATTTCTTCTTTCTGATGTTCTGGGCTGCTGCAGTGCATCTATACTAGTCTGAACAATGTTCTTATTTGCTCTTCTTGTGGGAGGTTAGGTTGTTACTTTGGTAGTGGAGGACTTGGTTAGTGTGTGTTGTTTTTCAATGTTGACTTGTATTTCTAACTTGCTCTCATTTCCTCTGCTGATGAGGATATTGAGGGAGGTTTTTGTTTTGTTTTCTACTTTCCTTCAACTTATTTTGCCTGACTGCTGCGCTGTACCGTGGCTGGGTTCACACAACATATCTAGCAGTGATGTAGCTTATTGAGGCATAGGAAGACATTAGACACAGCCATGCTGGTTTATAAACAGTGGCTTATAAACTAGCATGATGTGCCAATGGAATCAATTTGAGAAGAAGAAATATTGTGAGCAGTGGTGAAGTTTGCCTATCTCAAATCTTTCCTGAACATTCAGAAATCCACGCTTGTAGAGGTTACTCTTTCTGTCAGAAATTGGTGCATATATAAGTAAAGGAAAGGAACGAAATAAAACAATGTGGAACAATCATAAAAGAATCCACCAAGAATCTGAGTTGAATGGGACACATTTTATTTCCCTTTCTCAGGTAAGAAAACATAGGAGGAGAAGAGAAAGAAGAGAAGGTGAATCCTGGTAGTATCCTTTTAAGTGTCCATAAAGGAAATTCATGTTATTTATATCTCTGTACACTGTTTAAACTACCTGCACCATCCCATCGGTCCCTTTAGTTCAACAGTAAAATGAAAAAAAATGTTTGCAGTATTAGCGTTACTAATCTCTTCCTTGTATCCATTTTTTCTCATGAAAATTAATTTCACATGGTTAGTCTGAAATTTCCTTAATAAAATGAAAAAAAAAACCCTGTGTACTGCATTAATGAATCACATAAAGACTCCTGTGTGATGCTATTTCAGGAAGGAAAAAAAAAGCATTTGAATATAAACATGCCCTTGGTAATGAGTACAAAGATAATTATGCTAACTTTCCCTCCGTTTATAATAAAAGCTTTTAACTGGATGTTAAGATGGGAATAGTTAAAGACGATGATCCCAAGGAATCTAACTTGATGGAAGCATACATAATAAATTGTTCTATTCCTATTTTACAGTCAATTATTTTCTCAGAATACATGACCCGATGTATTCTAAACTCTCACGGTTTTCTATTCATTCAGGTTTTTTGTTCTAATCCTGTTAAAAGGTGAAAAGTTGATGGTCATTTTATCCTTTTTTGGTGTGGTTTCAACTCTAGTCAAAGCTTGTGAGCAGGGCAGCTTTCTAGATGATTGGAGCTCTCTTCTTCTGCAGCCAAGAAGCCTTAGTGCCATCAAATATTTGCCAGGATTCTTTTTTTTTTTTCTGGAAGAATTTCACTGAGCCAAAATATATTTGGCATTATTTTCCAAGCCTCCCTTTTCAAACTAATGGCTATTGCTAAAGAAGAAGAATCTAGAATCTGTGGGTGAAATTCTAATAGGGGTGGTGTAAGATGGTAACAACAACAACAACAACAACAACAACAACAACAATAATAATAATAATAATAATAATAAACTGAGGGACTAATTCTGGCTGCACAAGACCAAGCCTTAAGGACAAATGCATATAAAGTCAAAATTGAGAAGACAGCAACAGACAGTAAGTGCCGCCTATGCAAAGAAGCTGAAGAAACAGTGAACCACCTGGTAAGCTGTTGCAAGAAGATTGCACAGACTGACTACAAGCAGCGGCATGACAAAGTAGCAACAATGGTAAGCAAAAACTGGTGGGATCATAAAATAGAGAAAGTCATAGAAAATGATAAAATTAAACTGCTCTGGGACTTCAGAATTCAAACAGACAAGCACCTGCAACATAACACCCCAGACTTAACAATTGTTGATAAGAAAGATAAAAAAGTCTGGATAGTGGATGTGGCAGTGCCTGGAGACAGCAGTATAGAAGAGAAAGAGCTGGAGAAGATAACAAAATACAAAGACCTACAAATAGAAATAGAAAGACTGTGGCAAAAGCAAGCAAGGGTAGTACCAATAGTGATAGGCTCCTTGAGTGCAATCCCAAAACAACTGGAGCACCACTTGAACACCATTGGCATTGACAAATTTGCTATTAGTCAATTGCAAAAGGCGGCCTTACTAGGATCTGCTTCCATCCTGCGACGATATCTGTAATACCATCAAACATCCACATTTACCTATCCCAGGTCCTGGGTAAGGACTCGATAGGTAGACAAAATGCCAAATCCAGTCTGAACATCTGGCTGACTGTGCGATGATCCATAATAATAATAGTAGTAATAGTAGTAGTAGTAGTAGTAGTAGTAGTAGTAGTAGTAATAGTAGTAGTAGTAAAGTTGGAAGCGACCTTGGAGGTCATCTAGTCCAACCCCCTGCTCAGGCAGGAAACCTTATACCATTTCGGACAAATGGCTGTCCAGTCTCTTTTTAAAAACTTCCAGTGCTGGAGCATTCACTGCTTCTGGAGACAGGTTGTTCCACTGGTTAATTGTTCTAACTGTCAGGAAGTTTCTCCTTAGTTCTAGGTTGTTTCTCTCCTTGATTAGTTTCCACCTGTTGCTTCTTGTCCTGCCTTCAGGCGCCTTGGAGTATAGCTTGACTCCCTCTTCTTTGTGGCAGCCCCTGAGATATTGGAACACTGCTATCATGCCCCCCCTCATTCTTCTCTTCATTAAACTAGACATATCCACAGATGTTTTAACTGTGCTTGGTTGTATGTAGTCATAGTCAAAGATGCATATAAGGGTCCTGCTTTTCATAGCACAGTTCCCTTTCTGAGCCGACTTTTGCTCCCTGAGTATCAATTAAATGCTAAGGGAAACCAACTTGAAGGAATATTGGCCTCTTCTTTCTAAGCTCTTTGTCATACTAGGAAGTGTGGAAGCTAAGGAAACTGCAAATGGTTACAGAAAAAAGAACCCTAAAGAAGGGTTTTTAAAAAAAACAATAATAAAATAAATTAGATTTTATTTTATTTTTTTGCAGGGAAAGTAAAACTTTCAGGAAAGTAGAGGCAATAGATCAGTCCAGAATTAAGGAAAGCTATAGGAGATATGATTGTTCAAAACTGATCTCAGTATGTAATGGAGATGTTCGTTTATAGTGGAAATAGTGGAAATAGATATGAGAGAGTTTAATAACCTGGTTAAGGAAAGATGAGAACTGGAAGTCCCAGAGGAGGTAAGCAGGAGGTAAGATCAAGGCAAGATGAAGGACTATTCAAATTTAGAATAGAGGAATGCTCCCATATACACATCAAGATGGCTTGATTGATGGAAATGCAGTAAGTTAAAGCACTCTTCAGCTGTAAAGGCTTCTATTATTTTGGCTTTTATAGCTTGTACTTTTCTCCTTCTTTTATTAAAAGCCATTAAAAGTTCCAAAAGGCTCTCTCCACTGGAATTTAGTAACCTGATACTACCCTATGCATTTGATACTCTCATCAGAACAGGCCACATCCCGTGCTCCTTGGGGGGGGAGGGGGAAGAGATCTGCTGTTGTTATTTTTATCCTCTTACAATAAGCTCAGAGGGTTTTTTTCCCATTTGCCATTAGACATGGTTTGAACTCACCCTGGCAAAGTTTATGTGAAGAAGTCTTAATTGTTCTTCGTGGTACCATTGTTAAAGTAGTACGTTCCCGAATACGTTGGCAGCATCCAATGGTAACTGCAAGGTGTATGAAGTCTGCTATGCTTAGCTATCCATTCTGCAGGATTAAATTTTATGTGACCAATAGTGGATGGGGTTAGAGCGGCATTTATGATCTGTTTTGGGCTGATTCTGGAATTCATCCTCTTCTCTTCCCCCTCTTATCTGCTCCCATTTTGTTGTTTTCTCTCTAAAGAGTTGAATGCAGCAGCTCAGTACTGGTGGTCTATCAGAATTGTACAATGGCAGACTTCCGGTTCTGGATCGTGGCATGTGCAGTCGGGCAAAGAGAGTCCTCTCTTTGCTGGCTGCTTTCCCTCTGCCGGTAGACCCTTAATCGGGTCGAAAAGTTGTCCTGGAGGGGCGACTACCGTTGAGGAGGCCCTCATCGACTGTGGAAGGGCGGCAACTCCTTCCGCAGTCTGAGATTGCTCCTTAAAATGGCCGATCACTTTGCTGCAGTAACCAAAAGTCAGAAGAACATCTAAGCGTAAAGAACCACCGTGGTTGATGCGGGTGAGACTTTTTCTTTCCTCTCTTAGCCTTTTTTTCCCTGTAAAAAGCATTTTTGGAATTATTTCCCTTCTTTGAGAGAGCAGCATTTGCCAGTGTGGGAAGAGAAGCTTTGAAAAAGGAAAGAAAGTTAATTTCATTGACTAGTTTTCACTTCTATTTACTTTGGGGTCTTGAAAAAAAATCTTATTATTGAATTTCATTACTGGATTTAGTTTATATATGAAGAATACTATTTTTTTCCTGATTTTTTAAACATTATTTTTGGTGTCTGGGAAGAGATTTTATAATCTACTAAGGACACGTTGTGGAGAAATTTAAAACTGCAACTGTTTTTTTCTTGTTTGATGCTGAGGTTGGTTTTGACCTTCAGATCATCATAAAAGGGAAAAGACAAAGAAGTTCAATATCTGTTAAATCTGTGAGGGTGGACACTGGCTAACTGTTATTAAATATAGCCTCCACTAAAAGATAACAGGATTGTTTCTAGTTACTATTGAAATGGAGAAACTCTATTTACAACTCAACTATAAACTTATACTGGAAAAAATCTATGAAGCTACTGAGCAAGTATGCATTAAAATAAAAGAGATTACCACAGAAATAAAAAACAGAAACCCTGCTTTGAATTTACAAACTGACCTCCAGACTTCATTTGACTATCCTACAGACCAAAAAACAACAGAAGAGGAATCAACCAATACCAAAGAAGATTCTATGCCATTCTATATACAACCTATTGGGACTCCTGATGATCAAAAAATGACTTTAATTAAACCATATACAATTTCAAAAGTAACAGGAATGGACGCGCAAACACAATTTATTGAGAACTATGACAATTTTGATAACCAACTACTAACTACAAAATTGGACATAATTGAGTGTCTTACTCAGCAGAATCAAATGTTGAGACTTGAATTTTTAAAGCAACAAGGGATCAATTACAAAGGAGTCAGGTTCTGAGAACAGAGGATGGGATGTTTTTGTTTTTTTACTCAAATGATACCACAAGGAATAAAGAGAGATTTATTTGTTGATATAGAGGCTCTGTTATGGAAACCTGCTTGACACAAAAAGAAAGCTAGAATAAGACTTAAGAGTGTGACCTAAAACTGTATGCAATGGGTTAAAAAGGCTCTTTAGACATGGATTGACTTAAGGTTTAAGATTTAGAATTATAAGTGGGAGGAAAATTTTGGGTGAGTAGAATATATATTTGAGATATAGAGTGTATTTTTTGAATTAATGTGTTTATTTTATGTATGATCATTATTTTGTATTGGAACAAGAATAAGAAAATGGATTGTGTTAACAGAAGATATGGTATTAGTAAATGAGGAGATACTAGAACAAAAATAGAATATGTTCAGGAAATATAAGAATGTAATTGTGGGAATAATATGCTTTTCTTTTTCTCTCTCTTTCTTTTAGATATTATAATTATTATATTATGAATAGAGGGAAATTATGGATACCCGAAGTTTAAATAATAAGTTTGGTAATGGCTAATTGAAATATGGTAATTGGAATTTTGTAAAGCTTAAATACAGGATTGGGATTTTTACAATTAATGGCTTTTCATAAATTTTATTGATTGATGGATTTGTACTAGAAATGTATTAATCTGAATATGTTACATGATTGGTAGGAAATAGAGAGGGAATTTTTAACAAGTTAATTTGAATTATACATAAAAGTTAATTTACTACCCATCACCATGCTGTTTCCTAAGCACTTTGTTGTAAAAACTGAAAAACTTAATAAAACTTGCATTAAAAAAAAAGAATTGTACAATAGCACCAAACTGCTCAGCTGGCTTTTATTTATTAATTGATGTATTTTAACTTGGTGCTCAATGAGCTTGGTTGTTTTCTTGCAGCCATTTCATTACCTAAACTAGGAACGACATCATCATTTTAACTTCCCTCGAATCTTCCGCATTAGTATAAATCTGAAATAGAAAAAGAGTGAAATGTTATAGCATTAGAAAAAGGAGATGCAATGAATTGCAGTAAGGATGGAATTGCATAATAGGCTAAAGAACACAGTCCCCTAAAGCCGGAGTCTCCTCCACTTCAATCCTCAAAGAGAACTTGGTGGGATCCAGAAGTCAGCATTTGGTGTTTATATAAGGAAGGGAAGGGACAAAAGGCCCAAGGAGAAGTGTTGTCTGTGATTCAACTCCATTTGTGACTCCAGACTGTTTTCTTTTCAAAGCCTGGAATGAACTCATGTCATGACAGAATGGGTTGTAGTGAGATGGGTAAAGAAAAGAACCTAGATGACTCAGAACTGCTCTATTTTTGCTGCAGTGCTGTTATTGGTAAATAATTTTCCGAACAGCTTCTTCCTAAAGAAGCAATAGAAATAAAATGAAGGGTCATCAAAATTTAAAATAGTAAGGGGAATTAGCTGTAAGAGGAAGTAGCTGCAAGAGGAAATAGCTAGCTGAATGATAAAGCTGAATTGGATAACAGGAAAACTAAAACTGGACTGAATAACAGGAAAACTAACTGAATGGAAAAACAGGAAATAATCTATTGTCCTACAAGCCATGAAATATCTCAGAACTTGAAAAAAACCTTACAGAGCATGTTTAATATCCTATTGAATATTAACCTGTGTATATTATCTGCTAATTATAATACACATGCAATATATGATTGAGTATGTCTGAGAAGGGTAGCAGGAAACATATAGAAGGCGGTTGGAGAGCCTGCCTCCAGAAGCGGTGAATACTCCAACACTGGAAATTTTTAAGAAGAAACTGGACAGCCATTTTTCCAAAATGGTATAGGGTTTCCTGCCTGAGCAGGGGGTTGGACTAGATGACCTCCAAGGTCCCTTCCAACTTTACTACTATTACTAATATAACCTCATAGTACCTCAGCCAATGGGGAACAAGGAGGAATGGGTTGCCAGTCTAGGGAATGTATAAAGGTGTTGATTTGAGATGATGAACTTTAGAGAAAACCAAGCTTTGATAGCTTCATAAAAGGCCTTAACTTGTCTTGATTGGTTATTGGTCAGGCCAGCTTGCCACTGGTTGCGGAGGAAAGTAGCCAGGAGCACATAACAGAGGGAATATAACACATCCATAAGATTCAACCTGGGATGTTGCGTGGTGGAATATAATAAACTGGATTCCCAGGAGGGAGGGAGGGCATTCCAGAAGAATTAGAGACAACTCAGTCTAGATATTTTGTGTGAGAGAAAGAGAGGGAAGACAGTTCAACCCTGGTATATGGTAGAGACAGATAGCAGTCTAGATGTGTAGAAATTCAACTTGGAAAAATCACCACATGCCATTCTTGATTTGGGATTTGACTCTTTGCATGTATCATGCTGTTGTGTAGATGTGTCCTTTGAATCAGAGTAAACTCAAGGCAATCACCTGGACAGGTCCCTGCAGTTTTCAGTCACGCTTTGCCATTGTCTCATTCTTCCTAGAGCTGAGAAAAAGTGATTGGCCCAAAGTCACCCCAGCTGGCTTTGGGCCTAAGGTGGGACTAGAAATCATCATCTCATAGTTTCTAGCCTGGTGCCTTAATCACTATATTGAACTGGCTCTTTTATCATGCATTGCACCTGCATATTCAAGACAGCATCAGTGCAATCACAAGAAAAGCAGAATAAAACTGGCATTTGGGATAGCCAAGTTTATTCCAGAAGAGTTTTCTGCTGACTCAAGAATGTGTGGTAGCACTTTAACAGAAGGAAGGCCTTCAACAGCACATAGCTGGGTTAGTTTCTACACATGAAGATTTAAAGATGCATGAGATGGTTTTGGTTTGGGAAAATGCTGGGTCATGAAAACTAGTTAATAGAGTTCTCTCATCCATTTATTTATTGTGATGTTTAATGTGTCATTTGCAAAACAAACAATGGTGCAGTCTCCCTCACATAAATGCTATTGTTCTGGGAATGTATTGAAGGCAGTTATTGTAGTGGTAGTTATTGCCAAACTCGATTACTATTAACAACAATTGTTTTCTAAAGAAAATATTATTCATCGGCAGCTCAAAGGATAAAGTATATAGCAGATTTATTTCATGTTGTTATTTCATTTTGCAGGGTTCATAAACTACTCCGATCAAGCCAGCTCTTTGCAGAATACAGATCCCTATTTCCTGTTTTTCCATCAGCAACATTTAAACAGATGCTCAGAAAACAGAATGAGGGTCTGTGGGTCTGGAGGAAGTTTTCCCATGTTCCCAGCAGGTCTCTGGAGGTAATGCAAAGAAAACAATCCCTTCCTCTAAAAAGTAAATAAATTTAAATATATTGGTAAATGGCAAAAAGACAGAGTAATATCACCACCACCACCACGTGTTTTCTGTTCAGGTAGAATCCTGCTCCTTTCCTCCCCATCTTTTTAATTGCAAATTATTATTTTACTTTCTCAACGTTTTATTGGCTTTTAATGTTTCTAAGGCACCCAGAGTCACCTCTGGGCAAATTTATTTATTAATAAATAAATAGAAGCCAAATGAAACTTTGGACCTTTGTAATTATTTAATTGCAACAGATCTTTTGACCTTGGTGAGCCAAGGTCAGAGGATCTGTTGAAATTAAATGTACATTTTTATTAATGCCTTGTTTTTAATTTTTCCAGAATGCATTAATTTATCAAATGAGTTTTGCCCTTATAATGGGCTTTAATATTAAATGAAACGTAACCTTAAAAAAAAAACCCTCTTAGGATAGTACAATTTTAGATGCTTTGTTCCAAACATGCCTCTGGAAATACCATCCACCAACACACACCTGCTTTGTTCAGGAAGACATTGTGCTTTTGTTTAGACTTAGACTTAATTGTACATTTGTGCATCAATTTTAATTCTCTTCCTCTTGTTCATTTTTCATGCCCTTGTATTCCAGCTTTCTAAATTGGAAAATGGCAGTGAAGACAATGGCTTGCACTACAATGTTTAAGATTTATAATAATCTTAATTGTATCTAACAACAGACCTTGACATGACAAACTTGTACAACTTTCTCAAATCTGAAAATACAATGCATAATCATTCCTGCTTTTTAATGTCGAACTGAACAAATGAAAAATGTTTTCGAGTCTGAAAAACAAAATATGGAAGCAAGAAAGGGGAGTGACTAAATGCATATAACGGGTCATTATTTAATATTTTATTTAAACCTCCAAGTGTGTTGTAGGAATCAAAACAGAGAAATATGGGGTGACATTTTGGAGGACCCTAGCTGTGGCTCACTCATACCATCCATTTTGTAAGCAGAAGGGTCTTTTCCCATTCTTGGCATGCTACAAAATTGAGAATGAGTCATGCAAATGATCTAATATACCTAGAAATCTGATTCCTGCCTGTCAGAGAGTACAATATACAGCTAGGTGGATTGATGGCTGAATTTGGCATCAAACAATCTTATACAATTTTCTATACAGTCACTTATAACTGTGTAGTAAAGGGCTTATTTTATTTGCATCCTCAAGACAGCAGAAGAACACATCACTTCCATGACTGCTGGCTCCACAGTGTTCTTTCTAGGCCTCCAATGAAGTGGCTGCCCTCCCACAATAGCTGGGGTAACCCCTCTCAAAATTTGCTGGCAGGCAAGCAGGGACATAAGGGTTGGTGCAGCAATGAGGGAAGAGCAGGGAGGACAAGCACTCCCGTCTCCTTGGGGTTTTCTTTCTCCAGAAGGAGCAGAGACTGCTGGTAAAATTTACAGTATAACATTGACACTTTTTCTTCACTCTAACAGGTCTCAAGGCAAGAAGGCCATAGCAATACATTGTAAATTACGACTTCTAAGCCTCCCAAAAGAAAAAAAAAACATAAATGGTTACTGGTTACCTTCTACTCTTCCCAGCAGGTAGAACTGAAATGGGCCCAGAAGCAGAGGTTTCCAGGGAGCCAGTTGGAGTCCTTGCAAGGTCGTCATCTCTTTCCTTCAAATGAACCAGAGTGTCAAAATTCTGGCCAATGATCCCAACAAAATAAGCACAGCTGAGACATTGCAGTCTCTCTAATTCTAGATTTATTTGGAGACAGCATGCCACCATCTAATGAGTGAATGTCAGCTGTGATTAAATAGGTGGGGAGTGAGCTCCTCTTCTTCTCATACTGCCTGGTTGTAGTTGTGCCATTTGTTGTCTATTGGAAACAACAGAACCCACCCACCCCTGAGTGCTTTTGTACTGGGGCATGCAGGACAAGGCATCAGCAAAGAAATTCTTCCACCCTGGAATGTATTTTAACTGAAAATCAAATCTCTTGAAGTATTGCGCCCATCAGACTTGTTTAGGAGAAAGTTTGCAGGGGGGGTATCTTCAGGGCTTCTAAGTTTTTATGGTCAGTCCACACTTCAAAGGGGGCTTTGTTTCCCTCCAAGAGTTGCCTCCATGTTAGTAGTGCCCACCACACTGCAAATGTCAAGACATGCGGTAGCCTAAGTAGTCTAGGCTAGACATGTGAACCTCGTATCCTCAGCACTTGTCATACCAGTTTCATATGTTCGTCCATGGTCTCAGTGTAAATGAGGATGTCACCAGGTACACCAAAACCCCTTTATATAAATGTTCATGTAGCACCTCATTTATAAGTTGCATGGACATGGCAGGCCCCCTGTAATCCAAAAGGCACCACTTTAAATTGGTAGCTCCTGAGGGGGAAGTTGAAGGCAGTCTTCCACTCATCGCGTTCTTTGAATCTCACCCAATAGTATGCCTATCACCCCGCCACTTTGCTAGACAAGCCAGCTCTAAGATCATCTCCTCAACCATTTTTAGGGTGAACATGAATTGAATAGTGTCTTGGTGGTCCCCAAGCTTCAGTTGCACCAGCTCCGTTAAATGGGAGGTGACCTGCCCCCTCCATCAAGGAACCATCAACTTGTTCAAACTTCACGGGCTAAGCTTTCTCACATGCAGCCCTAAGTTTTATACCATGGGCTGGCTAATCAGGCATCGGGTGCTACCTGAGTCTATAAACTCTTTCACCACTCCCTTTGTCACTGACCATGGTACTGCAATGTCCACTTTATCTGCAAGTTGGTTGACTGGCCCATTCACCATTGGGCCATCCTCTGCCTTGCTATCACTGTCATAGAGGGTCATCTGTGGTTCCTTTGTGTTTCCATCAAGGGGTGGACACCTCACAACCTGGGGTGCCCTTCACAATTTCTCTTTCCCCCTCTTCGGTGGCCTATCAGGCTCCAGAGTGGGAGGGGCAGCAGAGCCCACTCTAGGTATTGGTGCTGGGCATACTGGTACCCAATGGCCCTCCTGGCTTCAGCCAAAGCACAGGATGGGGGGGATAGCTCAAAGCTTCATCAGAGGCAGGAGACGCCATCTCCAGCTGCTTTCTTCCTATCGTGTGCTTTTCCTCACTCCTCTTCGGCCACGCCTCGAACCTGCTGTGGCCATTGTATACCATGACATCTAATTCCACAGTGGTAACCAGCTGGTACCAATAGTTAAGCTGGTCCAGGATCCACTGGACAAGGCACAAGTGGAATAGGTCACGAATCAGCCCCTCTCAGAAGTACTGAGTTAGGAGTCCCCCAGACTAGTGTCTCGGTCTCCTGCCTGGCAATTCAGACCTCAGCCTCAACTCATTGAGTCTGCATCGGGTTATAAAACCAGGCTCTGAACTCTCTCAGGAATGCATCCAGATCCCCCACTTGGGGCCCCCCTCAATGTGGAGGGTGACCACCCATTCCACAGCTTCTCCCTCAAGTTTCACCACAATACCCTCCATGCAGGCCTCATTGTCAGGATACATCTGACCAAACTGGTCCAGGTGTGACAGCTTCACAGAAAGCTGTCAGGAAGAAGGACAGCTCCTATGGGGTTTTGTTGAAGACTGATTTTAGTGATGGACACTTTTGCGCTCCAGGCACAGACCAATGCCCCAAAACCCATTCCCCCACGTAGGGAAAAGACCCAGGTTGAGCGGCTGGCACCAGCAGTTGAAGCAGTGGCTGGCCGGCCACTCCAGGCAGTTGGGCAGTTTTGGGTTGAGGACCGGCAACCCTAGGACACAAGCTCAAACTAAACTGAGTGGCAATCCTCTGGGACTGGCCATCTCCCCAGTTGCAGTAGTCGCTGCCCTTGGATTGGATCGAGATGACCGCCTCAGCATGGCTGCCAAGAGTTGGCTGGACCTCACTTGGGGAATTCACTCCCAACTCCCACCTGGCTCCTCTCCTCATAGTTCCAGGCTACACCATCTCTTCCATGGCTGCTTGATCGACTGACTGTTGCCTGCTGTAAAATGCCTCCAGTTCACCGGTCCTTTCCATTCTGAAATTTTCCTCTTCTTCCATCCAGATGTCTTCCCCTGAGTCTTCACAACCCTTCTGGAGCTAACAGGATAGGGTGTAGAGGCTCAGGACCCCTTAGTCAAATTTGAATTTAAATGAGAGCTGACATGGTGTCAAAGTTCTGGCTGATGATCCCAACAAAACAAGCACAGCTGAGATATTGCAATCTCTAATGCTAGATTTATTTAGAGACAGCATGCCGGCATCTATGAGTGAATGTCAGCTCTGATAAAATTGGTGGGAAAGCAGTATATTCAAAGCATAGCAACTCCCTTCCTCCCCTGACAGTGCAGGTCACATTACCCAATTAAGCTCCAGACAATCATTATGAGAAAGAACCTTCAGTTTCCAAAACAATTCTGCAGCTGCAGCTGCCACACACATTTCATTTTCCCCAGTCTTCCCCCCCTCTCCCCTGATCCTGTAAGCAAACCAAAGGAAAAAAAAAATCTGAAACAGCATGAAGTTTTCCAACTTTGACACAGAGTGTTTGTGTAGGATATTGTGGTGGATTTTCTGCTGGATCACTTTGAGCTGGCTTCACCCGGATTGAGGGAAAGTCCAGGCCTGAAATGAAGTCTCTGTGGTGAGGACATGTCCTCAAGAAAGAAATGGTGATCAGGCCCTTTAGAGCAGAGGCCCTCAACCTTTTGGGCACCAGGGACTGGTGCCATGGAGAAAGGACCGGAGGGGACATGGTTTTGAATACTGCCTGCATCTCATGGATGGGGCTTTGCTTGTTTGGCATGCTGTGGCCCAGTACTGATCCACAGACTGGGGGTTGGGGACCCTCTGATTTAGAGTGTCCTTGGATGAGGTTGATGGAATAGGTATATATGTAACCTGTGCTAGTTTTTGTGTTAGTTAAGGAGCTGAATTAATAATTTGAAATTAATTTAGAACTTTACCTTGGAGAGGTGCAAAATGTTTGGGACATAAAATGAAGAGAATGGCTGATTTGAGCTTAAAAGGGGGCCTTTCAATCTCAAGAGATTTTAAGCTCAAAGGTTT